>NW_024505561.1:2929948-3452629 GCF_017590055.1 Onychostruthus taczanowskii | reverse complement strand
CCCCGCGCGGCCCGGCCCCGCGGCGAGAGGACACGGGCTGTCCCCGCGCCGCGGCCCCGCAGCCGCCCCGGAGCGGGGGTGGGCTGGCGGCGGCGCGGGGAGGACTGGCGGCGACGCGGACGGCTGCCTTACCTCGGAGCGGAGCGCGGAGCGGGGGTACACCCGCTTCTCCCAGGCGGGCGGAGGCGGCTCCGCACAGCGCCGGCTTGTCACCTCTCCCGCCGCGACCGCGACGGCGGCGGCTCCTCGCGTAGGGGCGGTCCGGCCCCTCCCTGCCGGGCGGAGCCCGGCCCGCCTCCGGGACGGGCCAGAGCGTTTCCTCCGCAGAACAACGGGGGCAGCGGCGGGCGGGCGGTGCTGCAGAGCAGCCAAAATCCTGGGTTTGCGTCGTGTTGTTCGGCTTCCTTTTGACTGCTGGAGCTATGGCGTGTCACCGGTTACCGTGGACGGTTTTCTGGAGGAAACAAACGCGTGTCTTGGCTTCCAGGGCTTATTCTTCCCGCATTTTGACCCGAATTCGTGAGCAGTTTCTGTTCCTGTGAAGTGTCGTTCACAGGAAAAATGGGCTCTCCTCCCCTCGCCCGCAGCAGCCAGCGCAGGGCCCCGATACCCCTCTGCCCCCGTTCTCCCACAGGCCGCTGTCCCTGGAGCAAAGGTTGGCGCCTTTCCCTGAAAAACATGGAATATTCCCCATCCAGAAAGAGGGGCAGCTGCAGAGATTCCCGGTTTGCCTCCAGCCCATCAAACTGTGCTTGTGCTCCTGCGCCAGGTGAAGCTGAAGGTGCGGTGGTTCAGAGGAGCTGTCGGAGCACTGCCCGCTCCTGGCGGGCGTTCCCGGCGACCCCTGGCCCCCAGCGAACCCCTGCCCTGAGTGCTGGCAGGGCTGCAGCCTCCTCTGGCAAACCCCACAACTCATTTCCAGACACCTCAGGTCTCTGAACAGGGTCTCCAGAAAGCCAGGCAACATCCAGGGGTGAGGCCACAGCTGCCCCATCCTCGATGGATCTTAGCTGCTGCAGCATCCCAATGTAAGGATGGTGGAGCAGGAAATAAATCAGAAAGCAGCTGCGCTTCAATTTCAACTAAATTCATTTAGACTGTCCCTGAGGTCTTTCACAAGGATCAGTACCTGAACTGCTACTGAAAAATGTGTTACATTTTGAGAAGAAAAGTAACCCTTTCAACTTAGCCACATCCTTTTGCGGTTAGGAGGCTGAGAAAAAGAGGCAAAAAGAAAAATCTGGGGGTTTTAATTTTTTTTTTTTAATATTTAAGTAATGAGCAGAGTGACAAATTATTATTTTAAGGCTAATAGGAAACCAGTTCTAACCAGTCTGTTCAAGGCGACCCCATGGTTAAATGTGTTTGAATATACCCAATGAAATTATGGTAATATTGTTCTACTTTGAAAGGGAAATAGAATAAATAAACACAAAGCCAAGCTAGAGCCTAGCTGAGGATGCCACCAGGTAGAGTAAGCACCCTCCCCCACTTTGTAGTAGGAGATAATGGCTTTGAAAAGGGTGAAAAATAAAATTTAAAACTCTGCCGCTGCTCCAGCATAACCCAGTGCTGAATATGGTAGCCCCTAGGTGACCAGAAGCAGCAACAGCAACATCTCTATTCCTCCCCGTCTTTTGTATGATTTTGATCTTGGTGAATGGCAATTTTGTGAAAGAAAATAAATGAGATTGTAACAATTTTTTTTCCTTGGCACATTGTTTTTAATCTTCATTAAATGAGAGAAAGCAGAACTAAAGAAGTTGTTAAATATGCAAAATGCCTCAACAGGAAGTTCCATCAATGAGAGTTTAGTGCACAGCTGATACCATAAAACACAGGATCTCCTGAGGCCTTCTATTAAGCATCTGTGCCCAGAAGCAGAATTAAATATATTTCAGGCCAAACCCAACACGGGTTTTTACCCTGCTTTTAAAAACCACCCATGAGGAGCTATTCTTCAGGCAACTTGATGTGCCCATCAACTGGCTTTGAGTAAGCCCCTCTTTCTGCAAATTAACTTGATTAAATTCTGTCTTCCTCTTTTGACTGTGGAGGATGTCTGATGTTAACCTGTTTGTGGCAATCTTTTACATATACATCTAAAGCTATAATGAATTATATTTTCCCTTCTGATTTTACTTTTTTATTCAATTTGCCACATTTTCCCAAACTTGTATCATGTTGCTCTCCTCCAGTCATTTGAATGAAACATCCACAATAGGACACTGTAGACCAGCCAAGCCTCAGAAGTAATGAAGAAAGTAGAATAATTAATGGTGACTTTCTTATAGAATTTTTTGCCAATAAATCCCTCAATGTGATTTGTTTTGTTGCAATGGCAATTTCATGCTGACTCATTGAGTAGTGGGTCAGTGCCAAGAGCACCCTTTCTTCACCAGCTCTTCCCTGTATGAATTTCATGCCTTCCTTAGTGCCTAGCCAGCACTTTCCCCCATCTTGTTCATTTTGCATACAAAATTGAGAGCATTTTTTAGTAGCAATAGTTTATCAATGTACATTCTGAAGTGGCTTATTGATCTTGCAGTATGGATCATTAATTTTGCATTTTTCTTTAAAAGATTATTTCTCAATCAGCTTAATGAGGCTTAGTCAATATTATCCTACTTGGAAAGGTGCAGCCTAGAAAACTGATGAGAAGACAAGACAAAGTTAAATACCATTAACTCTTTAATATTTGCAGGGATTTTTTTCGGCCTTATTTGTATTATTAATTTTTACTACAAATGTACCACAAGGACTAAAGGGGTTTTACCGTTTAAACAAGATGTTTGACTAGAACTATTCATATTTTATAAAATTATAAAATGATATTCAGACATTATGCTGTATTTTGCCGAAACTTGTCAGCTTATCTGTCAAATCTTTTAACAGAACACAAGATCCGTGTTTCTAAGCTCCATTCTCGCCTTCCCTGCTGCACCAGGGGGCTTGCCCTGGAGCTGTCCACTAGCCATGGAATCCAGGAGAGTCCTACGAGCTAGCCCACAGAAGGAACCAGCACATGTCCATTTTCCACCAGCAGCCATCCCCCGCCCAGTAGTGCCCTCATGTGTCTCCACACGTGAATTTCAAACACTGGGATTCCAGGAATTCATTTGACTTATGTGTCACTAGAAACCCGGCATACACAATCTCTCTGTGCCATGCAGCGCCTTTCTCTCTAGCTTAAAATCGGTTTGGGAATTTCCTACTAGGGAAGGATGTATGGAGTGAAATAACTTGAGTCCATACCGGCGTAATCTGTATTTTTATTTGCTTTTGTATAAAAATGGCTACCAAGAAAATCCAACAGTCATTTTCATACCATGGCAAAATCCTAGATTCAGATATGAATTCTCCTTGCCCCTTTATTTTCAAGGCCGCCAGTAAAAAGAAACTTTACAAATTACCCTTTTTTTCTATCTATGTATTCATGTACTGCAGGAAGGGAAAGTTGGCATGGTTTCACTGACATTATGCCTGTCTCCACAAGTTAAGATTAATTTGCTGTTTCAAAGGCCATCAAGCCAGTTCAAGCCTATGTCATTTTTTTAAAGCATAGAAAAATTCAGCTTGAGTATCAAGTTTTCCTCTGTGTGGGCACCAATATATGTACATACAGAGGCTATTAGTATTCATAGCTAGGGCCATAACTCATTATTTTCCCTATTTTTTTAATAGTAAGGAGAAAACATGAACTCATGCAAGTTAATTGTACACATATTTTATTATTAAATGCTGGAGCAAAAGATTACCATAAACAACTCACACAAAGTTTGTGCAATGCTATTATCCAAAGAAACAAAGTATGCAAGCTTTTTTTCATGTATGCAACATTAAATTTGTTCCTATGACAATTGCAGCATCTGCCCCATCTGTTCAGGATGCTCTTGGGAAATAACACTTCAAATATACTCACAATGCATTTATTAGGAAGTTTTGCAGTCTTTCATTATTTCAGGACTCAAGACCATATTGAATCAATAGATTACAGATATACCATGTGCCATGTGCTATCAAATTTTCTCAAGGCACAGCCACAGAGAGCCAGCCCAGTGACACTGTTCTCATCCTCAGCAATCACAGCAGAAGCTGTCTTACCCCACAACAGACTGAGCTTTGCATGCTATGCTCAAAGAAATGGAGAAGCTGAAGTTGACCAAAGGCCTGGTAGGGGTTGGCTTCTTCTTTAATCTGTAGTGGTGCCAAATTGCCAGATGATCCTAAGAGGAAACCATTGCCCTGTTCTTCAAAGGATGGCAGAATAGCCCTTACTTGGAAGCAAATTATTTCCCATTTATAGATTCATTGAATTCTTTGCCACTTAATTCACTGTGAAGAAAAGCTGTAAAAGACAAGTATCTGAGAAGAAAGTTTCTCCATATAATTGCAGAAAATAAGTGCTTCCCACCAATATTCCAGCTCATTTCTAGTGTGTCAGAGTAACCCTCTACCCACAAAGTACAATTGGGCTACTGTGCAGCAGAAAGAAGTCTTTCCTTACTGTGACAGCCAACCAGCTGAAGCCCAGACATACAAGATTTTAATACATTCATTGTTTTAATGAAGAGCTGTAAATGAAATGAACATGCTCAGAGCAATACAGTGCTCATGTCCTTCAGCAGGACTGCAGAGGGACATCTCCGTACTACCTACACATGACTCTTCTCTGACTCTGACTCTTCTAACTCGACCCTGTGATCAAGTCACACTTTGTGTTGCATTGCATGCACATGGCTAGACTTTCTTCTACGCCCCTTAAAGCTGGCCACATTTTTTCTGCCTAGTACGCACAGTTATTCCCTGGTCTTGGAACATGGTGGTGTGAGTTTGCATGCTCAGTATTGTCTGAAGGTGTGTCATGCAATGATGCCATGTGGTAGATAGTCATTAAACAGTGCAAAGGAAAGCAGACTGCCAGTGCTGAGCCTGTACTCTTGCCCTGTGCAGTTTACTTCCATATATGTAACATTGTGGAGTTTTCTGATCCCAAGCTTCGTACTCTATACATACAGCTAGTGTTGTCAGACCCCATGTGTAATTAATTGTATTTAGCCATTTTAATTTGACTTTTTTTTGTTGGATTGTGGCTCTCAGTGAGATGATTCAGACTCACTGGCAAAAGCAGTACGTGCTTTGCAGTATTTACTACCATCTGCAAACTTTGCCATAATATTTTATGTTGTCTAGATCATTGATAAAAGTATTAAGCACAAAAATAAGTTTCTGGGGGAAAAATCATTACAATAGCTTCTTTTGTTTATGTCTTTTCATTAGCAATAACATCTGGAGATCAAACAGCAAGTCAGTTTTTAATCTCTGTAATGTTAATTTCATATAATGGAACTTCTTTTAAATCAAAGTGTTATTGCTGTATTGACTGGGAAGCTTTGAAGGGATCAATGGCTGTCATATGAACACAGTTGTCTGCAGCACTTGGAATCACACAGTTTTCAAAACAAAGGAGGAAACACAGACACAAACTCCCCAGTAGAAGAACTATAGTAACTACTTTCGTGAATGCTGTGTTGACAGATCTTTGTTGTATTTTGACCTCTAATTTTTGCTAATAAGATCCAAAATTAGCAATCTCTTGCTGTGGTTAAGAATAACACTGTTAGTTATCAACAAGTCCTTTCAAACTTTTCAAATCTGATGCAACTTTAACAATTCTTCTGGAATTGCCCATGACCTGGGAAAATGCCTTATTAGCAGCTGAAGACAGGTTCTGTAAGTTTAATTTCAGCAGAACTTGGCCTGCTAGCTTTCTTAAAAGGTGATTTTTTTCTCCCTCTATCTCACATGGCTACGTAATCCCTTTGTTTCAAATACCAGAAAACTGTTGTATTGCTCACCTATCGTATTTCATGTGTACTTGAGGTAAGATCCTTCCTTGCTTTTCTTTCTAATATTTATGTAAAATGCCCTTTTTACTGCATTTAATCCGGTTGCCTGCTACTGTAACTTTTTCTTTTCTTGCTACTTTTAATCCCTGCGATTAATTACTTTGTTTCCCCACCTGAGTCTTTACAAATTGATTTTCTATTTTCTCATTTCCTCATTTAATTTTTTAACCAGGGTGGCTTTCTGCCCAGTAAAGGCTTTACATGCTAATGATATCTTGTCGATCTACATATCCAAGTGGCTATCTTTGAACGACTGGCAGTTTCTCTTAACGCTTTCTACTTCAAAGCCCTGTTCTCTGTCCTTTATGCTGGCAATTAGTCTAAGCTTTGGGTAATTAGCTGTTTTAGAGTTTCACAGATGAATATTGGTTGCTACCACTGCCTGTTTAGGCAAATGGAGTGTAATCAGATTCTAATGAGAAATACATAAACAACAGGGTAATTTTTAGAGTGACAATTAACTATACTTTGTCAAGAGAAGGTCTTATAATGACTCATTCCCTTTGGGAGGAAGGATACTGCATTAAGCAGATTTTAAGAGAAAATAATCCTCCTTAAATGTCATCACTTTTGAGTTTTTTGGGGGGGGGTTTTTGTTGTTGTTTTGTTTTGCTTTGGTGTTTTGTTTTTCCCATGCAAACTATCCAGCAAACATTCCCTGGTTAGAATTAACCAATTGTATTTATTTTCCATCTAGGTGCCTTAAATGTTTAGTATAAAACATATTGTCATTTGCTAAGATTCAAATGGTTTGACAACTCATATATAGGAGAACATATTTCAGGTGTTCTTTACCTTATAGCTTTTTACAGCCAGCAGAGACAACAGCAATAATCCAACCAGGCGTGCATTAAAATAGGACTTACACCCAGGTCACATTCACCTAAATTCAGGGCATCAAGAAATCAGACATAGTCCTATGGCCATGACGCTGTATAAAATGGCAGAAGTTAGTGCTGCAAGTTCTCTGCTGAAGAAGTTGTATTTTTAAAATAATATCTTTTTATTTTTATACAACACTTCATTGTGTATCTGTTTCACCACATGCCTTTTAAAATACCATTTTTGTACCTAAATGTAACCAAACCATTTAACTTTTTAAAATGACAGCTCACATATTTTTCAACATTGTTAGTTCTTGCCAGAGAAGTTTTCTTAGACCCATTAGAAAGGTTGCTAAAGTTCATACTTTACAGTTTCACCTACATCTATTTAATAATTTACAGGCTGGGAATTGCAACACTGAATTCTGTTTCAACAAAGCACTTAACTTTAAGGATTTGTTTAAGTTTATCGCTATTTCTCAGACCACTTAAGTATGTCTTGAAGTTCCAGTGGAGCCTTGGTATGTTTAAATGGTTTGCTGAATAGAGATGAATTTAAGAACACATATTTGTTTTATGGGGCTTTTTGTAGGTGTGGGTTTTTTTTTTTTTCTGGAATAGAGATTTATTCTTCAATTTAGTTTACATTTTTCAGCATTTCTCCTATTAAATGTCTAAGAATAATAGCTGTCTAAGAACTTTGATTTTAAAGTTGTCCAGGAAAAATAGGCAAATGTTTTTATAATTTATCATTTGAACTAGAGAATGAATCCAGATATCCAGTGCCTTATAAACGATAGCAATTTAAAAAAATTTGCAAATGACTCTTATAGGGATATGCTCAATGAATACGTAACAGATCCCTAGAGCTACTGGCACAACTTCACAGGAGTTATGTCAGAATTTTTTACCTATACAGTGTTCTGCAAATGAATAAAGTTTAAATAATTAATTTCCTTCTACATGCAATGCATTGACAAGCATAGGTGCCCTCCTATCTACTGGAGCCTCAGTTATGGTGTGAAAAAACATGTGAGAGTTTCTGGAAGCAAGAAGGTACAAAACGAACATAATCATGGAATCATTTAGGTTTCAAAGAGACCTTTAAGATCCTTAAGTCCACCTGTTAACCCAACACTTCCAAGTCCACCAATAAACCACGAACCTAAGCATCATATCTACAGTCTTTTAAATACCAGCAGGGATGGTGACTCAACCATTCCCATGGGCAGCCTGTTCCAATGCTTAACACCCCTTTCCATGAAGAGATTTTTAATATCCAATCTAAACCTCCCCTGGCACACCTTGAGATCACAAATTTCATCTTGTCCTGTTGCTGATTTCCTGGGAGACCAATCCCAGCCTGGCTACTCCTTCCTTTCAGGTGGTTACAGAGTGTGATAAGGTCTCCCCTGAACCTCCTTTTTTCCAACTAAAGAACCACAGCTCCCTCAGCTGCTCTTCACAGGACCTGTGCTCTAAACCCTTCACCAGCTTCATGGCCCTTCTCTGGTCACATTTCAGCTCCTCAGTGTTTGTTTTTAGTGATGGGCCCAGAACTGAACACAGAATTGGAGGTGTGGCCTCACCAGTGCTGGGTACAGAGGGATTATCACTGCACCTGTCTAAGCCAGGAGCAGCAGGTTTTTTTTCCAGGAGAATGCTGTAGGAAGCAGTATCAAAGGCTTTACTAGAGTACAGGCAAACAACATCCACGGCCTTTCTCTTACCCACCAGATGGATCACCTTGTCATAGGATGAGATCAGGCTGGTCAAGGATGACCTACCCTTCATGAACCCATGCTGGCTGGGCCTGGTCCCTTGGCTGCCCCACACGTGCTGCATGCAGCCCATGGTACTCAGCATGGTCTGCCCCATGACCTTCCCCAATATCCACGTCATGCTGGCAGCTCTGTAGTTCCCTGGCTCCTCCTTCCAGCCTTTCTTACAGCTGGTTGTCACACTGTTTAGCCTGCAGTCAACTGGAACCTCTCCAGCTAGCCAGGACTGATGATACAGGATGGGAAGTGGTTCAGTGATGATACAGGATGGGAATTCTGCCAATTCCCTCGATACCCTAGGGTGCATGCCATTGTGGCCATAGATTCGTGTGTCTCTAAGTGGTACAGCTTGTCACTGACCATTTTCCCTTGGCTTATGGGGGCTTCATTCTGCTTCTCGTCTTCCAGCTCAGAGGGCTGCCCAGAGAACAACTGCTCTTACTACTAAAGACTGAGGCAAAAAAAGCATTAAGCACCTCAGGCTTTTCCTCATCCTTAGTCACTATGTTTCCCTTCACATCCAATAAAGAATGGAGATTCTCCTTAGCCCTCGTTTTGTTGCTAATGCATTTATAGAAACATTTTCTATTATCTTTTGTGGCAGTAACCAGATTAAGTTCTAGTTGGGTTCTAGGTCTTCTAATTTTCTGCCCTGCATAACCTCATGACCTGACTTAATGAAGTAAGTAATGTAAATTCTGACATGAAAAATGACTGTTGAAAACAAGAGGCAGCTAACCCATTTAAATGTTTTAATCCAATAAAATAAAATAAAATAAAATAAAATAAAATAAAATACAGCAGTAGTTTCCCAGCTGCAATGAAGCAGACTCACAGCCAGGTGATTTTGAGTGCCCCAGTTCCAATTACCATCTGAACTGGATATTAAAAATCTATCTGCAATCACAGAGAAAAGGTTTGTAGTGACCAGTTAGGAGCTGCAGATGAGACAACCACATTGGGTGACCCTGGCAGAACATGGAACTGGAACTAAGCAACTATTTGAGCAGCACCAGAAGAGTTTTTATTTCCAAATCAGTAGAGCAATACAAAGTGAAGCAGCAGATGGGAAAGTGATACATGCTCTCGCATCTCCATAATTCACCACTAAAGTACAATTCATATAAATGCTTTCATGTGGATGAATTCAACACTGCACTGTGAAGAAGAAGCACATCTCTGGGTTAACTTATAGAGTATCTGTCAGTAAACAGGGAAATCTTGTACTTGATTTCACATCTTGTACAGATGTTACATATGGAGTAAAAATCTGATTTAGCAACATCCTATTTCTAATTGTGATTTGGCTAGTCTGGATCAAATTTACAGCATGTAGGGTACAAACAGTACCTTAAGTATGTTGAATGTATGCCCTGACACTTAATTGTCCTTGTCTATTTTGTTTTACAAATCTGAAGAGCATTTTATCTTTGGCTCTTCTCCCATATATTTTGTTGAGTGTCCTTTTTTTTTAACCAACATAGTGCAAAGGAACTTAGCAGTGGAAGTTCTCTACTTACCTGTGTTATACTCTTGTTCATGCTAAAAAATTTTAAAATAGCCTTATTGAAAAAAAAACCCCAACAAACAACAAAGAAAAGAAAAAAACCCCCCCCCCCCCAAACAAACAAACAAACAAAAAAATGCAGCTGTGAAACTTGTTACTCCTGAAGCATTACGGAAACATGGTACTTCACCATGACAAGTTGAGTTGTGGTTTGTGATGCTAGGTTATATTGTCTTAGATACAACAAAAAATATACAGTATAAATTCATTTGACTTAATCTTATTGATAAATCACCCATCTTTAAAGGAATTTTTATTTTATAGAACAACATATCTTAAGGGAGCTAGGTAGGGTTGAAATTATATAAGACTATTTCTGTAAGTTCTCATTGGATTTAAAACTGGATTGCAAATCCAGCTGCAGCTAAAAATTGCAACCATGTGAATTCTAAGTAATAACAAAGGTCATCAGAATTTAGCCCTCCTTATTGTGTTGTTTCACCAACCATTAGAAAATGTCCCATTGCTGTGGCACTTGAGATCTCTGAAAGCAAATTCAATCCACTGGAATGATAATACAAAATAAGAGTGGCACCACAGGAAAAATGAGTTAGGGAAAATGGATACAAAATCACTGGATAATAAAAGAAAGCCCTGTGTATGAATTGAGGGGGTTGTTACACAACTCTTTCTGTTACTGATCTTTCTAATAAATTTGGAAAACTGACGATTACATGGAATTACTAACTTGGGGGAAATCTGAGTTTTGGGCCTCATTTTCTCATTGCCAAAACCAATACTGATACTTTTTTACTCCCAAGGAAAACTATCACTGTCTTTTTAAATACTCAATGTCATCTTTTTGCTGCATGATCAATACTTCACAGCACTTACTTCCTCAAAGTGCAAAGCAAGTGCTATGAATTAAATATAATGTTAAAGTTTAGTAGGCTAAGGATTATAGTCATTTAAGACAATGCTATCTAGTCAGAAATTAAAGTGAATCCTCTTGTTTGTGTTATTGATTAGAACTATGTGTGTTCTCTTCTAAGGCTTCTACACCCACCTACATGGGTTTTGTCTGTTTTAATAGGGACTAACACCAATCCTATACCGTCTGATTTCTTCTACACTTTCCCTGCCTGAACCACCATAGAGTTTGTACTCACTTCCTAGCAATACTGCAATACAAACAAAGACTTGTGCCTTAATAATCTCTACATAAGTTTCTTCTTTGTACTGAATATATATGAAAAGATTGTCTGTCATACCATCCTTTCTCTTCCCTGTCTTTTGATATGGATGCACATGTCTATACTAAAGGATTTTCCTACTTGGTCCCATCGAGCCTGCAATAAATACAGCAAATACTAGTGGTAAATATTACTGGCTTTCTCTCTTAGGTATAGGTTTCCTGAGATGGTGCCTCACATGTCAGGAAGAAAAGGCAGCAATGGCACATTTCCCTTGAGGACAAGACATAGAAGCTGTTTGGCTCATATCCAAACAGCCTTGGCACACACACCACAGGTATATATTCTCAGTGCATTGGGCTGCCTGGGTTGAAGAGAGGTCTAAGCAAAAGGAAGACTTTATTTCTAGGCCTGCAACGAAGCTAACAAGCAATATACTAAGCCAGAGCCAGAAAGCACAGATACAATGAGGGATTTGAGAAAACATGTATTCTCCAGGGGAAAGATTAATGTGAGTGACAGAGGCTCTGGAAAGAAAACAGTTTTATCCAGATCTTCATACATGCTGGGCTGTCTTAAGGATTAATACTGGTTTGTCCCTTTCCTGTATCTGAAGAGGGCCACCCCTGTAGTTAGATGAGACAAAAATGTGTATAGGTTGTTTGCTAAAAAAAATAATTTCTAAGCCTCATTTTACTCAATTTGCTAATGATTTTCAGCTTGCTTTCAGAAGACATTTTTCTCATTCTTATCATGATTACCATGACAATGAGAAGTTGACCAAGATGATACAGAACCATCTGATTGCAGTCAAAGGGAGTCAAAAGTATTTACTTTCTGCATCACACAAAAGCTTATCTTTGTGATTCTTCAGGAATTTCTTGGCCGGCTATATTTTTCATTCCAGCTCTCAAGATCAGAATTTTATATCCCTTTTTCCCCATAGCAGTCTGTACAAGATCATCAGTGCTATTTCATCCATGTATTTAAATCCCCACCTAAAATATTTCCTCTGGTAATATTTTTAATAATATTGAAAGCAGCATCCATTTAGTTGTGTGCTCCTACTCTTGCAGATAGCGCAGAAAACCTTTACACACAGTTTGCAGCTGTGTACTAGCACTGCAATGCTTCCAGAAGATCCTTCTATGTTCAGTACATACACACATAGAGAGAGAGTCTGATTCATATTCTTAGTCCTTTAGGATGATGTTTTTTCTGACAAATAGAGAAGTGGATATTTACAATCATTTCAGGTTCCTAAAGAGACATGGAAATGAAGCCTGTTGTACAAGTTCCCATTTCTCATCAGATAGATCCAGACAAAAACCAACAGAGAAAGGGAGAGATTTGGACACAGTATTTTATTATGCTGGAATTCCTTACGAGAGGAATGGTGATACTACAGTCTTCTTCAAATTGTCTTCTGAAGCATGTGAAATGGCAATGAGCAGCGACTGATATTACACTTGCATTATTTACAACCCTCTGAAAGGCAGATTTAAATTATTCTTTTAGTTACTATGGTAATCTAGGAGACCTTTGCAGCTTCCAGCTTTCTGAGTAAGGAATGAACTGTTGCTTCAAAACACTTTCAATATTCCTACAGAAGATTATTTATGATGCTTTTTTTTTTTTTTTTTTTAATCTTTCCCTTTTATATTTGTTTGGTTGGTAACACATTAGATTTCTGGCATCTGGAGTGATGACTTCAACATAATAATTCTGCCACCAGACCTGTAGACAACATGGGTTAAAGACTTTTATCTTCTTGTATTAGGATGTAAACCTAGAATTGCCTCATGTCAAATCATAAAAGTACTCCCGATTAATAAAATATGAGGCAAAAATTTGGAATGTATTCTATTATGATGTTGTATGGACTTTTTCTCCCCATTTTCCTATTTTTTTAAAGTCTTTATTGGAGGATTTGCATGGAAGATAAGATCTAAGCTACTCTTACAGATATACTTCCTATGTTGGAACTTATGAAAAATGTTTACAACTACTACCCTTGACCTTCACTGGAGAGTACTAAAAATTGATAAACTGCTTTAAAATATTACTCTGTTATTCAATTTTCATGCAGCCTCTGTGCAAATAAATAATTTATTTGTTTCAAAAAAGGAGCTGTGAAAAGTGGGAGACTGGAAGAACCGTGAGACCTTAACTCAGAGAGAAGGTGCGATGCCGAGTATTTCGGTACTGCAGGTTTGTGTGCGTCCTCACCGTTCTGCCCACACCTCAGATGAAAGCATCAGCAGGATAAGAAGGTATTTCCTGTCTCTATGCTCCTCTACCTGCCTACTGTCCAGATACCTGAGTTCCTTGTTAGGCATGGTGGAAGTGGGTTGGAGTTTTGTGGTAAAACACAAATCAGTGTTGACATCACAAGCTGACATCACCTGTATCAGGGAATGGTCATCCCGGTGATAACAGCTTTCAGACATTACTGATGTGGGTTTGATTTTAACCACAGATAAAAGGATTAGCTTGAAACTTGTTTTCAAGTTTATTCTTTCAATGTCAGTGAATATAATTTGCATTCCTTTCATACTAGGCATAATTCTAGTGTTGATTAGAAATTATGGTTTCAATTAAAACATATACTTTTAAATCTTCTGCTGTTGCATTTTTTTCCAAGTTTGTAAAGGTAGAGGCTGCTAAACATTCAAGAAGCTTGAGTGGGTTTTGCATTCAAATCACTTGCTTTGTCTGAACTCCTCTATATACCACTTGGAAAAATTCACAAAAATATAACTTTCAAGTTTGTGTGAACAATCATGTTGCAGTGGTAGCTACAATTTCAGGACTCCTGATAGCTTGAGTTGCTTCCCTGGAATTTAAATCCATTACTTATGCAGCATCAAAATGTAAGTAAAATTCATATTGATACAACTCACGTTACTTCCCGGAGAAAGGCATTGAAATAAAAATTTGGATTTCTCCACCTCATTATGGCCCACTCTTCAATTTCAAACTGCTGTAACTGCTCTTTCAAGAGAAAGCATATGGAATGACACCAGATTTTGAGTTGGACATAAATTGTACACATCTTGTTGATCTGAAGGAAATGTTGAACAAGTGAGCAAATATAATTAGAAAATTAATTAGGCTGTGTCTATGCTGAGATTTTGACTTGAACCCTTAAAGCAGTTTTGAATCAAATTCCCTAGTCGGTCACACTTGCTGCACATTGTTGCATAAAAGGAATGGGGCTTGTATATACAAACTGTATTTCCTTCAGAGGAGCTAAATCTCAAGCCCCACACCAGGTGCTCCCCAAATGTGCTCCATCCTCACGTGGGGGTCCAAACCACAGTGCCCAAGCCTAACATCAGACAGTTTCTAACCACGTGTATGCCAGAGACATTTGGTCCAGAGCACCCCTTCAGACCTACTCGGAGTGGAAACTTCAGACCACGTTTATTGAAGACGTAGGAGGCTCAGCACCTAACAGTAGGTCCATTGATCTGCCCCTAATGCATCATGGTGCTGGCTGACACACACATGGTCTCCCTTCTCTCTGCACGTGCAGGCCTGCTGCAGCCAGAGGAGGGGATGTCTCTGCGTGCCTTTGCAGAGCATTGTGCAAGCCGTGTGCTGGGGCTCTTGCCATGGTTGGCTGCACCACAGCTATTAAACCTTGCCCTGGGACGTGCTGATCACTGCTTTAGCCCTGCTACAGGGCTGCTGTGTGCTCAGCGTGCAGGCCAGCTCATGCCTGCCCACCAAAGCCTGCGTGCCCATCCCCAGGGCACTGTTCCACACGTGCTGGATGTGATTCTGCACGGAGCTTCCTTAAGAGCAGGAAGAGCACCCAAGGATGCCGCTCCCAGGCTTGGGGCCTGTTCCTTTTCCCCTCGGAGGAATGTTCTAATGATGGCATGTGAAATTATACAACGCTATCAGATTTCAGCCAAATCGGACCATAGGTCACGTACAACACAGAGATGTCTGGAAAACAGATGCTCCTTGTAGCTTTGGTTATCTAAATGTATGTGGTCAATTGCCTTTCTCTTGTTAATGAACAGAAATCTTGGGAAGCCTTCACACAAGAGGTCAAAACAGAGGTCCGAAGATGTTTTGCAAACACACTTAAAAATGCAACAGCTCTGAAGCTACAATGAATACTTGACACAAAGATTTGTCTCCGTCAATATGCATAATGTTCTCCTTATTGTTGTTGATGAGATATTCAGAATAAAATTCTGAGGCTTATTTTTAAGCCTATTTGTGGATTACTTCCAGCAAGTCGGTTTTACAAAACAATCCTAACAAAAAGCACACGGTGTAGCTCTTTATAGCAGTATATTTCCTATTCCTCTTTTTTTATAGCTACTTTATAGTCCGCCCATCTTATCACATAAAACGAAAAACACTTTCATTACTGAGAACTGACTTTCATATGAAATAGCATAACTCAATACTTTTCTGCGAGGTAGAAAAATTAATCCTCCCTTATTAAAAAGAAAAACTGTTTTCATTTTACTCTTTTCTCTTTATCAGCCAAAGAAAAGATGAACAGAATTCAAACATATGTTCAATATTTCAGCTAAAAATCTACAAGTGTGTTTGAAAAAAAATCGATCTTCAAACAGGCCAGAAGACAGTTTCTTTCTTGTGACACAAGTTTGAAGGACACTTGCCAGACACTTACACACCCACTTCCTCAGCCAGAAAATCTTTTAGTAACTAGAAATTACAGTTCAAGCATACATCTAAGTGCTAAGTACTAATGCCCAATATTAAATGCTCAGCCATCTCTGCAGCCACAAAGAAAAAGAGCTTTGCTTTCTCTTTTTCTGTCTTGCAGTTACTTCAGCTGCTTGCCTGCACTCATCTTTTCCTTTCTTATCAGACATAGAGACATTGTAAGACTAATATCTATAACAGCTTGTTCAAAAAATAGCTTTTTTCCTGCAGGGTACAGAGGACTGGATGGCCAAGCAGTAAAATTTGCTACTGTGAGATCTGTTCCTACAAACTAAATGAGGGAGAAGGGAAAAAAGATTACTAATCTTCTTAAAAAAGATAAATTCTGAACAAAACCTTGAAATACTTCCCAGCATTTCACAGAGTTCCATTTTCGTAAAATTGATCTTACTGCTTAAGACTTCAAGAAAATAAAAGGAAAAAAATCTTAAGTTAGTAACTCCTGACTTTCCCAGCCCAAGATAAGTCATGGTCAGTGTGCTAGAGATCTTGCTGGTTTTCAAAATTACTTAAATCAGCCAAAATAGTCCCGTTGGAATCAAGAAAAAATTAACACCATCTAGTCCTAATGTGACCTCAGCTGGAGTCCAGCGGACAGCTCTGCCTGACTATGCTTAAGAGAGAAGGGCTGAAATTCCAGCAGTTGCAAATGATATTCAGATAATCCAAGGAAAGGAGAGCTTGTTTTACAAGAGTAAACTAAAAGGCCTTGGATTGCTTAGTCTAGCAAAAGGGTGAGAGTCGGGGAATGTGATTCATATCATGTGCCTGGACTTGTTCCAAGCTGTGTGGATTCTGAGCAGCAGGCCAGAACACACGAGCTCGTTGGTTAACGGGAAGGCTGAACAGATCAAAGTCATGCTGGAGTCTCTCCAACAGTGGCCTGCTGATGTGCTTGCCTGCCTAGCAAAGCTTTTAGCTCCTTAAAACTCACGAAAACTTCACCTTTCAATCCCTTGGACAAATTCAGCTGAACTGTAGTCATTGCTTCAGAAGATACTGACTTTAGAGAGGACTGAAACAGAGCGACTGACAGGCACAGACAGAATCAATAGTTTCTTAGGAAAGCAGCTATGGACACCTCATTAAAAATGTATAGTGACAGTAAACATATCTAAAACAAGGAAACAATGGGGAGACAGAGAGGTGAGGGGAAACAAGAGATATTTGCATACACTGAATAAGCCAGGAGAGAAAACAGCTCATTTATGTCGTTGATCAGCAGGAGCAGTGTGTTACCTTTTGAGTTTCTCCTTTAAACAAATGTAGACTGCAAGTAGGAACCTCTACATAAAAGATACAATAAGCAGCATACTGCATTATTATTTAAGATTACAGCAATCACAGTTTAAGGAATTGCATTGCTGGAAAAAAAAATCAGCAGTGTGGTTAGTGAATCTGCAACACAGTTTGCCTATAATAAAAATGCTACATTTTAGCATTTAAACACTTATTTTATGAAAGCTGGTTCACCAAGGTACCTAAAAAGCAAAAGAGAGGGGTGTCTCTGAAGACCTCTACCCCTTAACTTCTTAAAGAACCTTATTTTGGGAATGGTTATTCAACTGACATCCAAAATTGAGCTACAAGTCAGTTATCCAAGATACATGAATTGAACATGATACTTACAGTGAAGTATCTTCTCAAGTCCTATATTTTTTTTAATCAATACCTTATGAGCTGTAAGAAAGCATTTAGTAGGAAACCATAAGAGTATGCACCATAAGAAAGCATTTCCTTTCTTTTTACACATGCACTGTGAACAACACAATATCCTGGTCCCCAGCATTGTAAAGTGTAGATCCTTCCCACATACATTCAGCATTTTAACATCCCACTGAAACTTTTATATCTTGTTAAGGAGATGACTTGAAAGGATGAATGATCAAATAGATTTAAATAGCTGCTGTCATTCATGAGTTTACATAAGACAATGTTGAGGTTTTCTCCCTTACATGTAATGAGGGAATTAAACTCTTTTTGCAGTCAGATTTATTTACAGGAAGCAAGAAAAAAGTTTAACCTGCTGTAGAGTTCCAGACTTGAAGGACTTGTAGTCAAGAATTAAAATATATTTGAAATACTGAAACACTATTATGTTATGCTTATGGATTTTAACCAGCAAGAGACATTGGTGACACTTTCTGTGAGTGTCCAACTTTTATTTAGCACTAGGTGTCAGTTGCAGTCAGTACTACAGATGTCAGTACAGGAAGATTTTCTCAGGGGGATGAAGGCAATGGGAAATAGTAAAAGAAGACTTAGTGAGAGGTGGAGGGAGTCCTGTACCACCTGCAAGAGGAGGATTGCCAGGTGGCTTCTACATCATTTCTGTGGAGCATGGCTTCTGAGAAATACACACACAGCAGAGAACTGGGGGAAAAAAGGGTGCAGGGGATCCCAGGTCATGCATGGTCAAGTACAAGGAGGATTGTTTTGACATCACTCAGCAGGGTGATGTGTGCAGCACTCCAGGTGGCTCAGAGACACCTTCCTCCAAATTGCTGAAGATGGCAGCTTTGCCTTCCCATTGCCAAAGGCAGTGCATGGCAAACAAACTGAAATCCAGATGCTGGAACTCTCTCTTGTCTTCTGGATTTCTACCAGTGAACACAAGCATAACAATGAACATACCATGATCCTCTGAAAAACATGTCCCTGTGAAGAAACCACATGGAGATGCAGAATTGCAGTTTGACAGTTTTTACAAAGGTGGGGACTTCTTTTCAACAAAAGCCTAACTCCTTAACAAGAACCAAAAAAAACCCAAAAAAACCCCAAAAACAAAAAACAAACAAAAAAAAATCCGAAAACAAACAAACAAACAAACAAAAGTAAAGAAAAAAATTAAAAAATTAAGACCCCCAACAGTATATTCTAGGCTGTTTTGCAGTCTAGTTCTCCACAGAAAGCCTGTCTAATCTAGCAATTTCCTCACAGTGACTCCAGGCCAGTAACTGAAAATTATCAGGAAGACCAGCACACAGCCATAAAGCCCCACTGAACTGGACCACTGCTCAAGATCAGGTCTACCCAGCACCATAATTACAGCAAAGTTTTTCAGGTGAACACAATGTGTTTCAAAGAGAATGATCTATTTAATATTTACAATATTCCAGCACTTATTCGAGACATTAGAGACTGCACAGCTAAGCACAGTCTGGGCAGATGGACTGAATGATTCAATGTAATGAAATCCTTTCATTTCCAGCATCTGTAACAATGTCTCCATTTGGCATTTGTGACAATGATCTTTGCTTGCTGTATTTTGGATTAGTTCTCCAACTGATATCCTTTCCAAGTATTAGCAGACAGAATAATAATAGCTCATCGTTGTAGATGGCAGCAGGCATAAACAGTAGGAGACACTAATTATCACCTTTTTGGTGTGCAGCAGCAGAGACCACCATTAACAGAAAAAATCCCAAGGATAACCCTTCACTATCAAACCTTCTTTTCCTACCAAAAGGTGACTTAAAAAAAAAAAGAAAAAGGTTGAGATTATGCCAAATTTGATTTTTTTTTGTTTATTTTTAATGCAGTACAGAGGCATTATGGAAAACTATTTTTTGATCCTCCAACTGGCAGATTACATTTGAAATTATGATTTGTTGTATGTGGATAACAAAAGGAGATATGCCACTGGAAAGCAAGCACAGGAAGAAGGAAGGGACTTAGATGAAGTGTCTGCCTATATGTTGGTAGTGACAAGACTAGAGTAAACTAAGACAAAAGGACAGATGTCACAAAATCTAAAATTCTCCTTACACCTCTGTCAAAACCTAATTTTTTGATGTAGCCACATTATCTTTTGCTTGGTGTGACAGTAGACTAATATCAACTCTTTGTTGCCTCCATTGCAGCTTCTTATTTTCATTATTACATTAATAAATCTGCATTTTATGCTACAAGTACTTGGGGCATTATTGCAGGGAAGACTTTCAAAAGTGTAGAAATTTGTGGTATCAAACCAGTTCATAGCAATTGAAGAAGTGTAACATTCATCATAAGCATAAGGTTCTCTATCTGTGTCATGCCTCCCAACTTTATTACTCTTAGACAATTTTTGTCAGGGTTTTAGAAAAGGTAATAGAAAGATCATGTTAGCCCTGAAGTTCCCCTTGGAAAGACATAGTTTAGGGAGTCTTCTCTCAAAAGGAGATGTGATTTAAGGTGAGGCTATAAGAATATACTAGAAACATTTTTAAATGTTTGGGATATAATTGAACTTAAATCATGTAATGCTACTTTACTCGGGAGATCTTTCAATGCCAAATCTGCATCTTGAGGTAATCAAGCAATAATTCTGCTTTATCAGTTTCATCTATTTTAGGTTTTCTATTTGTAATCCTGAAATTGACCAGAGGTGTTGGAAATAAAGGCTGCATAGCAGCCATTTGGGAAAGAGTATGCATTAAAACCAAAATCTTTTATCCCAAAGAAGATTTGACACTGATCCAACTGACCTGTCGCAGCATAAACACATTGCTGCTATACCACGTCAGCTTCTGCAAAACTGACCTGTGTGATTTATTGGCCTGTGTGTTTGTAATCTCATCCTCCGGGTTTTCAAGGCTAATGATTCTTCATCTGCCTCTTGCTGGAAGTTCCTAATAGCCTTGGCTATGTATCTGATGTTTGATATATACCAAACCAATCCAATTTGATTTTTAATGAAGCACCCCAGCTCTGCTTTTCAACAGTATCTCATACCAAAAGTTGGATGAAAGCTCTTGAAATCTCCCTTCTGATGAGATTCCAGGAAGGAGAATTCTGGGAATTCACACAGCACAACAAAGCCACCTGTGGCAGGTGAGGTGTTCAGCATGGGTATCCTCCGGCTGTTTGTTGATTACAGATACTTCTGCATAAAGCATGTTCTACCACAATTTGCCATTCTTGAAGAAGGCTGCAAGTCACAGATTGCTTGGCAGTTTAAGAAAGCACTGCCACTGAAAGAAGGGGTCCCCCATCTCCTCCACTATCCGAGCCTCATTCCCACTGTGAGCACAGCTGCTTCCATGGCTCCGTGCTTGGTGTGATGGGACATGGGGACAGGACATGGGGACAGGACATGGGCTCTGGCTCTGTGTCCGCCTGCAGCCGGGCCCGTAACCCAGCCTGGCTCATGGTGTAACTGCACAAACACGCACAGCTCCATAAAGCAGCAAGCGAGCAGCTGGGGACCAGTGAAAGCTTATTTGGGCTTAAAGAGTTCCTCAAATTACAGACTTGGCTATGAGCCACACTCTGTGATGGCTAGGAAGGCTTGTCAGGTCCTGAAAAGACCCCCAGGAACATCAGAGGGACTTACCCTAGTGAGGCAAACAAATAACATAATGTCCGATTAAGCTCAATGTCGCTGGATAACATGTGTGAAGGGAAACTTGAAGTTATTTGGAATCCTTATTCAGGAATGACACCTGTTTACTACTAGAGACAGCTCTAGTGAAAGCCTTTCTTCAGTATGCAACCATATTCAGAGTCAAAACCTGCCCTTATATTGCCTGTGCAACTGAGAAAAAACACACACAAAAAATTACTATGTAGCCATTATATTAAAAGAAAACAGGTTGCAGCAGTACTTTCACCATCTGCCAACAGAATGCAGTACAAAACAGAGGTTGTGGGTATTGAGAGGAAGGCAACAGGACTGATTACGAGTGGAGAAAACCCATGCATGGGTAGATTGAAGTGATTGGGAGAGTTCATTTCACAAGGCAGACATTTAAAAGAGAACACGATAATAGCAGTTAAAGTAAGGAATGATACAAGCAAGATAGATAAAAACCTTTGTTGAGACAGCTCTGTTCCCTGGCTCAACACAGGACTATGGAGACATTCAGTGAAATTGTAAGGTAGCAAATTAAAAGCTGATAAAAACCTAACACCCTTAAGCACAATATGTAATTAGAAGATGTGGTGCTGATGCAGACTGTGGGGTGCATGAGGTAATTTGAGGTTTCCTACCCTTCAGTGAAAGAATAAGCTACTTAGGGTGCAGAGTAAGGTAAAAACCCACGAAGTTACACAGTTCCTATGGAGCAATGACTGCCACCAGCTGCTGCCAGAGAGGAGCTTGCCGTCTGTCCCGACTTGTAACCATCTACCTCTTGTCTGCTTGAGGGGCTTGCATTTTGACAGAGAACAAGGCTTGCATCTTCTTAGTTCTGTGAGAGATGTCTACTCAAAGTCAAGTACATTCACGTTATGGGATTCAATGCATCCAGGCACAGAATTGTGTAGAAAGGGATTTCCTAAGAGTTGACTACCAAGGGACTTTTGCTGCCCACAGAGGAGATACATAATCACAGAATGTGTCAGTTCTGCTTCAGGACAGATAAAGGGTTATGTCTAAAGGTTTAGGCCAAGTTAGTGTACCCAGCTCTGGGTATGGAGCTGAAGTGACAGCCCCCATTTTCCTGCTGTTGGGCAAGCAGTGAAGACCAATACATGAAGTCATCAAAACAAATCACCTTGGAAAACAAGATTTAAGTCTGTATTTGTCATAATTAAATTTGAAAAATCAGTGCATGAAACACTTTGTGGCATGGACAACACACACATACACATTTCAAAGCAGACTGCTGACATTATCCTGTAGACAAATGACACAACAATGCTGGACGCAGCTGCACTTCACCCATTGGTTTGGGATAGAGACCTCACAGACTCATCAACACCGTGTGTCCATCCATGAGCTGGGCTTTTCAGATCTCATGGATACTCCCCTGGGGATGGTCAGTGAGATGGCAGGACAGGGTGGTTTGTGCACTGCTTGTCCACCACTCCTGCCTGTGGCACCTTTCCCCTTTGAGGGAAAGGAGAACAGAAATCTCTATAATTTTAGTCATGAATCTACTCTATTTTGGAGGCTGGAAGTGAGACCCAGAGAAGTAGTAGGAGCAGCAGTAAATCTATTTTGGTTTCTCTCACTTTAAATTTCTGTCCCATCAGCACGGTGCATAGCCTTTCATATATGGCAATCTCCTCTCTTCTTTAGACGAGTTTTTCATATTAAATAATGTTTGGGGGTTTTTTTTCTGTTACATTTCTCTGATGATTTGGCTTAGGAAGGCATACGGTTTACTCCGTCTCATTATGGTCAAATTTTTGCCTTCCTGTGATATGATTTTGAATACATATTTTTTGACTTCTACCTTCCATCCTCCATGTGAGGAACAGAGCAGCCCTGTAGTAATTTTTATATATAGGACATGCAAGGTGGACACATGCTCTTGTAGTACTTAGACATTTTTAACAGGGCTTCAGTAGGGCTGAAAACACTTGAGGATCTGGACTTAGTTATTAGCACAGCCTCAGCCAGATCACGTTACCTTAGTTTGCAGTAGTTTGTCAACATTCTGTGAGAGCATAAGACAAGACAATCATCTTTAACAAAGTCCTTGCAATTTGATACAGAGCACAGCAACTGTCCAGAGAAGGTTAGGACCTACTTGTTGGAGAGCTCACCAAATAATTTTTTTACTATCAGGGTAAGAAATTTTATTAAATGAACCAGAAAACAATCTAAATTGATGAGGATAATCAATTTTTCTACGGAGATCTGTGGAGCTATTTGTACAAACCAGGCACCTGCCTGAAAGTCTGCAGATGACTGTGGAAGAGTACATTCTTGGGATTTTATGATGACAAAGCTTTGCTAAGACAGGTACTGATATTGTCATTATAGCATTTGATGAATGGCAAATCCTTCTAAATTATCTTCTCCCCTGAGTGTTGAAACTTAATCTCACGATGATGTTTTGATAAAACAGTCTTGTGTTCACAGACTAGTAAGGGGAAGAGTTACACCCAGACTGCCAGTATTTGGTACACAAGTTGATAGAACAACTGTAGAATTGGCACCCTGAAGCTGTCAGACCTCACACTTGTAAGAGAAGATACATCTTGCTTGGTACTAATGGTGTCTGCGCCAAGGACTGTTAAAGTGTCTTGAGTTCGTGGAAATGTTGGCAGTAGCACTGAACAAGATCTTTATATTTACAGCAGTACTAAATCCAAATGACCTATTCAGAAATGTAGAGGTCATCACATTCATTTTGTAACAGCTTTTGTTAAGTGATATTAGCTATAAAAAAGCGCTCAAAATTGATGTTATTTTAGGCATGTTTCTCTCTGAGGAAAGCTGAAGACCATTTTGGCTCCTAATCTCAATGTATGTCCTGTCATTTTTATGAAGGAGAGCTACAATAAGCCAGTGAAGTCAAGCAGAAAATACTGGACGTAAGTGAGAAAGATAAAAAGAAATCCACTATTTCTCCACATGGCTCAAATAAAGTGAAACTGTTAGGTAGTTGGAAAAAAACAGGCTGTGTGTTTTGCCAGCAGAAGCACAAGGTTCAGGGTTTACCAAGAAAACCAAAGCAGAGACAAACTGCCTAACTTTGCAATGTCAACACAACTTACATTCAATAATTAAGTGTGAGACTGACCTAATGAGACAGGCAATAACCATATTTCAGGTTCAGTGGTTCTCAATAACCGCACTGGAAGAATACAGCCGAGACTGGATTCAAGAAGGTTATTTTTAGAAGCAGTAATACTAGTGCATTGATTAGAAATAAGATCCTTTTCTCAGGTAATAAGTGTTTTAACCAAGAAGTGCAATTTCCCAATGTTTTGAGTCATGACGATGTGACAGAAGTCAGGACCAAAATCTTATATAGGGACATATCTCTGTTAAGCAAAAAGAAGAGATTAACTTCTTTCCTGCTTGAGGGAAGAGAAAAAAGATATTTACTGTATTTACTATGTCATAACAAAACTGACTGCAAGACTGTATTTTCTACAGTACAATTGAAAACCCACTGTCTGCTCCTTTGGACAGGGAAAAAAAAAAAAAAAGAGAAAGAGGTTTAGGTCTCACTGAAAACTTGGTAAAAAAGCCAATAGCATGATCAATATTTTTGATAAGACATTAAAACTAGATATGTTTGTATCCTTGGTTTGTTGAACTTAAGATGAGGTTCAAATTAATCCATTGGAGTTTTGTGAACTGCTGTTTATATGCATTCATCAGTAGAAACATTTATGGCAACTAGAACAGATAAAAATTGGGTATTGCAACAGCAATACATGTAAGAAATAAATTCAGTTGACCCCAATGGATGTAAAATATCTCTGGGTTTTTACTAGTGCACAGTGGGATACAAAAAAGCATTCCTGCTGGTATGCTAAACTGTTCTGTGATCAATAAAACGGTTTCAGAACATGAGACTGGATAAATAAAACTGTCCCTACAATTAATGTCTTCTCTTCTCCCAGAGTATTGCACTGCTCTTCTCTGCCTCTGAACTTCTGTGCTCCCATTGCACCACTGTGGCCATCTCACATTTTTATCATCTGCTATTTTGTTCTGCCTTCTCCCTTGTCGTTGTTTTGTAGTGTGTCAGGGACACAGGAGGAGGGAAATAGTGCTGTGGTTTTATTAAATGGCTACAACTGGGGGTGAAAACCCAAACCCACTAACCAAAACAAGCATCTCAGCTCTTATCGGTGACCCATTGTGAGAGCAATAGAGAGGAAGGAGACCTTGAGCTATTAACAGTGTGGTAATTCTGTACATCTACTTGTTCCAGCTGTGCAGCTCATCAAGATCCAAAGGACTTTTGATACAAAATCCTAAGTCTGACAAGAACTCTTACTGGGCAAAATGACATTTGCCAACCAAAATATTCATGTCTTTCCTTCCCTCTTGCTGTTCTACTGACACTCCTTTGCCGGTCGTGTTTTCTCACCTGTGGGCGAGTGAGTGGGTTCGTGAGTGGGTTCATGAGTGTGCCCCTGTACTTGGCACATCCACTCCTGACAGCAATACCCTTTCATGACATTTTACTTTTGGACTTTTGAAAACAGAATCCATTGAAAATTCACAGATTATCAGACCGCTGTCATCTTCAAAACAGCTGATTTCCTGGAGTTAAATACATTTAACTCCATTAAATGCAGTTCCTTTGAAAATTGTCTTACATATATTTAAATGACCGACCCTGAATATGACATGAAAGTGTTTACTAACCTCTGAACCAACAGCCAATAAAGAGCTGCAAGTACAGCTAATTTGCTACTGAAAGTAGTTTGTCAGTTGCTAGGAGGAGGTCTTTGAAGGTTAAAGAGGTATATTTAAAGGAATTCAAGTAAATTCCTGATTGCTGGGATAGTTCGGGAAGTCCTGGACATGGCAAAAACTAACATGCTGCTTACTTAGTTTTACTGAGTGAAAGACACCTGAGGTTAATTCTTCCTTTTCTATGCATTAATTTTTATAATTATGGTATCACAGAAGGAGATTTTGTGGGGAGTATATGTTGAGAGAGATGTTATTTTGAAAAGATTTGTATCTGGCCAACTGGGAGCAAGGGTAGGGGAACAGGGAAGCTTCTGTCAGAGAGATTTCCAACAGAACTCAATGAATGGATGACAAAAAAATATAACTGTACAAGACAGAAAATATGATAGTATTGTAAGCTAGACAATACTGTAGTATATTATGTAGTTCCTTTAACCAATGGAATATAAAAAAAAAAAACAAATAAAAACTCTGGGTTTTTCTTCTGAGACTCTGTGTTGCTGAGCACAAATGGTGATTCACTTTTCCTACAGGAGCGACAGTCGGTGGTGATGTACGTAATTGTGCATACAGTGTACTCAAGTGCATAAACAATCCCTGTCTCCTCTCCACAGGCACATTGTCTCCACGTTTTCCTATTCTGCTGAGTGTACAGCATGGCAATTGTTACACAAGTTCTAAAGAGAAAAAGATTTGAAGTAAACCATGCCAGACCAGATATTGATTTGCTTCAGTGTGGAGCAAAAATATGTGTCTTCATCACTTACTATAGAGAATGGGTGAAGGAAGCCTCATTCTTCCCTCTGTTTGAAGATGTACTTTGGTTTGCTGAAAGAGAGGGAA
Source organism: Onychostruthus taczanowskii (assembly GCF_017590055.1). Taxonomy (NCBI): domain Eukaryota; kingdom Metazoa; phylum Chordata; class Aves; order Passeriformes; family Passeridae; genus Onychostruthus; species Onychostruthus taczanowskii. The sequence goes on along the minus strand of NW_024505561.1, from coordinate 3,425,763 downwards.
AGTTTGTCCTAGATCTCCTGCAAATTATTGAGCTCAACACCTAAGTAATTTCCTCCATGTACCAAACTCAAAGCAGTTTAGTATCTGCTTGAAGGCATCTAAATGAAGCACCCCCACTGAAAGCTTAGCTCCCCATGGTCCCTATAGGGAAAGTGGAGGGAGACAGCCCTCTAGAGGTGTGTGTTTTGCCCTATTGAGATATGAATTCCTTTCTGGAAATACATTATGGAAAACATCAACAATCAGTATTGTCATTAAAGTATTTCAGTAAAGTAACTAAAATGAGATGGCATGAACTTTTCCCAAACAGAAAATCCCTTCCTGAGATTTCTGTTATCCAGGACTTTGAACTGTTGTTGTCAGGTGTCTTCAGTCACTGCTCAGGATCCTTTTAGAACTTAGTGCAGGTGGAGGATGTACCCACACCTTCCCTAACATGCCATTCTCACCTGCACCTCAAGGACTCCTGAAGCGAGCACAACAAAGAAGCTTTCATGCCCAGGTCAGGGTGATGTGTGAACAAAGCAACCAAGGCTCTTTGCAAGGTTTTCCAGGGCAAGGGGAGGGGAACAGTGATATTAAAAGGTATATTGTTCTGGAATGCTTTTGTGTATTCCATACTCTCTGTGAGCAGATCTTCAAAGGCTCCCAGTTGATGCTGGAGTACCTGAACTTCTACCAAAACCTAACTTAAAGTTAGAAGCTTGATTGTCTCTGTACATCATGGCCTAATGACACTATGTTCAGGGACAAGAAAAGCTTATTATCTATTTATGAAAGGCCATGTTTACAGGCTTGTAAATAATGCAGATAAATTTTATTTAATAACAACAATAAATTTTAGTTCTGCATCCTGTATCAACAGTAAGTGGCTGATGTTTGGTATTGCTGGTGCAAACAGTGGTTCCCACAGAACAAAATAGATCCTAAAAGGCCAAATTAATTTGAGGTTCATCTTGCCCTAAGGGAGTTGCAAAAGATGGCAATACTGTGACTTAGAACCGCAGAGAGACTGAAAAGGAAGAGAAATAATGCTGCTTGTAAATCATACCTCAAAACTGTGTAAGTTTTCCCCTTCTGTATCAGCGTGACTTGAAAGCACAAATGATTTTTACTGAGAGTTAGGCTGCATGGTGCATATGGCATCCTAAAAAATATAACCTGTTGTCTTAAAGCTTTGATAAAGTAATAAAAGCCCTGAAGAATCATATGAGCACAAAACGTTGCCACAGAATTTCTTGGTCTGGGAAGGAAACAGTGATTTGGGGTATTGCCATGGCCTGACTGTACAGGAGTCAGTGCCGAGTGCTGCAGAGGAGCTGCTCTGATGCAGCTCTGAGCCAAGTTCATGGAAAACATTTCACTGTCTTCAGTGAAAACTGGACTCAGGTCTTGATTCTGTGATAAAAGGATAGTCTTTCTCACCCATGGTAAAAAGGCAGGCTGAGTTTTTCCCTTTTGTGGTTTTTCACTTTGGAGATGCCCTTGCAAGCTTTTATCTATTCTAGGAGTCCCATGAGACAAGAACATTCATGTTGATTTCATGGAATGGACTGAGAAGTTTCAAGAGGGTTTCTGAGAAGCACTTTATGCCTCTGGCTAAAATCTGAAGTACAAATCTACAAGAGAATAGAGAATTAGGCTAAGAAAAACACACAAAACAGAAAAGAAAACAAAAGAATTATACAAGAGATGAAAACATGGCAACAGCAACAAAACCACATTTATCTCTGAAGCCATAAGCTATTACATTTTATTCTCTGTAGAGGGAAGAAAAAATTAGAATTCTACTTAGGTAACTACAATGGAAAGTCACGGAAGTAAGGGATTGAAAACAGATACTGATGGATCTAAATATTCACTTTTCAAGGTAGGGATTAGAAAGCTCATCCTGTAATGCTCTCAGAAAACTTCTTACCTAATGTCACCATCATTTTAAAAGGAACCTCATTACATGTTTGTTACTTGAGGAAAAAAATGTAGATAAAGTTTAAACAAAACTAGAAAAAAAGAGCAAAGGATAGACCCTGATTTTTATCTAATCACTCTTTTCTGAAGGTTTCCATCATACCAACATCTGAGCATTCATGCATGGCAGCCAGACCTTCAAAATATCCATAGAAGATGCTAGAGTTTCTCTTATTTGCTCTTAGAGGACATTATAATTTCTTATCACAAATTGTTTCGGACTGGAATTTAGCCTCTTCCACATGAGTTCTTTTTTCACTTTCCACTGTGGACTATATTAGTATCTGGAGAGTGCACTGGAAGGAAAAGTAGTAGGATAAAAATGAATGGTGTTTATTTTTTCTTTGATTAGATCAAACAGCAAACAGTGTGAATTTGGGTAGATAAAGGACCTGTTGTTCCATTTTTGGGTGAGATTAACTGCTACATAACATAAAAGCTTGCACAGTGGTCTAGAAAACTGCAATCAGACTAAAAAGATAATAAAATGTTTTGGACAGAAATACAAACAATGGTGAATAATGAATATCTAGCCATCTATAATTCTGACAAAGGTTTTTCTTTGAGGCTATGTGTTAGAATTACATGCACATACACATGCTCAAAATACTGCAGAACTCAGCATGATTTATGCACTTGATAAAATGTCTCATAGTAGCCCAAAAATAGAATTGCACCAGGTGCACAACAAACAGACATGCTACTTTTAAAAAACTCAAGTAAGCCAACTGGAGTGGGAGCCAATGAGAGCAGATGATCAACATATTTATTTTGAAAGCAGCCAGAATGCCTCAACCTTCCTCAGTCACAACTATCTAAACTAAGTCATGGCAGATTCAGCTAATCCCTGTTATGACTCTGTTATCAGGTGAGAGTAAGAGTAATTTTCACTCAGGCCAGCTTTCTTATTTCTCATGACTCTTATGATTGTTTACTTTTACTGTCCATGGTCAGATGAACCTGAGGCTTCTTGAAGTCATGACCTAAGTTCATACAATTCGATGTCCAAATAAAAACATGGAGAAGTAGACAAACACAGCTCCAATAGCCCCAGGCTCCATAAATACAGCGAAATAAGCCAGTGACACAAAGAAGTGAGTTGATACAAAGTCCAAGGTAAGGGGACATAATTGCTCTGGTAGGGCTAAAAGAAAGGAATTACACCTCCTACTAATACAGAATTGTCTTTGAATGAGGTAGACTCTACTGTGAATTAAAACTGGACATCCTTTCTCACTAACTTTTCCTAAGCAAGGGAAAATATCTTTGAATACTTGTATTAAAATTTTAGATTTTAATTTAAATGTTTGAGAAGTAGAAAGATAGAGTAATTTTAACTTATCAGAGAGATATGTGCATTTTTTTAAAGAAATAATCTGGGTAGTAATTTTTTTTTTTAAATCATAGAATTATAGAATCCTAGAGCCATAGAATGGTTTGAGTTGGAAAGAGCCTTAAAGACCATCTATTCCAACACCCCTGCCATAGGCAGGACACCTTTCATAAGACCAGGCTACTCAGAGCACCATCCAGCCTGGCCTTGAACACTGCCAAGGACGGGGAGTCCACAACTTCTCTGGGCAACCTGTTCCAGGCCCTCACTGCCCTTATATAAAGAATTTCTCCCTAATAGCTAATCTAAACCTACCCTCCTTCATTGTAATGCAAACATCCATATGATATCTAAGTATGGGCAATGGTAGAAAGGAGGGGAACAGAATAAGCACAGATTTGGTGATAAACAGCAGTTTTCCAGAATGTAATTCTAGTGTCAGACTAACTAAGAGTCAGCCAAGTAGAAATTCTGCTGTAGTAAAGTTATCATTACTAAAAGTTTGAAGGCAGAAAGTAAATGTCCTGTCTGATAGTTGTAAGGACAATGTATTATTTGATCAAATTGATATCTTGACTTTTCAAATTTATGGATGGTGAAAGCAATTGTTGAAAAATTAGATGTGTGGACGTACTTTGTAGTGAAGACAAATTAATACAGGATCAGAGAGGAGAGTCAGATAGGAAGAGAAAATACCAGAACAAGAAAAACAAATCTGGACTTGACAGAGGAAAAGCAGAAATCAAAGGGTTTATGTGAGCAGAGAAAAAAGCTAGGGGAGTGTGACAGGGAGGTGAAGTACAGGAGTCAGACAGCAGAGGAGGAAGCTTCGTGGAAACACCTTAACCATGACACAGTGATTTTACCTTGAGAAAAGGTTGGTGGGTGTAGGGAGACAAGGTAAGGAAACCAGAAAGAAATCAGAAGTGCAAGGCAGGTACAAGGAGACTGGCAGTGCAGAATGTGGCCACTGTAGACTTCAAAAGGAAGCTGTTGATGTGGATTTCAGTGGATGTGTTGTGTTTGCTATGAGAAAGGTATCAAAATGGAGACCCATTTAACAATGTAGATCCCTCCTGGAACTCTGGTAGTGTACTTTTGTTGATTAGCATTTTAATGACTCATAATAAAATATAATATGCGGATGTAATCTGTGCACAAATGCTTGAGGAAATGAAAGACTGACTAACAACCACTGCATAATTTCAACACGGAGAAGTTATTGCCCAATTCAGATGTCAAAACTATGCAAATAGAAATGCCTTGGTCCTACTAGGTTAATGTTCAATTTGTTTTATTACCATTTCAAACATAAAGTAACACAGGCAATAATATTTCTGATTTGGATATTTAACCTTTATTCCAGTAATTTCTCTTCTGGATGAAATGAAGCTGAGAGCTAAAGCAATCTAATTGAGAACAAGGTTTGTCACCTAAGTTCCGTGATTATGCAAGCACCTTCACATAATAAGTCTGACAATACTTTCCCTTAAATCAATATTTCCAGGACAAAAAGGTCTGTGGTAGACCTTCAATTCCTAATTTATTGAACATAGCAATTCTCGAGTCCTGAGCTCCCTTAGAACAATAGATAGCAAAGCTGAGAACCGCTATTACTTCAGTAAAAACCAGTGAATTTGTTCAAACCTAAGCTATATCTAACCACAGCCACAGGGTCCCCTGCTGAAGGTATGTCATGTAAACTCCTAAGAAGAACAAAAACATCTTTAAAAAAAAAAAAGAACTTTAAAAATTAATCATTTTCCTGCCCCTCAAAATATTTGATTTGCATGCTTCATCAGAGTAGAAATGGATTTTGAAATCAGTTTTCCATCTAGTTGGCAAAGGTTTTGTCTTAAATGACTTTCCTTGCAGAATGGTATTTAATGTTCCCATGAATAGCATGAAGAGAAGGGAATACAAAGTACCGAATCAGGGAAGAGATAGTTAAGTAAATAGGGAATTTAAGACAAGGAACCATTAAGCACACTCCTATTAGTTCAGGAGTGAGTCCTTTTCAAGGACAAGGGAAAAACAAAATGTACAATGCAGCTCTATGGCAGTAGGTTTAACATTTTAATAGCTGGCATGCTGCCTGTATCTGATGCACTTGTTCAAATAGGCAGATGCTGGATTGGATAAATGGAAGGGCATGTAAGGACAGGGAGTCTAGCTCCTTGCTGCATTTATTATCGCAATAACTCACCGACTACAGAATGTGGGAAGAAAGTTCCCTGGATGTTAAGAGAGGCTTTACACTGACAACTGAGGTGGAGGCTGGTGCTGTGATTAATGGACACTAGAGTCGCAGAACAACTGAAATTATTCCAAGTCCAACTCAACCACTGCTTCCAGCACTTACTGGTAGAAAAGTCTCTTTCCCCCTGCTATCAGTTCAAATACCTTTTTTTTTTTTTTTTGACTGGTTATGATGGATGGCATGGCTCACTAGAGGCACCAGATCACCATATTGCTGGTAAAGTCTGATAATCAGTAAACTGATGACAAGACAGCTCACAATTTTAGAGCAGAAAGATGTCAGGTTTTTCACCTTTTTTATTATGTTTTAGCGCTGACATTAAATTTTCTCTTACCCAAGCCACTGGGGATATGATTTTACTGCAAAAAATAGAAGACTCTATTTCTTTGGACACGATCCTTCACACAATTCTGAGCGGATTTGAAAAGAAAAGCTAATTTTTAACCAGCGTGCATTCTTCTAGTCCTTGACGGTACCCCACACATTTTATGTACCCAAGATGCTCTTGTTACTAAAAACTGCGGCGAGATGGAAGCGCTGGCCGTGTCACCTGGTTGCTAAGGCACGGCGCTGCGGCTCAGGGGCTGCAGAGCCCCTGCTCGCTCCAGGGTGAGCGCCAGTCGCGGGCGGGGGCGACGCCAGCCCCGGGGCACGCCGAGCAGCTTCCCGGGAGCCACATCCCCCGCCATCTGCCGCTGCCATGACCGACGTCACAGGTGTCCGTGAGTCAGCACTGCAGTCCGTCCTGCTCGGCGCAGGGAGAGGCTGAACCAAAAACTCCCGCAAGGAAACAGCGCAGCGGCCGACCGGGCTGGGATGCGCGCAGGGATGCTCCCGCCGGCTGGCGACGCCAATTGAAAAGGGAAGAAAATGTTGATTGGCTCGTGCAGCCCTGGATTTTGGTGGGGTGTTCAAATACCTTTTGGTGGTTTTTTGTTTTTCTTTTTTTTCTTTTTTTTTTTTTTCTTTTTCTTTCCGTTGAGTAATGACTGCTCTCTGCTACTTGATAGCCAAGGCTGGCAGCGCTATGGCAACCGGGCTGCGGGAAGGGCGGAGGGGAAAAGTCGCTTAGCAACTGGAAGCTTTAGGCAGGCAAGGCTGGTTTAAAACACAGCAGTTTAAAAAAAAAAAAAAAAAAAAAAAAAAAAAGCCACAAAAAATCCTCTCCTCAAAACAAACCCGCAGTTGCTACTAGAGATGACTAAAATACAGATCTGAGGAGTTCAGAATTTAGAAGAAAATAAAAGAAAAAAAGTGCATGACAAAGCCAATGAAAAAGGAGATAACAGCTTGGAGGGTGGTGGTGAGGGGGGGAAGTAGAGATATTTTACACTGATCATCCTAGATACAAGCTTCATCAATGCAAACAACAGCCCTAAACCAGCACAGGATGTCAGATGTTTATATTCTTCTGCAAAGCAGAACTCCACAGGCATCACTTTCTTGGCCCCCCAGGCTTTGGCCGAGCATGCAGAGGGGCTGGGTGCATCCCTAAGCCTGTGTATAGCCCCCGGGCACGGCTCCCGTAGACTCCTGGCACACCCAGCCCACTGCCAGCGGGGCCACCACTACTTGGGGAGGTGGAGGGAGCAGCAGCCTGTCTAGTCTTACCCTCTCTGGCTGTTATTTATAGGCTTCCTCTGGCATGATAAGGGCTCTACGGTCAAGAAAAAAAAGTAATATGAGAGGTTATCCAATGCACCAATTCAGATTTTTAGTAATAATTTTTTCTGAGATGTTTTTCCAGTGCTCCAGGCACCCTGGCACTTCATTAATAATGCAGTAAAATCCCAGCAACATTACATTAATCACCCTGGTGGGAACCCAGCCAGTCAGGCACCTCTTTTTCAGCCCTCCATCCTCAGCCTTCTCTGAGCACTGTCTCAAACAGAAGTCTTTCACTGCATGCTTGGAAAGCTGCCCAATTTGAGCTATTTTGGACTAACAAAGGGACAATTTCATCCAAAGACACAGAAACCCCACAGAGCTACTGCCCTCCCCCTCTCCAGTTCAATGGGGGTTGGGTGTTTCTGCTGACCAGAATTGGCCAGGCAGGAAAACATAAAAGGAGAGGCTGCCTTGGTCTAACCTTCCCCTTTAAAGTCTGCTTGGAGGCCAGTGGGAAGCCAACTCACATCTGCAGGTATGCAGAGCCACAGACTCCTCCAGGAGTGCGGGGCCCAGCAGCTGAGCTGCGACATTTGGCGTTGTTTTGTTAATGCAGAGAAACCAGCTTACCATTGGAAAAACCTGATCAGGCAAAAAAATCAAAACAGACACCGCAAATGTGTCAGTCCGGTCAAATATCAGCGTGGACAAGCCACAGGCAGGTTGGCAGGTAGATCTGGATGGCAGAGGTGTTTTCCCAGCCAAGTAACCCAAGCAGCAGCCAGCACGAAGACTCTGCCCGAGCTCCCGGCCACTCTTGCCCCTGGCCTGTCCCTGCAGCCTGTCCACTGCTGGCTGTCCCTCTGCTCCCTCGGACCTGATGGCCAGCAGCTCTCTGGCCGCAGCCCTGCCACCTCCCGGGCTCCAGGGCTCCTGAACCGGTGTTTTTAGGGCTCACAATGCTGCGGCATTTTTGTGTTCGCGTTTACCGGCTGCATTGTCTCCCCAGCAGATAATGCTGACTAAATTGATACTTTACAAAGGCACAAAGGAGTCAGCTTGTGACTGATACACAATACTGGTTAACAAGACACATACAATGGTGGTATTAGTGGGAGGAAAGAAAAGCTCAACTTTCTGTCAGTCATAGGTTTATTAGAAAGTAAAGAGTTGTTAGCATGCAGGAAAAGCTCTTTACATGCATGAAAATGGTGCCAGTTTTGAAAAAGGGAAGTAAAGGAAAAATTAATCTTGCTTTAATGCTGGTGGAGGAACTAACTCAAACTCTCTTCCCTCAAGAAGCAGGGAACTTTCTTAATAGAATTAAGGATTCTATTAAGAATTAATAAATTAACTCTTGTTAATAGAATTCTGAATTGTGTACACCAAAATAACAAGATTAATTGTAGAAAATGGATTTGTAAAGAATTTTAAAAACTTAATGGAAAGCTCACACAGTCTTGTACATCTATATGGAAAAACAGCAATCAATGAAAATCATTTTTTTTTTTCTTTTCTTGTATATACTTTGTCCAGAGATGGATACTGTCAATCTGAAGTTTCCTGAGAAATGTCATAGATTATTGTAACACCAATGACCAACAAAAGCTTCTAGATTTACAAGAAATAAATAATGTGAAAAGTGCATTATCTTTTCCATTTGTTTCTTCTAAATTTTGGTTTTTTTTTTTGAAGATCAGGGAGTTCTTGAAGCCAGGGGATATGAGAAGAAAGTATATAAAATGCTTTAAATCCTCCAGTCACACACAGAAAATAGAGGCTGGAAATTTTTCATTTAAAAAAAAAATAAATTCAGTGATTCTTGGGTTTAAAAGTCCAAGAGACATACCAGCATGCTCTAGCAGCTAGGTGTTGATTTCATTTTTTCCTTTCCAACAGCTTTGTGCTCATCAGATGGGCTGTCAGAGTCTCCAGCACAGCCTGCGAATCCTGCTCCTTTATTGCTGCACAAGTTGTACAAACCTTATTGCAATTCTGTTTTTCTTGGAGCAGAAATGGCAAAATGTAATCCACCACCTCTCATGGTCTTACAAATCAAATAGACATTGATTTTAACCATGGCCTATGGAAGAAAGTACCACACTCAGAGCAGGATAGAAAAATCCTGTGAATATGTAGATTCACTCATCTCTTTGCACTCTCACTTAGCCTTCCAAATGAAAAAAGTCCCAAAATTAGAAAAGCCCTGGTATTAAAACATGTAATTCACATGGATATTGTGAAGTGCACAGGCACTGCCATTTACTGGGCTGCTGGCTGCCACTGACACCAATGAGATACTGGACTCAGCTAGGTAAGCTGCAGGTGTTAGGTTTGCCTGGCTTTGTCATAAACAGCAGCAAATAATATATGTGTTGGCAAGGACAGGCAAAACAATCATTTTTTTGTTAAATGGTAACTTTTGGCCAAAGATAGTGGTATGATCTAATTTTAGCATAATGCTTACTATTTGTTTGCAGTATCAATATTCTCAATTATATAAGCCCTTAGAGGACAGATGAAAACAAAAACATGGAATAGTGATATGTGCCACTGAAGGTTGTTGTAATAGATGCAAAACAAGCTATACTTGCTCAGGCCACCTATTTTCTTTGTTAAATTTTGAGTATATAATCTCTAAAGTTTAATGGTCTTCAATAGAAGTTTCTTGCACTACAAGAAGTCCGACCCTTTTCTCCTTCTATATGCAGGGACACTGTTATTATGGTTATCATGGCTGGGAAAGCCTGTGAAGAAAAATGTATTGCCCTAGTACCATCTAGTGGAGGGAGTGCTGGAGAGAGATTTAAATGGAAGGAGAAGAAAAAAGGGCAATTATTTGAGGTGGGAGCTAAGCTCATCAGGGCCGTGACAGCTGTGGGGGAAAGAAGATGAGAAATAGTCCTCTTCTAATAGAGATTAGTAAATTATCTAGGACTGAAACACCTTTAAATGATACAGACCATCAAGCTTAAGAATATTTTGAAATTATACCCTGTTTTTCTGAAGAAATCTAAAGGCAAACAACATGTCAGTGATACCACCTGCTTCCTATTTGACAGGAACCATCTGGACAGCGAACACTCTAAAGCCAAGGAAGTCATTGCAGTCTGCAAGGCAGAATAGAGAGCTGTAATTTAAATGCCCGAATGTCACCTGCAATGTGAAGGATTACATGTGGCCCAAGGGCACAAAATGGAAAGTGTGCCTGTAGCTGTAAGCCTTGCGTTAGAGGAAACAATGAGTAAACATGTAATGTAGGGACTTGAATGGGCTACTCCTCACCCTTTTTCTGTTTGCAATGACCCCTAGACAACAAAGAAAGACCTTCCAGAGATTAAACTAACTTAGAGGTGGCACAAGCAAAGTAAAAGTAGTGAAGAGCCCGGAGGATGCACCTCATGATATCGTTCACAACCTGGACAGCAGTGAAGTAAACAGCCTACGCACACATCGACTGACTTCTGGCTGCTGGCTGCTAATCTGACTCTGCTTTCCCTAATCTTCCTTCTCAGTGCCCCATCATCCCTTCTCCTCCTTATTTCCTTCTACCCATCCATTTGGTTCCTAAAAATTAAATTAAAATTTTTAAAAAGTAAAGAAACAAACAAGCAAAAGCAAACAGAAAGAGCACTAGAAGAGTTAAGTCCCACATCCCATTGCAGCAGGGTAGAGCTCTGCACAAGTAAGAATAAGATTCAATGGAAAGAACAGGTCATTAAGACAAAAACAGGGAAAACATTGGAAATGAAAGTGTGTAATTTGCTTCTGGAAGGTGGAGCACTGAGTGAGGCAGAATGAAAAGAGGATGAGTTCAGTGTTGCTGGACTAGCTGGCAACACTCCCACCTTCAGACTGAGTGCTAATTTTTAAACTATGTAAAATGTCTCCTGGGGCCAGAGAGCATATCTGAAAATGAGACCCAGGGGGTGGAGAGCAGGCTTCAGTGATGGGCACTGAGTGCAGAAGTGCCTCAAGGTGGTACTGGGGCAAACAAACAGCCCTTTATTTGTATTCCCTAAATTCCCTGAAGCAGGCTGATCAAGAAAAGATTTATCAGTGACAAAAAGAGGAGGGAATCACTATCAGGAAGCAAGGTGATGGTGTTCACTTCAGTCTTGGTCCATAGCTGTATCTTGGTTATGGTTAGCATGATACGTCCAAGATATTTTGGAATCAAACTTTACCTCACACTTTCATCAGGAGATGCAGTAGAAGATCTTTCCCATGTCATTTTCCCAAAGATATAAGTATGAGAGTGTTATCTCCATAGCAATGGCCCACAATCATGCCACTGAGACAGGCAGCCCTACCTGACACCTACAGCACTCCCTCAGAGAACTGTAACTCAGCCTCCACCTCCTTCAGCACCAAGGAGGAGCCTTTGGCATCCAGCTCTGTACTGGAAGACACTGAGGGACCAGCCCAAGTCAACATCCCCTGTACTCTTGGTTGTCCATAGAGATGCTAAAACCCCAGTGTGGTTATCTAGAATGCTTGTTGCACAAGCATTAGTCTCACACCTAAAATGTGGGCCTTTGTGTGAGAAGATCCTACTAGGTCCAACTCAGAATATTCTATGATTCTATGATTTTATGATTATAGGATTCAGCTAGACTGCTTTCTCTGCAAAACTTTAGCCTAGAGGAGCTGGCATGGCCATGGCATCAACGCTACCAACTGCAGCCCTGCAATATCCCTGGGGCTAAGACTGCCACTGAAAGAGAGGAGGGCGTTCAAGTCAGCACATGCAGAGGGAAGAGAGGTAAAAAGCAGGAAGAGCCCATCTGTCTCTGCCATGTGATGAGTCCCATGGTACTTCCCTGCTGTGTCTGTAGGCTGTACTGCCAAGTGAATGGAGAGCCTTGTGCTATTTCCAGTGTCTTGCTGGGAAAAGGAGACGACATTCAAGATCAATAATAGAGCTTTGGCTTGGTTTGCTGAGGAACTTGCTGGCAATGTGCTGTGCTGTTCATTGGAAATATCTGGGAATGCAACCAAAACCCCTTTGCTCCCTGGGAATTGCCTTTACTGGTCTGGAAATGGCTGCAGAATGTCCTGCACAAGTAGTTTACTTCCTTCTCCTAACACAAGTGACTGCCTTTGGCGGGAGGGAATCAATGTTCCTGCAGGATTCTGAAGTCCCAGGTAGCTCTGCCCAGAGCTGGTATAAAAGGTTTCTCCCCAGTCTTGGTGTTTTGCCTGCCTCAAGAAAGGAGCAGTGCCTTCTTTGTCCCAGACAGCATCCAAGAGTCTCCTCAGTCAAACCTGTTTCTTCAGAATCCTGTCCTACACGTGCCAACCTCTAACCAGAGCAGCACCTGGAAGGCCAATATTTGGCCACTTCCTCAGCTTCCTGGACACCAAAACAGACACTAAATCTGGGGCTGAGCTGTGGAGGGTAGTGGACCTCTGTAAACTGCACTATACTCCCAGCTGAAGTCAATGGGAGATGGACTGGGCTGCTGAGCTCCTGGCTCTCACCAGGGCCTGGGCTCACCTGGGCAAACTAACACACTCCAGGGCACAAAGTGTGACTTCTTCTATCCTACACAAGTTCCTAATGCTATCCCAGCAGGTTTTATAGCCCCACAGGTGCCATACACACAAGCAGCTTCATGTTACACAGCCACCACCTCGGCACGCTGCAACACGGGTTATAAATTCCTGCACATGTCTTGAATTGTTCAAAATCACATCAAAAGAAGCATTTTCCATTGGACCACCTAGGCACCACATGGGATGAGATAAGTCACAGGGACAGGAGCTGTGCAGCATGGATCAGTCTGTGCTTACCCACTCAGCCTCAGTACTGAGGATTAAGTCCTGGCTCTCTTCTATTTAGCAGTGTAGCCACAGGGCCTAAGTAACCTTCTTCAGTCCTATCACAGCTAGAGTTGTAATAACATAATCCTATTATTCTAAATATAGCTCAGGCTCCAGGGATCACTGTGAAATTCAGCCATCTTCCATAGGTATACTTCCAGACCATCTGAAGGAAAAGATGGCTGGGTTCAGCCTTTCTGAAGAATAATTTCAGGTTGGTTTAGATCCATACTGTGCATCAACAAATACAGTCTAGGCAAAATATCACATTTATGGAGGTGTGGCATTAATTTATTCCATTATCTTTTATATTTGAGGTGATTGCAGGTTGTTTTTTATTTCTTCTCTCAAAAGTACAGTGTGGCATGCATATGGCTGGGGTACTGCATTTGGAATTACCAAAATGATAAAATTAATTTATTAGGCTTTTCAAGAGCTCTTAATCTGTAATAGTAAATGAAACATCATAGATCCAACAGTTACATGTTAGCAGTCAAAGTGAAGTTAATTCATAAAATAAGGGCCGAAAGACTTGGTCAGACACCTATTTACCTTAAGAAAGAGCTAAAATATAGATTAATGCTGCTTGAAGAAGATGTCAGATTGATATCATGAAATGTCCATAACCAATAGAAAAAACCTACTCAGTTAAATGGATGCCATCTGTGTATTCTGGCATTTGGTAACACAAACCGCTTTTGATACATTTGGACTCAGAAGCAAAACTCGATCTGATGAACCTTCCAGAAATCATAAAAGACTATGAATTCACAGTTTTCAGCAACTCACATTTCATGCTTGTAACTCAAACTTTGTTTCCATGACTTTATGACAGGAACAAGAAGTAAGACTATCTTTGCAGCAGCCAGCAAATGTCTTTGTCATTGACAAGGATTCAGGAAAGAAACAGGAGAAGGTGCCTACAAGAGGCTCAGAGCCAGAATACAGCACAGCAGGCAGCTCTGATATGGATCCAGCCTGCTATGGGCTGCCCTGGGTCTGGGTCAGCTCTGTTACTTGGGACTGGACAGTAGCACTGGGGCATAAAAAACCATTTCTTTCATCACAGTTTTTTGCATTTGGAACATAAGCATCTACTGACTTGATTCAGCCATGAATCAAAAGTATATTGATGTGATCTATGTTATGGGAACACTAGTTTAATTTATATGCCAGCTTAAATCTCTGTGCTTACCTCACTGATTGATTTTTCTTAAGTCTTTTATAGCTTCTTTTGCCAAATAGAGACATGGAAAAACTTTCTTAAGGCATATTTGTTTAGAAAAAAATAGTGGTGGTGTATAATTTTGTGAAGGCAGATTCTATTGGAAGGTGATACTCTTCACAACTTTAGTTATTGCAAAATAATAGAATCCTAGAAATGCTATCCCAAACATTGCTGGAGTGCAATTGCTTTTAGAGGAAGGCTGGTGATTATTTACACAAATCTAGCAACAATATGTAATAGTTTTGTATTTGGCAGACAACCAAGGAAATGCCACCAGTGTTTGAATTTACCCATTGCCTGTCTTAACCCAATGTGATCCAGAATGCTGAAGTTAATAAAGCTACTCTGTAGGGGAAAAAAAAAAAACATTTTAAAAATTGGGATTTGACATAAAGAGAAGTCAGGAATCTGGATTTCCTTGCTCTCCAGCTGTGTGCTTTTCAGGAGCACTGCAACTTTCCTCAAATGAACACAGAGGACCAAGAACTGGCAGTGCCTACAACCAACCATCATTTCAGCGCTGTCTGAATCAGGGGGCACTTCCTCCCTTCAGGCTGGTGGGAGTTTGGTGGTGCTGGGAGGTGGCAGACTCTGCCATGACCAAGCATGATCTGCAGAGCAGTGGAAGTCAGATTTCCAGTAGTGAAAGAAGAAGTGTCTGTCTCAGGCACCTAGGCATGGGTGGGATGTGTTACATTCACAGGTGCTTTTTGTAAACCACAAATTAGTCGATTTTTTTTTTTCAAAGCACAAGAGAAAACATTTTAGAAATATACAGTGTTGATTTTCAGTGTTTTCAGAGTAAAAAAGGAATTACTAGCTCCACAGAGGAAATTAGGCACTGGAGTGCTCTGTTTTCCACTGAATAGCTAACATAAAATGCTTTAACATTCATTGTAGATGAACTGGGATCCAGGCTGCTATTATACCATAGAACTGCCAAGGAAGAAACTGGCTTCAGCTTCTGAGAAATGAGTGCAAGTTGTAGCATCATGAATGACGCATCAAAAGAGCCTGCAGTGAAAGCCTGATTTATGGCAACTCAGTGTTAACAACAGAAATCATCTTCCTGCTTGGCATTCAGATATGTTGGAAAGCCCTAAGCAATATGGGTAATGTGTCCAAAAGTCTGTAAACATCAGATATTTGAGTCAGTAAATGATAAAAAGGATTTTACAAGATATTTTGTGACAGTATTGGCTGCCCTAAAACTTCTTAAAATTCCATGTTGTGTATCTGTGCTGAGTAAGCCACATAGTAATTTATGAACTTAGCAGTGAAGTCTTAAGTATATAGTGACATAGTAGTTGTGCTTTATTTTATGTATGATAATGAAACATTCATCTTACACAATAAACTGTCCTTCAAAGCAGTAAGCCTTGGTCCTGGATGCTTTGTATTGGTTTGGGTTTTTTTTCCATTGAATTTGCTGAGAAGTCTGCTGGACACTGCAAAGGCAGAAGGCCAGACATCGTAATTACCCTTCTGCCAGTTGAAAGAATTTTATGGGGATATTGAAAATATGAAATGCTTTGTTGAATAGCTGGCACTAATGTCTTCTTTTTAGGAGCTTAGAGAGAGTGTGGCAGCTCCTTTTCATTGTTTGTGGAGAACTTTAGCCAAAGAAGGACTTCATAAACAACTGCCTTGAACAGGATTTGGTAGGTGCAACACTATTTAAAAGCTAATTTAAATGTAATGTAGATCTCTACACACTCAAAAGGGCTGTTTGCCTTCTTACCTTCTGGTTTCCAAAGACAGTCTTTGTCAAAATATACATACAACACATTTTAAAAGAACAGCTGAGCTGGGTTGTTCTTCGTCTAAAAATTAAAGGGCCCCACCATCATCATCATAAATGATTCATTACCTTTGAGGTTTGGCAGGCTTTTAAGGTCACCTCTCTTTAAATTTGAAAATGCTTGCTCACATTCAAGTCTTCCTGCCAGGAGGACTCAATTCATTAACTTGCCTTATATGGATGGCTATTTCACTGTTACTTTAACTGAACTTTTATGCTGGCTGCCTGCTGTGTCCTGAGTGCTGTGAGCATTTCAGAAAGTAGGTACATGCTGTGAAGGCAGCCCTCTCTGTAAATAATGTTCCAATTAATAAGACAATTATACAGCACTGCAGTACTTTATTGGTGTTCTCTGTTACTGCAGCCTTGGTCAGAGCACAATAGTGAAGAGACCATCAACATTTTCTTACAAGCCCCTCTCCAGAAGCTTAGACTTAGAAATTCATACCACTCTGGAAATTCAATGTAGCCAAGAAGCAGAAAGGCATGGATTTTACAGTGTTCTGATATAAAACTCTTTATAGATTATATGAGTAAAATTAAAATGGTCGATAGGCATTTGGTTTAGTGTTTTTTTTTGGTTTTTTTTTTTTTTTTTTTAAACATGAAATGCTTTCTACTTTATGGGCTGTGAGAATAAAAGCAGACTGGAAATGTATCTTCAGTTACATTTTAAAATGTTTACTATGACTCTCCAAAGGCATTTTAAACTGAAATTTTATAGGTCATTAGTCTGTTATATAAATGGGTCCTGGAACAAATGTAGATTGAAATTTCTAAAGTCCAGGCACAACCTATAAAGACCTGGGTAGAATTTAGTTGCCCAGCACAAAAGATCCTGCATTCTCCTGCTGAGCCATCAGTGTTCCTCTGGCTGAAGCCTGTGGTCTACAGCTGCTTTGCTCTTTTCATTTAAAGTTTCCCAAATACCTCAGTTTATATTTCTGGTCACAGAAAGCATTCCTCTCTAAAGCATTTGGTACCAATGTCATGTCTCAGCCCAAAAGAGATGCAAGAAGTAGCATCTCTTTTCCCCTCTGGGCCCCAACACTGTAAGGAAGCCTCAGACTTTGCCCTCCCAAGTAACACCTAAAAATGTCAGTACTGTATTATTTTGAAATGTGTGAGAAGGAGATGCTGCCAGTTTTCCATATGACAGCTTTCTCATAAAATAGTTAGAGAAGTAATGGAAAAAGGAGTATGTCTAGGGTGAGACCAAGAAATAAATGGGAAAAAGAAAGAAGAAAGAGCAGAACTTATAGCCCTGTGGCAAAATCATGCAGAGTAGGTGAAAGCTTTGGGTCTCTGTACCAAATACAGATACAATCTTCCATTCACCTGTAAGTGAATTTATTGGTATAGACACATATATAATCTGGGAAAATGTTCTGAGAATCCTATACAGTGCATTTCAGATGTGATCAACACAAAAAATATTAGTTTAAGTAACATCAGTATCATTTTTCCATGCTTCTGTTGCAGTTAATTCAGTCACTATGAACATTTGAATTCCATAAGGTGTAGAATTCTTTTTTTGTGTATTTGTGGAAAGTCCAGTGCATTGGAGGTCTAATACTCCATTTGGATCCTTCAAGTCTGTCATAATATTTAATAAGTATCAGGTTTGCCCATCTTGTGCACACATGTGCATTTTTCAGATTATCAGGAAATCATGCTCCTTTTCTGCCCTTATCAGCTCTCACAGTTTTACTGCAGATTATTTACTGTGGCTTAGGTTTCACAGTATTAAATTTAGAACACACACTTCAGAGGTTTTTCTAATCTATTTGATCTAAAATCCACTGCAGAAATACCTGTTCTCAGCACCATTTATCTGACAGGTTGAAGCTGTCCTTTAAGCTGACCATCAGCCAACCCACTTGAATTTGTACTATTGTTGTCAAAGGATGAGGAAAAAAAAAGTTGTTCGTGTGCCTGTGATCACTTTTCAGGAGCCCTCCAAGGTCAGCTACTAAAATCCCCTCCAAATTCCTCCGGACTCAGTTTAGGTGCCAGTGGTGAGGGGATCTACACCTAAGCTGTTAACTTGTATTCAATTGTACCCCAAAATGGTTTCGTCAGTTGGTAAAGTCACTGGTGTTTCAAGATCAAGTGAAATAACTTACTATTTGTTTTATATTGTGGTGTACCCAAAACTGCTCACAGTACTCAAGGTGAGGCTGCACCACTGTTGAGTAGGTATAAATAAAAGTTTCCCTTAGGCTTTCTGGACATGCAGATGTCCCCTTTGTTGGGTGCCCAACAAAGCAAAGACAGTGCACTGGTTTCTGTAGGGCCAGACCCAGAGGAAAAGCAATTGCAGAGAGGAGAAAGAGGCAGCATGATGCAGCGGGAGACACAAATAGACCTTGGTAAAATGATCTTTCTCTGCTGGAAACATTCCTCTTCTAATATATTGCCTCTTACTACTGTTGGTGCAAACGTAGGGAATGGAAGCTTCTGGAGGAACCCAGGTTTCCTCGTGGGAAAGCGTGGAGGCGGCTGTTGTGGGAGAATTTCCATGTGTGTATGGCTGTGGGGAAGAGGGTGATGAGGAGGGGGTTGTACCCATGAGCCAGGCTATCCTGCAGGTCTGCGTGAGATGTTCTTGCTCGAGAGTTTAGGTGAAAAAAGTTGTGACAGCTAAAGGAGGTTGGGCAAGGAGGCACGAGTGAGCCAGCTTCCACCACTGACCCCTTTTCCACCAGGAACCACTGGAGAGCTGTCACACCAAAAGCCCTGATGTCCTGCAGACTGGGCACTCATGACTAATGGGGTTTCTCCACGGCAGCCAGGGCTCAGACACTGCACTGGCTGCCAACCATCACATCATGCAGCAATTTTACAGCGGGGTGTCATGCACAGAGCCCAGTGCCTGTTATGGAGGTGGATGTGGCTGGAAGTGCTGAGCAGAATGGCTATTTTTGTGCTGCCACTGTTACACAGCTGAACAGCTGGTTCTGTGCTCTGACAGTCACTGAGGGAAGTCCAGCATGTCTTGCGAGAAAGGAGTAAACAATGAAATCTGCATGAGAGGTTGTAATGCCCAAATAGGCCATCAAGTTCCTTTAGTTTCTTTTGGTAGTTTATAAGAGAAGCAATAGAAGCAGAAGAAACAGTAGGAAAAACAAAAGTTATACATCTACTTTACAAAAATATATGTCTGTATTTTAAATCTCTTACTCTTAGGTTTCTCCAGGCACAGAGAAACCTTTTTGGGGGTTTGCCTGTGACATTACTTTTTCTTTTCAAAGTTGTAGTATTTTTCTGGAAGCACTTACTCTAAAATCCATAAGTTCTTACAAGCTTTCTAAAGGAAATCCCAGTCTTCCGATGAATTTTGTGGAGAGAGTCTGTTATAGTTGGTGCCGTGTGTGATTACTCTGCAGACTTTCCTTTGCTGTACAACCCAAGGACTTTGCCAAGAAATCAGGCCAAAATGATTACAACAAATTTATTTATAACAACCAGAAAAATTAAGTCTTATCAAGTGATAGCATTATCTTGTGGTAATAGACAAACTCTTCTTTGTTTGAAAAAGCTAAATTGTGTATAAAAAAATTCAGGCTGACAACTAAAGCATAACAGTTGATATATGGAAGATGATTTGGTTTCCAAGGTTTAGTGTATTTATTGCTGCTCTGAAAGCTCAGACAGACCTTTAACATGCCTAACCAGTGGGCCAACATGTAAGATGCTTGCAAGCCTCATAATGTTTCCAGCAGCTCCATTTCAGGCTGTTGAAAACCTTTAGTAATGCACCACAATAACTGGTTAAAAGGAAAACATACTGTTCAAACAAATCTCCATTAAACTGTCATCTTTATTTTTGTACTTCTTTTATTGCTGTTAAGGGGATTTGCGTGATTGCTTCTCCTTTATTTATTTTTTTTTGTCTCTCCATTAGGAAGAGGTAGCAAGTGACTCCCTAAACAGAGTTTTTCATGGTTTGAATTGTACACAAATTGAGCAAGCACTGTACACAGAACATGGAAACAGCACACAGCAGTGCTCCTTTTGTCCAATTAAGCAATGTGGAGTCTTAAAGCAAATTGAACTACAGCACTTCACATACATATGTTATGATAACTTGTATTGTACAAAAACTTAGGTCTGCTTCCTGCTCACAAGCAAATAGCCTTCACCTGGGCCAAATACACTGCAAAGATTCTGACCCATGCATAAATAACATATAAATATCAAAGTGGAAGGGTAGTAAGTTTATTAGATTGAGATACAAATAATGAACGGTATCACAATGAAGTTTTTATTGAAACCATAAATGAAAATGAAGTAACAGAAAAATTCTGAGCAGGCCATCAGAGGAGTATTTTTATAAAGGCCAGGGGAAGAGCCCCTTCCTGGGGTAAAAGCCTTCCTGGGGTTCCCATTGCCTCCTCCTCACAGGGCCAGGAGTGAAGCCTTAGGCAGACCCTCTGGAAAAAGTCAGCCAGGCCCCACAGGAGGGATGCTCATGGTAGGGGTGGGGGCATCCAGGTGGTGCTGAGAGGAGAAGAGGGAGAATTTGGCTGGTGAGAGAGGGAGGAAACCCAACCCTACTCCCAGGTGTCCATCAAAGGGCAAGTGGAGACACAGTCACTGGGGACAGCAAGGAAAATGTCACTGCCAAGTAATGAAACAGAATTTTCCCACAAAGCACCACATAAAGGTGGCTAAGCACTGAAGATGTTTGCCCAGGAAAGTGGAGGATCCTTGGAGATTTCCCAAATGAGACCAGTGCTCATTATTGCTGTTCTCTGACAAAGTGGGTACCCCGGCAGCTCCCCTGCCCTTCACTGTGTGCTGTCACAGAGCCCTGTGAGCTCAGAGATGTTCTGCCTTTGTTCGGACACATTGTTTAAAAATCCTCCCTGGGAAATGCTTCCAGCTGGCCTTACCGCCCATGCCTCCGCTGGGCCTGCTGAGTGTGGAGTCCTACAGTGAAGGTCAGAATATCCTTTAAACTGCACAGTATCCACCAACCTTTCCCTCCTGCCAAGTCACTTGCTCGTGACTGCAGGGGAAAACAAATGCGCGCCCTTGGCAGCTGTGCGGCTTTCGCTGTGCCACGGCACTTAATGACATGCGGAGCATCGGATGCAACAAGATTTTCTTCCCACCCTCTGCTTTTTTTGGTAGCTCTTTTGCAATTGTCTTCCCAGTCTTAGCACTCATTTCACTTCTTGTCTCAGTTTCGGAAATCTTTAGTGCGGCACCAACTCCACTTTTTTGCTTTCCTGTCTGGAACATGAGATTAAGTTTTTAACAGATAAATTATTTGTGTCATACTTGCAACTCCGAGTCCAGTGTCTAATTGTTTCTTTTAACAGAAGCAAAGTCTAAGTAGCTCCAGGGCAGTTTTCCACCATAAGGCCTTGGTGAAAAAATTGTCAGTGCTTTCCATCTAGGCTTGGTAAATGAGGTTGACAATCAAAACCAGATGAGAATATCTTTTTGGTAAACAATTTTTTTACCTTCAAAATAGTGCAGTATCAGCAGCCCACTGAAAAGTGTTTTAAACCATGACACATAAAGTTCTCACAGTGTAAGAATGGTATTAAACCATAATATTGGGAATGCCAGTTGCCACTGAAGAGTATGGTCAACTATTCAAAAAGTTGTTTTAAAGCACTGACTGAAAATGCCCAGTTGTCAGCATTAAAAGGTCATATACTCACTCCTTTAAAGACAGAAAATAACCGAAGAGTTAATTCCCTTCTAGCTGCACCTTTGTAATTGTTCCTCAATTTTTGTAACATTTTATTGACTTTCATTGACAATGCCAGTCTTGGTCCCTGTTGAAAGGCAACCCATTTCTGTTTAATCAAAAATGTTAATTGATCCTTGAACAGGGAAAATACCAGGGATAAATCCTGTCTTCTGACAAAAATATACACATATATTGTACACACATATCTATTTATAAAATAAATATGCATTTATATGTATAAAAAAATATACACATATTTATTTTCTAAACAATTATTTAGGCAAAGTCAGAGGGGAAACATACTGAAATTTGACCAGAGTATAGCCAAGAAGAAGTCTTTTGACATTTTGGTGCACATTTTACTTTATAGTGATGAACCTTTGAAAAAAAAGATTTTTTTTTTTTCAACACCATAATATATTTTGCTTTGTGTAGCCCTAAGGCTGCAGTGCATATGTGCATGAAGCTCAGAGGCTCACTGTATAACTTCAGCAGTCACACTCTCAGCAAGGTATGGAGCAGACTTTGGTAGATGACAGCAGGTAAAGCAAGTCTGACTGCAAACATAAGAAAAAGTTCTTGCATTCATATCACTGGGAGCATAAACAGTTGCAAAGAGAGAGGAAAAAGCCCTTTCCAGCAATTATTTTACTGTCCATATGTATTGCTGTGGGAGTTTTCCTTTTGAGCTTTTAGCAGTGAATTTTATTGTGGGAACTATTATTGTTAGTTTTGGGTAATATTTTTTAGAGAAAGCAGTCAACATAGCAAAAATGCTGGGTTTATTTTTTCCCCATCCCAAAACCACTTTCCCCAGGTTTTTTATCTGGCATTAGAATCAGGTTGGAGTGGGTAGCTGTGGTCATAAGCATTGCAGACAAGTTTCTGCCAACCCCTGAGTGGGTGGCCAGCAAACTACAGAGCTCACCTGGGAAATGAGGTAACAGGGTTTAACTTCTTATATGGACAACAAGGTTTTAAACCTGAATATCCTGCTTCTCATGAGCATACTGTACCCTCCATGTTATAAGAAATAGAGGATGAAGTGGGGGAAACACCCTCAAACTTTCTTGCTGATGGCACAAGACCTTGAGTAACTGAGCCCAGCACTTGAGGGCAAGCTTCACTGACACTCTTGCTGTGACCTGCTGTTGAATGGAAAATTACTGTAAGTGGGAGATGGCACAGCCCAGCTGTTTTCATTAGTCTTCACTGCTATGTCCTAAAAGAGAGACACAAAGCTCAGGAATATTGCCTTTCAGCATGGCAAATATGTGTATAGCTACTGTATGGCATCCATAGAGGCATTACAGTCCTGCATAATAGTTCCATTTCAAGAGATGTAAAAAAGGAAACCCTTACATAATGTTTCATAATCACATATTTCATTCAAAATATGTCTGTAAAGCCCAATTTTCCTGTCCTACCAAACTTCTGCTCACAGTAAGGAAAAGCATGAGGCCAGCATAAGTCTCCCACATCTTTTGTTTGCCTGACAGGCATGTGGCTGTGCAATGAGCTGATAATCAAAGGCTTTACATAAGAACAGCCATAATTTTTCTGATCCCTTCATAAAACATATAAGCCTTAAAGAAATAATTCAAGTTTGAGTCTATGCTTCCAAAGGACGTTTGTGGGTGTTTTGGTTTTTTAGGTTTTTGTTTTCTTTGTTGTTTTTTTTTTAAAAGGATGAAAACATTACCACCTAGTGGCAAGGCTTCAGAACATAGCAAACCTAATGTGAAATCTTGGATCAAAAAATACGTATCCTGAGCTTCTGTGCTCAACAGGAAAAGAACAAGATGAAAAATAATTATGAATAAAAACAGGAAGGGGAAAACTGGGCCTAAATATGTCAGCATAGGGGTGAATTTCTGAAATCCTCAAGTTGAATCCTGTGGCTTGACAGCGGCAACCGGTACATGCTGGTTGTAAAATTTCATCCCACCTGAACTGGACAAACACTGCATATCATGCAATGAACAAATAAATGTGAGATGAACCCTACAATTAGGAAGCTGACCACACATTGTGCTTTTGCACATGGACTATTCAGACCAGGTAAATTAGCCTACATGTGATATAAAGAAGAGCTGGTGCTGGTGAGAGGAGCTCCCAATGTGAAGCAGCAATCTCAGAAAGAAGAAGTGAGTCTGGAAAAACAGCAGCATGTATCTGGCCTGAAGGCATAACCCAGCAGTGGGGAAGATGTAGGACACCATGGATAGCTTGCAGCCCATAATGCCTGAGGCTGTTAATGAAGAGCAGCAGCACAGCAGAACCAACCTGACTTTCTGCTGGGTTGTCCTCAGTCAGTGCCTTGTCCCTGCTGAGACGGATGGTGACACTTGGTGACCACAGTGCTGGGGTCAGCCAGGGAGCAGGTGGCTCAGAAAGCAGAGTAAATCTCTCGTTTCTTAAATAAGCCCCAGTTAATCCAGAGCCACTGCAGGTTGCTGTTCAATGTGTCTCACCCATGAGAGCACCCTATTTCCAAATCATCCTTTTCAACTAACTACTATTGCCAATTACTATGGCAATTATGGTTGAATTAATGAGCTTTCCCTTTATATTATCTAAACCTTTTGTTTAATTAGATTTATACACGTGCCAACAATTTTACTTTTTTTTTTTTTTTGTTACATACTACCACGATTTTGCACAATCTGTGATTAGGTGGATGCAACTCACTGAAAGAAGGTGTACATTGACTTCCTCTGGAGAAATTCAAGAACTGCCAGGCTGACATACAGTCCTGACAGGGTTATTAATGGCACTGCTAATTTGATAAATCTGGCATTTTTCAAAGATTCTTCTATAAACAAGCATTTAATGCTTGACTGATATCTCTGTTGGAGTGGGTATAGAGTGAGATTCGGAAGGAATGAAATCTGTGGCAGATGAGTATTTGTGAAATATCTCGCCTTCAGCATCTCTCTCAAATGATGTCCCAGTTGTGTAATTCTTCTATTCTGCTTTTCTCTTGAAATTGTATATCCACAGAAGACATTAATTATAAAGAAAATTGGTGTCTCTTTTTGCAAACACCTTCTGGTTCTAGTAGCAAAACTCTTGGGATCCAGACACAAATGGAAGCGTTTGTGTAATTATTATATCAAAATAAAGGACTTTTTTTTTTTTTTTTTTTTTTTTTTTCTTTTTTTTTTTTTTTTCTGTCAGGAAAATTATCTTATGTGAAAAACCCTTTGAAAGGCCACTATTTGAGAGAGGAACTGATTTTTATAGGAGATCACAGCCAGATCTTTAGAGGAAGTCAGAAATTACTGTGGTTTCCCCACATTGTTAAAAAGCAAGTTTACTGTGATGTACAGTGAGAGTTGTCCTCACCATGAAAGCAACTAATATTTCTTTTCAGGGAACCTGGTTCTTAACTTACTGGGAAAAAAAGGCAAATAGTACAGGTACTCCCACAGATTGCCATTTTGCAGGCATTTTTCCTGTGCCTGGGCACTGCTCTGTTCTCCCAATGGACTGGTCTCAAAGAGACTCTGAACATGTTATTAAAACATAAGTGCGATGTACTGACACTCTCGATTGCAGCAACTTGTCTGCAGCCTTTTGAAAGCTGCAGCCCTCAGTGCTTGGGGGACAACTGTGATAAAGTGGTTGCACAGCTTCTAGAGAGCTGCTGAGCAGAAAGGAAAGCAGGCCTTGCCTGCATGGCTTGGGCTGGCAGCCTTCACACTCTCAGGCACTGTCACAGAATTTGTTCTTCACAAGTAAGATGGATGGCCAAGAAATTCTCCTTTAGCCCCTCAGTACCCAAATTTACTATTAAGTTTCCACGGATTAACGTATCAAAATGGTGACTTTTGGACCAGATTGGCATAATTTACCAGGCTCCCAAAACACATTTCAAAGACTGAGCTAAAACAAACCAATGAAACAAAACAAAACAAAAAAAAAACCTGTACCAAAAGCACACCAGTAATACACATTTCATTAGGAATTCCATATACCTTTCTTTAGGGACTAAGGACAAGGAGTAGTTAAAATATCTTGTTTAGGAAGGAGAAGGCTCTGAGCGTGCTTTATTGCAGCCTTTGAATACTTACAGAGGGCTTATAAGAAGGCTGTAGGGGGGCTTTTTACAGTGGTAGGACGAGGGGCAACGGCTTTAAACTGAAGGAGGGTAGTTTAGATTAGATATACAGAATAAATTCTTTACTGTGAGGGTGATGAATCACTGGAACAGGCTGCCCAGAGAAACTGTGGCTGTCCCATCCCTCAAGTATTCAAGGCCAGGCTGAATGGAGCTCTGAGCAACCTTGTCTGGTTCAAAGTGTCCCTGCCCACAGCAGGGGCAGAGGTGGAACTAGCTGATCTCTGCGAGTCCTTTCCAATCCAAGCACATTCTATGATTCTACAAAAGTTATCATTTTCTATGTAGGCATTTTAAAATCTCAAAATAAAGTTTTGACTTAGTAGCAATTATGGTCAGCAGTCACTCTTCCCTCACAGCTATACACTCTTAACTAAGGATACCGCATTTCAGTAGAGAAACCAAGAGGTTGCTCAGGGAAGCTGTGGATGCCCCATCCCTGGAAACATTCAAGGTCAGTTTGAATGGGGCTTTAAGTAACCTGATCTAGCTGAAGATGTCCCTGCTCATTGCAGGGGCTTGGATTAGATGACCTTTAAAGGTCCCTTCCAATCCAAACTGTTCCGTAATTCTATATGTTAGGCAAGGGTGACATCTACTGTCCGTCAGCACCAGCAGCCCAGAGCGGATGCAGTGCTGTCCCACTGGCCACAATCCTCACTGAGAGGGACCGATGGAATGTCTTAGCTCATTTCCACCCTCAGGTTTTCAGATTGTGTTATCAGCTAAAATGAATGAGAGACAGTATTTTAGTAAATATTATTCAATCAGACAAACTTCTGGTTGATGAACAAAAATGGAATTTGTAGCTGTAATTCCCAAGGCGCACGTGACCAAAGCAGTATGACTAGCAACTCAAAACTGATTGATCAAGAAAGTGGAAGCTCTCAGTAACTGGGGGTGTGTAACCAGAGAGCCAAATCCTCTCTCATTTTGAAGAGGAATCTGCAAGGTGTGAGAATCTGGGCTGTGCAATCAAACTTAAATTAAATACATTGAAGCATTTTGATACTGACAACAGATACAATCTAATCTGTGAGCAGATCCCAAGTCCTCTCCATATGGACATGTGTGTGACCTTTGCCCTGTCCTACACTGAAATACCACAGTGCAGACTTGAAAAAAAATTCCAGTTATAAACAAACCTGACAATTTGCTTATCAGAAATAAGATTAAACAGTAGAAATATTTTTCACACCCCAAGTCAAGTCAAATCAGTAATTTCAGGATACAATTTTCTATCTAAATACAGGCTACTTTCTGCATGTGAATGCTCAACATAACCAAGCACACAGACATGTACACAGCCATACATATCCAGCTCTTAGGCATTAAGAAAAAATATAAAGGACTGCATAATATTGAGGACTAATAAAATAGAAAAATTAAGCTCTTTCAGCTGAAAATTTTGGTTTGGCAGCCTCATGAGAAATAGGGAGTGAACAGACAAGCCTGTCTGGTAAACAGACCTCTCTAGCTGTGGAAAGGATTAAATGTAACACAGGGTAGCTTTTCTATAAGGTCTGTCTTTCTGGAAGCAGTAGGACACTTAGATACTTCTCATTCTTGAAATGATGGCTTAGTCTTACCCTTGACTTTTACAGCTTGCAGACTTTATAGGAGCAAAAGGTCCTGGAGTCAAGCAGGTTGTCAGGGGCATCAGGAGGCCTCCAGTGCAATTGCCTGCTCCCAACAGGGTTGGCACTAATTTCAGAGCAGGTTTCTCAGGACTGTGTCCAGCTGGGATTTGTAAATCTCCAGGGATGGCACCTGCACAACCTCTGCGGGTGGCCTGTTCTACTCCTTGGATGTCTTGAGGGAGAAAAGATTTCTTACCGTGATCTCCAAATGGTTCCAAGAATATTTGACTGAATGGCATTTTTGGTTTTTGGCCACAAAAAGGCAATGATAGAGGCAATAAGGGAAGACACAGGCATTTTGAAACACCCTTGGGCCTGTGGGCCAGCTGAGCATGCAAGGTGAAGACTACACAGATACCAAGAATATGCAGACACTGGGAGACTGGCCAAACACTGCTTGGGATGAAGAAATGTTTCACAAGAGGTGATTATTATGCCTAGATCTGCACCCTCATTTACTCTCCCACTGAACATACTCAGCGTTTGGTAACTGTGCTGGATGAGGATGTCATATGCAAGACTTTTATTCTTGTCTTCCAGTGAAAGAACAGAAAGGCAAAGGCAGTCCATGGAAATTTTAGCTTTTTGCCTGAGCTAATCTTCCCACAGCATAAGATCTTCAAGAAAGAAAAATAAAACACACCAAAGAATAACATTTTCTATCTTGTTGTACAAGGCCTCACAAATATTTTTGGCATTCTTCAATGATTTTGTTGTTTTGCTCCAAGAAACATTTACAAAACATGTGGAGAAATAAATTGGGAACAAACTTATGTTCTGGAATATCAACATCTGACTTGCAGAGGTGCCATGCTGGGTGTGGATCCATCCAGCATGCACCCATCTACCCTGTCCTGCAGTCACAGTGATACTTCCATGGGGGTAAAGATGTTACATCAAGAGCAAGAAATCGAGGTGCTGGCATCCACCACGTTTTAGCAGTCAGAGTTTCCCACTGAGTGCAGGAAGGAAGTGTTCGGCACAGGAAGGGGAATGAATAGCCGGAAGAACGCATGGTGTAGGTGCCTCGGTGGTGGAAACTGCTAAGCTGCCAATGCTCACAGGACATCTGCACCCTGGGAATTTTATGCAGAATCAAAGGAAAAGGAAAGCTTTTGCCAAAGGAAAAACTGTGGGTGTGAATGAAAATGCATGAGTGTGTTTTGTGCATGTTTTAAGTTGCCTTGATGACAACTGGTGAATGCATTTCAACGGTAGGCCCTTAAAATCTCTCAACTGCAGGTGTAAAACCTCTCTGCTGGGAAAAGAGGGGGGCAACATAGCAGGAAGGAAGCCTATGTCCAATGAAGTCAGATGATATTTATTGGGGGCATCAAGGGCAATTAGCATCTGACCCCCACTGATGCCCATAACACTTCTGAGAACCTCATATCAGTCAATGTGAAATCTGGCAATCTGACAGATAACATCTTTGAAGTCTTCATTTAAAAGGGACCCAAAACATAATGACAGAGTAATTTCAAAGTCATTCTTTGCACAGCATGAAAATTGTTCAAAATTGTTTACAGAGAGATTACACAATGTATCACATGGTATTTGTGTAAAAATACATGCTAAGGAACATTTAAATTTTAGCAAAGAATTTGAAATGACTAAATTATTTAAGAAAACCTCTTTCCAAGGAGAAAAAAGCAACCAGGTTTTGCTGGGAATGACAGCAGGAGGATCCTACTTTTTTTTTCTGACAGAAGAAGGCAACCTCTAGCAACTGAATCACCTTAAGGTATTTATATTTTGGCAGCAAGCTGGAGACCACATAGCCCAGCATAGTTACATCTGAAAAGCAGAAGAGACACTCTGACAAGGGCTATTCTATGGAGGATTTCCTTCCTGAATTTGTGTGACAGCAGTCGCTTGGCTGCATAACTTCACTTTTCTTTATGACAAAAGTGGGCAGCACAACACATTCATTCTTCTGTTGTTGCTGATGCAGCATCAGCATGGGTTATTTTGTGATTCTTAGACCCTACTAATTGCAATTTTTTTTTCTGCTTTTCGTAATCTGGGTGATGGTTTCCTAGGCCAGTACATCTCTTTATATTCCCATCTCCCACCAGTAAGAGGCGGAGAAGAATATTTTTTCAATTTTTAAAGGGAATAAGGATACAAGGATCTCTCCTCCCATCTCTCCCCCATGGCAGGGCAGAAAGTGCCCAGCATCATCACCTGGGGCTCCAGAAACAGTAAGAAGGAATATCTTTGTGATGAGTGGATGAAGAGACAGAAACAGTAAAGATTCACTGATTGCTGCAAGAGAATGTTATGTCTTGGAAGGGTGGAGTGTGAAGAACAGTGCACCCTTGACACCTCAGCAGAATCCTGAGGTAGCTTGGGCAGAGCTGGCTGGTGCATGCACACTGGGGGTGCCTGGGGTGTCTGTGAGTCCGGTACTGCAGGCACAGACATGGCTCCAGCCAGAGATGTGGAAACCCAGCAGGGAAGCTGGAGGACCTAGAGTTCCACCTCACAAAGCCAGTGGCAGGATGAAGAACAGGTGGAAAAGGTCAGATGCTATCCCAGAATGCCTAAGAGACAAAACAATTGGAAAGAAGTGTGAAAAGAGATTGCATTATTAAATTTAAATATTTCCACAAACAAAAACCAGCAATTGCTAAATGGTCTTCTCTCTCCTTATAGCAGTGACACATATGAAGAACTTGAAAGACTGAAAGTACAAACTAGAGAGTCGTACTAAAGTCTGAACATGATTTCAGCTGTGGGCATGATTTGCCATTAGAACAAAATATCAAAGAAATAAGAAGATTCTCTCTCTCTCTCTCTCTCTCTCTCTTCAAATCAAAATGGTCCTCCTAGTAATAACTAATAAAAAACCCCATGCTTAATACAAGTTATGGGAATTCAGAGCTAAAATTCTATGGCCTTGAGTGTACATGGTCTTGGGGATACAGCCTTTTAAAATGTATTTTCTAGAGACTTTTAGATTGTATTTTTAGAGCCTTTTAGAATGTATTTTCTAGAGCCTTTAAACCCTATGAATCTGTCCTGCAAAGTTGTCTGACAATATAATCTCATGTTTCTCTGTGACTGTACTAATACTTATGCAAAAGACACTCAACACTGGTTCAAAAATTCCAAAGATAAAGTACCATATTACTACAGGCAATTGTTTTCGTAGCTACCCACCCCCACAAAGAATTACTTGTTCTTCACTGCCACCCTGGAGTGGCATATCTTAAGCTACACTGATGCCAGGAATCTCTTCCAATGAATAGGATCATAGCTATTGCCTGTTTTTGTTTAAATATGCTCTCAAATAAACTAATTAATCTCTAAAGCCTCAATGTCTTGCAAGGCATGTCACAACATCTCCCAGTACTCCATTTATTCCTGAAGCTCTTTTCCAGCTATTCACAACTTTTCAAAATCTTTTCCTGCACTACAAACACTAAATCTGAGATGAAGAATTCAAGTAATGATGCCACTCTAATATAATTTGAATTGTAATGCCAGAACAATATCCAATCTTATTCCAAAATACCACACAAGAGCAGAAAACTTTTCTTAGACAATTAATTGAAAGATAATAAAAAAACCCTCTATCTCCTATATATTGACAAGAATTCATAAATAAAATGCAGAAACTCCTTCATCCAGGTACATAGGGATAAGCGGGACTCCTGACTTCACACACTTGGTCTCTCCATGACTCCCCATATGCCCTTTGTAGCATGTACAATTTCCATGATGCAGAGTACTGAAATTAATACCATCTGGCACCCAGACACATGGTAAACAGTGATTTCAACTCTTTCTGTAGACAATGGTGGTTCATATCAGCTATTACTCAGGAATTTAGAAATCCAAAAGTAATGCTCATTCTCAAGGTGATGTTACATCATTTACACGAGAAAGAGTTAAGGAGAATAGATTGTTTATGACAAATAAGCTGAAAATGGCATGTGAAAATTGCAAATACTGAAAGCATCAGGTAAACAGGACAGTTATGCAGCCATTCAAAAAGTTATATTTATTAAATAGTTTGAGCCTGATTCATCATTACATTATGCAGTACATAATTGTTCATATCTCCAGGTTCACATCTCTTATCATCATGAGAAAGTAAATGATGCCTTCAAATGAGATCTGAGATGAAGTTCAGTGTTGGAAAGCATTCAAGTTTATTTCAGCCTCATCTAAACATTTCTCTCTCAAGATAATAACTTTCCTACCTGTTCACAGAAGTTTGCAAATATTTAATCAAAATCAAATCTGGAATGCTTATGCTTTTGAAAGTGCTTCATTTCCAAAAAAAAAGAGAGGTCTGGAACCAGCTTAAAGATCACTGCTCTGAAACAAGGTGGAAGTCCACGCAGACCAGTCAGCACAAGTCAAAACATTTTGAAGAGAAGATCAAGCAAAACATGCAAATATTGGCACTACAGGAGATCTCTGCAATCATAAAATCATAGGATTATTTGTATTGGAAGGAACCTTTAGAGATCATCTAGTTCCAAACACCATGTCATGAGGTCACCTCCCACTCAACCAGATCCCCATTCAACCTAGATTTGACCACTTCCAGGGATGGGGCATCCACAGCTTCTCTAGGCAACCTGTTCCAGTGTCTCACCACTCTCATAGTAAAGGACTTCTCCCTTAGATTTAATCTAAACCCTTCCCCTTTCAGTTAAAAGCCATTCTCCTTGTGCTATCACTACCTGTCATAATAGGGTCACAGCAGGGTCATTGTAGCACGAACTACACACTGGAAAACGGACTCATCCCATGAAAGCTTCAATGTCCACACTGTGGTTACCCTGGAACATCTAGGTGGGCCATGCTCCCTCCAATTCACTCTTCACAGGACATGAAACCCCTGCTGTAAGACACCCAAGAATAAGCACTTCCAACTCCAAAGGAAGAGGAGATTTGTGCCAGACCCTTCTTGAGAGCTGGTCATCACATTCAAGGAAGTGCTGGTCTTTCTCCTGCTTTATTGCCTAGTTATTTGGGGACTGTAAAATGCTCCAGATCACAGTGCAGGCTGGGTGTTTTTATTAACCATAATGAAAAGGAGCACATAGTTTGACATAGGCTTCTTCATTCATATAATCATGGAATAGTTAAGATTGGAAAAGACCTCCAAGATCACCGAGTCCAACCTTTGATTGAGCACCACCATGTTGACTAACTTAACACTAAGTGCCATGCCCAGTTGTTTATTGAACATCTTAACACTAAGTGCCATGCCCAGTTGTTTATTGAACATCTCTAGGGACAGTAACTCCTGCACCTCCCTGGGCAGCCCATTCCAACATCTAATCACCCCTTCAGTGAAGAAATTCTTCCTGATGCCCAACCTGAACCCTCCCTGTACAGCTTGAAGCCATTTCCTCTTGTCCTAGCGCTGGTTGCCTGGGAGAAGAGGCTGACCCCCACCTTGCTACAGGCACTTGTAAAGCACAAGTTGTAGAGGGTGATAAAGTCCCCCCTTAGCCTCCTTTTCTCCAGACTAAACACACCCAGCTTCTTCAGTTACTCCTCACATGATTTAATATCTAGACCCCTCTGAGTAAGGTTCATGTTCCTTCTCTGGACACACTCCAGCTCCTCAATGTCTTCCTTGTAGTAAGGGGCCCAGAGCTGAAGGCAGCACTTGAGGTGCAGCCTCGGCAGTGCTGAGTACAGAGGAACAATCACTGCTCTGCTCCTGCCGCCACTCTGTTGCTGACACAGGCCAGGATGCCATTTGCCTTCTGGGCCAATGGCATGTTCTGGATCATGGTCAGCTGGCTCTTGACCAGCCTCCCCAGATCCTTTTCTGCCAGGCAGTTTCCCAGCCACTCTTCTCCAAACCTGGAGTGCTGTGTGGGATTGTTGTGGCCCAAGCGCAAGACCTGGAACTTGGCCTCACTGAACCTTCTAAATTTTACTTCAGTCCATCAATCTAGACTCTCAAAATCTCTCTTCAAAACCTTTCCTCTGGCCTCTGGACAAGTCAGCAGTAAATGAAAGAGTCACGTAACATGATCAGGGTAGTTATCTATCATTCATGCAATCATTTTCTCCATCAAAACCTGTCTCCACCTGGGTTACCCTCACAATCACATGGTCTTAAATATCTCTCTCAGACACAAGACCCATCTGAGCCCTGGTTTCACAGTCCTTGCTCTTCTCAGTGTCCATGCAGAGGGACAACAGGTCCCACCGGCCTCCCAGTTTGGAGAGGTTTGCTGTCCCTGAGAGGCAAGGGTTTGGTCTGAGCTCTCAGCATCCACCAAGCTCTCTGCAGAGAAGTTCCTGCCAGTTCAAAATCCTGCTGTTTCTACATCCTTCCCCCCATCTCCCACCTCTGCTGTGCTCTGGGACTCAGAGGATGGGAATCCCTTCAGACAGGTGCTGAGTTGGTGCTGCCTCTCACTGCCTGAGTGCTGCTGGCTTGCATGCCTCACTGAGGGCTGGAAGCAAACCACTCCAGCCAAACTGGGCAGGTCACAGGCAATCCCAACAGATTCTGAGAGTGAGACAGGGTAGGTCCCTAAGTCCCAAACAGGTGTTGGAGGCCAGAAGGCAGGACAGGTGACACCAGCATAACCCTGTTACTGGGGACTTGGCAGCTAGTCTGCAGGTAGGTGAGAGGGGGCAGAGCTCTCCCACTTAGCACCATGGAGCCCATGCTGTCCTCACCTGGCAGAAACCTGGGAACAGAGTCAGAATGTTCCCACAGCTTGCCTGATAGCCCATGGGGGCTTTACCAGCCAGTGTCACTGCACAGATCCATGGAATTTAGAGGCAAACTGCCAGCTGGGGTAAAGTATTTAAGAAACCATCTGTGAAGAGGAGAAAAGACAACACTAGGGGTTTATAAGTAAAATGCATCTTTAGATTTAGAGGTAGAAACTTGGAGGCAGGGGCAAAGTGGAGATGAATAAAGGGTTACAAGATGATGGAAGTATGACACAAATTAAACTTACCTGAGATGCACCCAACACTTGAGTTAAATCCACATGCTCTTTCTGCATGAAAATATCTCCTGAATTATAAACGGTAAGGAGGGCTCGCATCCCGATCCCTAAGTATATAATTTGTGTCTTTTAAATCTAAGTCAGTTGAAGAGTTGAACACTGTGAGCCAAATTCTATTTAATTTATGCAGCTACACATCTGTGTGAAATATAGTCCAATTACAGGCACTAGGTTACTTTGCCATGGCTGCAGCCATTTGGCTTTTATTTCCAGCAGGCTGTAATTAAATTATCGCAATGCAGAAGCAGACAAGTTTCCCTTATACGTGACTGCAATTAAAGACATGCAATCACAACATTTTTTAAAGTGACTCCAATCAATTGGTTACAGTAAAGAATACCATGTAATAAAGCGGTGACTCCACCATTAAGACTGAAAGAGGGTTTCTATTTCAATAATCTAGTTCCCTTCCAGTACGAGTTCTGCTTTTGGATAATTTGTTTAAAGTTCATTATGTGTCTACAGCATATATCATTTGCCCTCAGCTTGGGCTGCAGAAGTGCCATTATGGCCAATTACTTAGTGTGATAAAATCTGCCACAGTACAAACTGTTCCTTAATTAGATTTAAGTTTTGTCTAAATTCTATTTGTAATTCAGACAGCAAAATAACAAGGCCAGCAGCAATGACTCACTGTCTTCTTCCTTTGGCCCCTGTTGTAACCTGTTGTAACCTTTGGGCAGTTCAGAACTGACACCCCACACCCACATGCTTTTCTTGCAATGCTTGTGCCCATTTTGGTGTTTCCATAGCCAGTGCAGGGCTTGGGGGTGTGGTCTGGCCTCTGGGGGAGTTCCTTGACCTGCATCCAGCCATGACACAGAGCACATGGATAGTGAAGGCTCCAAAAGCCCCTGAAGTCAAGTGGCTGCCAGTGGGGACCACGCAGTTGAGTGTCACTGATGTGCTTTTTGGTGATCACAGGCATTTCCCCTCTGGCCTCTATGGTTTGCTACAACAGCATGCTGGTTGGTGGCGAGCAAGCTGCTGACAGGATGAATTCTCACAAAACCACAAAGAGAGCGGTGTAGGGAGCAGCTCCCAGCCATGTTGGCTCCCTAGCGGTGCACTGTGAACAGCGGGATGGGCACAGCCCTGGTGCTCCCAGTGTGTGAGAGCACAGCACAGCTTGTGCAGGGTGCAGCTGCTGCTGCCAGCCTGGTTAACCATTAGCCACAGCAGAGGCTTCAGTTTTGTTTGGAATGATGGCATTGCTGCACAACTGTGAAGTAGAACCACTGGATTTATCCAAACTGCTCCTGCACTATCCCTAGCCATGACAAGAGGTTTAAAACAGTTTTGCTCTTTAAAAACCATTGCCAGTGTTTGGCATACATCTTTTCAGGCTCCAGATTCAGTTTTCAAAGTATTTTAAATATGTTTGGACTGAATGTTCTATACAAATTTGAATCCAAATCCTGCAACCTTTTTCTGTGCGACCTCACAAGTGAGGGTAGAAGCTACAGCAAGAAAATTCAGAGTGAAACAAGAAACAGAAGCAGTGATTCAGTAGGATCCATTTAAACAGATCCAGGCCACAGTAATCTGAGGACAGGCATCATCCTATAAGAAGCTGCATTTCTCTGGAAAAAAATTGTGCTAGATGTATTAATTTTGTTCCAGCAGAACATTTGCTCCATTTTAGAAGAGGGCACTTCTTCACAGAAAATATATTTACTGAATGTCATGTTAACAGTTATTTGTTATGTGCATCAGTGACCATCTATTTTCTGCTGCAGAGACTGTGTACCAGGCTGTCTTTACATTCCCTGAATCCTGCTCAAGTCCCATATTGTATCTTGCAATTGGCTGCTTTACAAAATTAGATGAATTTATTTTGATGTTTCAGAAAATTTCTATCTAAGATAGAAATTTTGTCAAAGCAAAACACCATTTAAAATTTTTACAGGGATAGAAATTTACGTAGCAGCTAATGACATGCCTAAAAATAACTTATTTCTTGGCAACATCAATCTTGTTATTGAACTAAAATAATGAAATATTCCTCTATCAGTGGTTTCTAAGAAGCAAGAAGAAGAATGTAAAAATATTAACCAACCCCAGTAGGAAAAAGAATGTGAAAACATGTTGACATCCACCTTGGGTTTTTTTTTTTTTTTTTTTTTTTTTTTGGGGTTTTTTTTTTGGGGTTTTTTTTTTTTTTTTTTTTTTTTTTTGGGGTTTTTTTTTTGGGGTTTTTTTTTTTTTTTTTTTTTTTTTTTAATTTAACTTAACCAACAAGGCTGCAAATGCCTTTTATGGAACAGTTATGTTCTGGAAATAACCCTCTATACTTTTGGTCAGTAGCACAATACAACCAATCTGTCCTTCTTCTCCATTTGACCCCTGATGAGAGCAGAAAGTGAACATTGTGTACCAGGGGACACACATCAAACACTGTGGGCTTGGGAATCCCTTATATTACAGCTTCATTGTGCCTGTGTTGGCCCTTTCCTGAAATATGCATTTTAAAACAAAATATGGTGTATCTAGATATGATAAAAGGCTTCTAGATCAATTCTTATCAACAGAGCAAGCTTTCCTTATTTATAAAAGTCACTTTAATAGGAGCACTGATGAGCAGCTGAAAGACCTGATTATAAGTTGTTTTTAATGAGATGTGAGGGATCTTATCTGTCAGTGAACACTAAACATTACTCTTTTCCTTAACAGCTAGGGAGAAAAAATGAACACAACAAATGACAACTTAGCCAACTTCATCAGCCAGCAAGACACTGAAGGTGATTTTCCCAAATGCACTGTGTGGAAGTTGGTGTGAAGACTTTGTACCTCCACATTATGTATAACTTGATCTTCCTGAGAAGTTTCATTGTTTGTGTTTGCAGCTTCAAAATGAGACCTTGAAAGAGGAACACCATAATCAGGCTGAACCTGGCACTCACAGACCTGCTCTACCTCACTGGTCTTCCCTTCCTGATGCACTACTGTGCCACTGGGGAACACTCAATTTTTGGTGAATTCATGTGCAAGTTCATCTGCTTCAGCTTCCACTCCAAATTGTACAGCAGCATCCTGTTCCTCACCTGCTTCAGTGCCTTCTGCTATGTAGTGATGGTTCACACGATGAAGTTCTTCCACATCCAGAGGAAGAGGTGGACAGCAGTGGCTTGCACAACCGTGTGGTTGATGGCACTGGAAGCTGTCAGCCCTGTCAATTTATTTTTCTCTTCAAAAGGGAGACAAAACAGAGGAGACACAAAACATAAGGTCCTCATGCCTCAACCTTACCAGCTCTGCAAACCTGGGCACAATCAGGGGGCTGCTGACCAGTCTGGCCTTCTTCTTGCCCTTGCTCACAGTGACTCTGTGCTATGTGCTCATCATTGCACTTTGGCCACTGGCCCCACACATGGGCTTGCTACAAACAGAAGGATCTAAGTCTTGCTGTTGTTCTCTCGGTGGTACTTCCTTCTCTTCCATGTCTTTTGGGTGGCTCTGTTGTCTAAGATTGGAAGAAAAAGCTTTCATTAAAAAGCTTTCATTAAAAGACTGCTCTCCATGTTATCAATTCAAATATTGTTTGGAAAGTTTTTCTTCCAATCTTAGGCAACAGCTCAGGTTAACTACATCTGTGTCCAGTCAGCTGTCACATGGAGAATAAATCCACTCTGCCCACTGTGTCTCTTGGCTACTGGCTCCACTCAACACATGCGGCAGGCAACCTATTGCTTTATGTCGTGGTGGGAGACAACTTCCAGCAAGTCATGCTCTTTCCTTCAAGGTGTAAGTGGAACAAATACATCCAGGAGCAAGTAGTCCAGGAGAAAAAACTACATGACCAAGTCAGAAATCACATTAAAGTTGTGAGGGAGTCCCTTGAAGCAAATTGCAGAAAAACCAGGATGCCTTTGGTGCTCTAAGCTCCTAAGACAGTTGTGTTGGTATGAAAGCAAGAATTGCATCTGACTTTGCCCTCTCCCTGCAGCAGAGGACTTGTCAAAAACCTTTCTTGGAAGCAGTTTTATATACACCTCTCCTAGCAACCAAAGAAAGAGGAGGGAAAAGACAAGACT
Source organism: Onychostruthus taczanowskii (assembly GCF_017590055.1). Taxonomy (NCBI): domain Eukaryota; kingdom Metazoa; phylum Chordata; class Aves; order Passeriformes; family Passeridae; genus Onychostruthus; species Onychostruthus taczanowskii. The sequence continues at coordinate 3,387,225 of NW_024505561.1, read as the reverse complement.
ATAAGCCACCTCAAAGGCAAAATATAAAACCATCCAGCCAGACTGTTCCCGAAGACATTTGGGAAACACAGGGTTCTCTAGCTCTGGGCTTTGCTATTGATTACAGAAACATAGAGAGCTTAGTCTGGACATGAGAACAACTTCCACTGATTTCAGTGTTGTCACTGATGTAGTGCTTTGTTTATTACAGCCTAAGTAAAACACAGCAGATATTGTCACCGTTGCTGAAACCACTGAATTGCACACCTAGACTGCTCCTAGATAAATCAGATGTTTTCAGATTGGATGGAAGTTCAATGAACTTCATCATAGGGCACTGAGCAATTTAAAAGAAATCTCTTGGCCTAGTGGAGGATGGAAAGAATAGGAGAGGAGGACATACATGGTGACTATGAGGCTATATAAGTAAATATATATATATATATATATATATATATATATATTAAAAAATATATATAATACTTATATAGACTTATTTATATAGGAATAGATTATTTATATATTCTTATAGATATATTCCTATATATATATATACTTATGTATATAGGAATATAAATATATAAGAAAAGGAGAGGAAGACATACATGGTGATGACTACAAGGCTATATAATTTTGTATGTGTGTATCTATATCTATATATATATATATGTAAAAATGGGGAAAAATTAATGAAATCATATTAGTGTACAGAAAATTATTATAGACAAGTACCAGTCTGCTGTATGAATCTATCAGCTGTCCCAGACCATTCTGATTTCCTACTACAACAAATTAACAGGCTCGTACATGAAGGACAGGATGATGTCACATATCTTAACTCCAGAAGAAGTTTTGGCTGAGATGACTCTCTTGTGTATAAGCTAAGGAAACAGTCTGGAGGAAACTACTTTCACTTGTTCCTGAGTTCATGCTCAGAGTCAAGAAATTAGTGATTTACTGTCACAATAAGGGGAGTCACAGAGTGGGGATTTGACCAGTCTGTCCTGGGTTCAGGAGTATTTAGTGTTTTCAGTATCAAATTGGATAGTGAAATAAAGTCTGGTTCTTCTATTTATATATTTACTTGAAGCTGAGAGGACAAAATTAAGCTGAAAAATTACAGCTATGATCTGCAGAGACACAGACTGCTACTAAACAGTGACAGGTGCAAAGTTCTGTGTTTAAGTAGAAATAATGAATTGTGCAAGCACAAATGGAAAAAAAAGGAAACCATTATTTAGGTAACAGTTTTGTAGAGAGAGATTTGTGGTTACTGTGAATCATAGCCTGGACAGGACCTGACTGTTTCAGTGGGCTGACAGCGTCTGCTGTGGCAAAAAGAGCAGATGTATAAATAAAAAATAGTATTTATGATGCCTTGTGGATATTTAAAATACTTTATTAAAGGACCATCCGTCAGATATGTCTTTCAGAAGCACTGCCACAGACCTTTTGAGGTGTTTTCTAGTTCTTCTGCACTGTTGTCAAAGGCCAAATTTTACAGTTTACCAGTAGGTAGTGATCAGTCTTGGTCAAGCTACCTGGTTTCACATATGCATGGTTAATTCAACCTCAAAAGCTACACAACACAAGGTGATTCACACAAAGTAAATATTTTCTGACATAGATTCATAACATCCCAACTCTCCAACATGGGTAAAAAGTACAAACACACTGCATAAATTCTCTTCTTCCACATCAGTGGAAAAACAAGATGTGCCTACCACTTACACACATACATCTGAAGGAGTGGATTAAAATTATCTTTTTTGCTCTGTCAGAGCATTTTTAATTCTTGTTCTCAGAAGCTCTTCCCTCTCAAGCCCAAGACAAGCTTATCACACACAAGCAGAAGCTCTTCAGTATAACTACATGTTCAATATAAAATGAAGCAGCTGAAGGTAAAAATTGTGAAATTGAAGTGTTCAAGGCTTTCCATCTCTAACAGCAAGAGTGACAGTCTCACAGTTTCAGTGACTTGGAGAGGTGCTACTTTTTTGTCCCCTCCTCTCTCTCCTTAATAAAGATGTTGTTTGGTTGCCCTCATCCTATCTCACTTGCTTATCCACCACATCTCTAATTTATTTTGGGCTAAACTAGCTGTTTTTAAAGTGCCAAGGTAGATTAGGGAATGGTCCTGGAGCTGTGGTTCACTGGTAGACAAAAACCACCAGGGGAAGGACAGTCATGTCTCCCAGTATCATGGCTGGGTCTGGAAAAGGAGAAAAGTTCAACCTCAGTAGACACTTTTAAAGGATTCAAGGACTGCTTAGGTGCTCTGCAGGACTGAGAGATCATTATCTCATGCAACTCATTCCTTTTGCTTACTGTGAAGCTTGATAGCTTCTATTTTTAGCTGCTGTTAAGTTTACTGCTGAAACAAGGATAAGTGCTTCAATTGCAGCAAATAGGAGACACTTCTCAGGCTCTGTACACAGTGTGACAATATAGCTACATAAATTACTGCACTATTGCAGGATAATTCACACCACAGCTATGCTCCAGTGAGCAAGCTTCTATCAGAAGTCTCTGGTAGGTTTGTCTGCAAGGACAGGCACACCAGCTCAAGCACCTACCAGCAGGCTGCTCTCTGCCTGGGACTGCAGAGGGACCAAGAGAATAACTCTGCAGGGCAAACCTCCCAAGGGAATGTCAACTCTGATGACATTAAAGGTGAAACTTGGGAGCTGCCAACTGTTTCTGTGACAAGACAAACCTTATTCCTCACAGTGACTCATGTACTGTCACAGATTGCAGCAGAGATATTTTCTACCTTTCTTTGTAGGTAGGCAATCAACAATTTTTTCCCTTTTCTCCCCAATTCATGTGTTCTCAAAAGAAATTAAAGCAAAAAGGCCTTCCTCATATTCAAACGTCCCAGAGAGCAAAAATACTGACAGTAATGTCCTGCATAAAAGAGAATTCACAAAATCTGTACTAATCTGGCTGCTCTGCAGAACACCTAAGGAGAGAGTTGTGTAGAGGACTGCACGTAGCATCAAAATGAATAACTAGGTAAAGAGCTAGTGGAGAGAAAGGTTAAAACAGCTTGGAAATGGTCTACTTTCACAATGCTGTGTTGGATATTGCTGTGACAGAAGGCTTCAATTTTGTCCTGATTTAATAGTATATGTATGTATATATATATATATATATATATGTATGTATATGTGTATATATCTATATCTATATCTATCTATATCTATACCTATACCTATATCTATATCATCTATTTTATATCTATCTATCTATCTATCTATCTGGGGTGTTGCTGCAGCAGCTGTGCAGTGTAACTGCCCAGAGCCATGATCCACCACAAGTGGTGCAGGGCAGTGCCCACCACTGAGTCATTTAGGCCTCACATAGATGCTGCCATTTTGCTGATAAGGCTAAGTGAGCAAAATGAACTTTGAATGACTGCTTCCATCTGCTAAGATGTTCTGCTGTGAAAATGCAGGTTGAGTGAACCTAAACTTTAAAGCAGCAAATGACTTTTTTTGAGCACATCACTGTTTGAGTCCTACCAGCTCTGAACTCAGTTTGCTTTTCCCTGCCAGCAGAAAAGGAGTAGAGATGTAAAGGAAAATACTTTGTGTGTTCCCTTATGTTTTGTGACAGTAGAGGTATTCAACACTGCCAGCTAATGCCACTTCAATGTAAGTGCCCCAGAATTGAGTCAAGAAGGGGGAAAACCCATTCATACTAAAGAAAATGTATTTCAAGGCCTGTTTTTTAAATAGCACCTGGAAAAGAGCAGTACTTCTGACTAAGGTGTCTTTCTGGCTTGATGCCCTAGCCCACAGAGTGCTGTGATAGAGGACAGAGTGAGTTGGATGCCTCCTAAAGCAGGAGAAAAAATTGCATTCTCACTTTCAGTCAGAGCTGTATTTTGGAGAAAAGGAGAATGGGATAATTAAAGTTGGTAAACCAAGGTGCATATCTTTCCAAAACAAAATTTAAAGCTGAAATGCTGATTTTTTAAATACACAGAGGAAAAATGATTTTTCAGAGCTGCTGTAGGCAAGTATAAGGCACAGTACGTTTGATTCATCCTTGCTGGAACCTTAAAAGGCACTTGAATTATAAGGTGTTATCTTCTAAGATTACTCCTTGGTTTCTTTACTCCCCCAAAAGGCTGATATCACTGATTTCTGAACCAAAAGAGAGATGGTTGCCTGGAAGCTATAGTACCAGTGATGCTTTCCACTCTTAAAAGAAAAACAAAAATTCTGAGTTTCTGTTTTGTTTATTTAAAAAAAAGTGTGGTTTCAAATTAGTTTATTAATTTCCTTCTATTTTGTAAAATAGTGCAAGAAGATGAGATGAAGCAGAAAGAAATGCAACTTTGCACACAGATGTCTAATTACTAAATGCTAATAAAGCAAGCAAGAAAATATAGTTCCTTGAGAAATCTTCCTTTATGTGTTTTCTTTTTTTTTAAACACAGTTGTATTTCCAGGATGATCCCTGCTACCCAGGCCAGCAAACCTGACAGCAGGTTACTCCATCTTTCTCTTCGCTACATCCAGCTTAAGACACATTCAGTTGCTTTAGACCCATCAGCTTTCTGGAAAAGTGATTAGGAAGTTGATTTTGTCCCCTTTAACAGTTCTGCTGAAACCTTTGTTGTTCCCATTTGCCCCTGAATGGCACAAGATGAGTGGCTGAATCCCAGGACCTTTCCAAGACAGCTCCTGTGCATCTGGCAGAATTGGTGTTTTCTTGGCAGATCTATGACAAAGTGTTTTGGTACTACCATGAGAACACCCTGTGATATTCACACATCACTCCTCTAATTTTCAAGGATTTTCATGGTGCCAGCTACTGTGCAAAGTGATGCCCTGGACCTGCAGCTGGCAGGGATAGAAAACACCTTCTCTGTAGGTGCCTCAGAGGGTATCCAAGGTAAAAACTCTGCTCTGGTTACAGATCTGTAAAGCTGGCCAAAAAAAAAAAAAAAAAAAAAAAGGAGGTGGCTTGGCACAAAGCAGGAAAGCATTATGGGTGGATTTATTTCCAGCCCCAAATGATCCCAAAGGGACAATTTTCTACGGAGTGAGCCAGGCTGGCCTGTCACTTATGGCCTCAGCAATGAAGAAGACCTGGCAGACAGTGGCACACAAATGCACTGTGCAACAATTTCAAGCATAAATCTTTTTAGAAATTCTCTTTTCCCTTCAATTCATGGCGTTTTTTATCAACAGAAAGTTATCTTAACAGACAAGGCAGCAGCACCTGCCTAGAGGAGTTTCCTCACATTACCTTTCTGCAAGTAAGCTGCTCTGAGATGTTTATATATCATCCCTATTTTACAGGTGATGAAACTGAAGCACAGGGGAGTTAAGTGACTTGCCTCCAGTCACAAAGCAAATTAGCAGCCAAGTGGGGAACAGACCAGTTCTCAGCCCAGAGCTTTTACAAAGTGCATTTTTGGCTTAGGGAAAGATTTTCAAGGGAGTCTTGATTGCTCAGTGGTGGCACTTCAGTAATAGAAGTTGAGTTAGAGCAGTGTCTGCACCGCCCAGGCCCTGCTTCATCCCCAACATCATATTCTGTATCTGTGGAAAGAGCTATTTTCTTTCAGAAAAGGTTTCAGGGAACCAGCTCATCAAAGTTGATTGACTACCACTGTGTGTGACCTTAGCCAAGAGCCAGTGATTAATAGCTGTATTCATCCTTTATAGGTTTCTATAAAGAATTTTCTAATTTGCAGGTTAACACAAAATATTAGCAGTATACAGGGAAACCTTTCTGGCTGAAATGTAGGTAGCAGTTTTGTAGAGAGAGCATGGCACCACGGGTTGGGAGGTTGTTCTTTGTGGGGTCCTAAGGTGAGAAATAGATTCCATAACTTCCCAGCTGCCTTCACCCAAGGGAAGGGTACCACTGCTGTCCATGCACGTGTTCCAGCTCTGGGAGAGCACAGGGTCCAGCTACAATTCCTCAGAGCTGGGCCAGGCTCTCTCCCTGGAGACACTGATCCAAATCCAGCAACCCGTCTTCTGCCTTCAGAACTTTTCTTCTACTGGGAGAAGAGCAAATGGAATTAAGATGTAGATTTATAATATGTCTTCTAAATTTCCATCCTTACTTTGACTCAGTATGAGTAATACAGCCACACTTGCTTATCAGAGCTAGATACCTGTCAATGAACACCAGTGAAAGATGAATCTGTCCCTCTGCCACAACAAAATTCCAGCAAACACAGTCCCCATTCTTTCTGCCAAAATGCAAACCTGCATCTCACTGGGGGAAGAGAAAGACAGGAATGGGGCATTGACTTTGCCGGGAACACTACGAAGATTGGCCGTGCAGTAATTCCAGGCTGTGCCCAAGGGACTCCACCCTTCTGTACTTCTGCAGCTGGGATCTGCAGGTGTAATAATTCAAATTCCCACTAGAGGGTAGACAAAACTTTTCCAGTAAAAGGATCGCTCTGGAAAAGCATGGAGTATGCAGGAAAGCAGTGTCTGATTTGGAAAAGCAAATCTGTGCTTGAGAAGCAGCAAAGAGTAGGAAAAGGAAGAATATATTTATACCATCTGCAAGAGCAAGGTGGGAGCATTGTTCCAAATTTCTCTAAAGAAACATAATCTCTGCTTTATACTTTTAAATCAAATACAGCTGGAGTGGCTATGTTGTTATAAATACGTAAGCTGTAAAACAGATTTACAGAAAATACAGATTTGTGATTTTCAGAAATACAGCTGGTTTTACCCCTACAGATGTCTTACAAACACTGATAGCGGCCAACTAAGAATTTCAAATATTTAGAAAGGATAAATACAGGGAATTAGAGTTTATCCACTTTGGGAGTGAATTCAGCCCCTCCTGATGGCCTAGCCAGAAATATCAAATGGTGTATTTCTCTCTCTCATTACTGACAGTCTACTGTTGCAGATAGGGATGTCTCGGGATCTCCTCTGGTCAAGGTGACCCTGAGATGTGTTAAAAGTCTCTTTTCCCCAACCCAGCTGTCGAAGAAGGAGTCAGAAGTCTTCAGCTGTCGTTCTCAAGGTTGTTTATTATTTCTTATCTAAAATATTTTTTGTCTGTCCTGCAGGTCAGTCTGATGCACACTGCCCTCTCACGGGGCTGGTGGTGTCTTTTATATTACAAACTACGTATTAGATATTTTGATACAGTTATTTTCCAATACCCATCACCTATGTTAGACAGTGACTTTCTCCTCTGCACCAATCCCAAAGCGCCACCATCACCCAGAAGATGGAGGCTAGGAAGAAGAAGGAAGAAGGACAGGACAATGCTCAAATCCCTCCATCTTTTCCCCTAGACCCCCATAGTAAAATTCTTCAAAACTCCACCTTTCACCCTGTGACAACTACTGTTATGCTTGTGTTTTCTCCTCACACATTTCTCCACTGCTGAAATGCAGCCAGGTTTCTCTGAACCTCTCTGCTGGAGGGGAAGCATGGCTGCAGGCACCAACACATCTTCCTCTTCCTGCTCTCCCTGAAAGAGCAGCTTCTTTCCTGGTGAGATCAGCTGTCTCAGGGAGCTCCCTGCACTGCAGACAAAGGCACTGTGAAAAGGTATCCTCACCACATATCTGACCACTCCAAAGCAAGTTTTCCCACTGATTCAACAAGCCAATTCTAGAGAAGTTAAAGCAATTCAGAGTTTATTTTCTGTGTTTATTTATTTAGTTTCAGATCAACAAAGATGTCCTAAGACCCCGAAATGTCACCTCTGTGAGCTAAACGAATTTTTTGAATGCTAAGCAAAGATTTGCTTCAATATTCTGAAACATAACTTGTTTGTGTTGGCAGAGGTAAGAACCAAAAAAGAAGAAGAAGGTCCAGCGAAGCAGCAGGGCTCTCAGAGCCATTCCTGCAGCTGGGACTCCTCCCACAGCTAGGATAATTAAAGGCTGAAGTAACTGGACTTCAGAAGACCAGCATGACAGTGTTTGCTGTTACAAGCACTGCATTTATCTCATCTGCCCCCTAAATAGGTGTGGGCTTTTGAAAGGAAAATCTCTGTTTCCCTTCTCTTCTGGATGTGTCCCGTGTGGTCCCACATAATCTGGCGGGCGGCAACAATTCTCTCTCTGGCTACATGAGCTGCTGAAACTGGGTGCCACTACAGGCAGCAGTCTCATCATTTGTCACATCAAAGGGCTAAACAGGAGATGTGCCCCAAGTAGGATTACATTTGTGGCCCTAGAGAGCTAAAGAGAGGAGCCCTTTGGGCATCCAGACAGGTTTTCACTGCAATAAGGCGCATGAATCCATGGCAAAGATTTTCACAGCGCAGTATTGGGAGCAAAGGAAGAAGTATTAATCCTGAAATACAGCCATGCCAAATGAGGTTAAATGATATATTCTCTATCTGACTTGTACTGTAAGGTGTGAATGATGGGTCTGAGGCATGCTGACATGGTCTAAGGAGAGGTATCTGGAATCTGAAGTAGGGCTGCATTTGGTTTCATATTCCCTGTGGTTATCAATACCTCTACCACCTGTCCTTGCCATGATAGCTGCAAGAATTACTTCAAATGATGCACATCTCATGCAAAAATCTCCTGTATTCATCACTCTGAAAAAATAAAGAATATTTTACTGAAGAAAGAGTTATTGCTATACAAAAGTCTGTGATATGAGGTGAAAAGTAAAAAATCCCTCTTTCAGGGAGTCAAGAAGCTGGATTTGGTAAAGAGCAGATGGATCTCAGCAGCTGTGCCCTTTCACCAAGTAGTTGCCTCAGGGTGGCAGTTGATCTTAAATTTTGGACAAAATTTCCTTTTCTTATGTGAATTAAAGATATCAAAAGAGAGAGAGATATTACCTTTATTGTGGGATCCTCTTTTCTCTTTTTTTTGTGAGGATTTTGTAGCTATTGAAGGCTCTTCAATTGGCTTACAAAGCTAAAACCACACACCTGGCCTCAGCTGTAGAGCAAGTCTTCTGTTCCTGTCTTCCTGGGGTCCATGAAATGCACCATCTCATCAACAAAAGTTTCCACACCATTGCTCCCAAGCAGACATGCGAGGGTGAAATGCATCACCAAGTAGCATTTATAAAGTGATTCCATAGGATTTTCTACAATTATAACAGTGACTTAGTTATATATTCACAATACTCACAACACCCGTATCATAATCAATTCACACACATACACACAGGCAAAGGGACACCTATATCTGTGCATGTAAAAGTACCCATCCAAATTTCCCCTTGGAAAATACAGGGAAATACAACAAATCCCTGAGTGTTTCTCCACAGACAGGGATTGCACCCTGAGGAGAAGGTGTGTGGGGGTGTATCAGCCTAGGCCTTGTTGCCAACAAGGAGCAGCTGAGGCAGCTGTGGTTGTTTCACCTGGAGGAAAGGAGGCTCAGTTTCTACAATTCCCTGAAAAGAGGGTGTAGTGAGGTGGGGGTCAGCCTCTTCTCCCATGTAACAAGTGATAGAAGGAGAGGAAATGGCCTCAAGTTGTGCCAGGAGAGGCTTTGACTGGATGCTGGGAAAAATTCCTTCTCCAAAAGGGTTGTCAAGCTCTGGAACAGGCTGCACAGGGGAGTGGTGGAATCACCATTCTTGGAGGTATTTAAAATATATGTATAGGTGTCACTTAGCGACATGGTTTAGTGATGGACTTGGCAATGCCTGGTAAACTGTTGGACTTTATGATCTTAAAGGTCTTTTCCAACCTAAATGATTCTGAGATTGTCCTCCACCTAGGCTGGCAGAGGCAACATGATACTTTGCGCCTACTTACCAAAGTGATCAGCAATCACTCCTTGCTGTCCTGGAGACTTCAGCTCAGTCCAGCTGCTGCCATGGTAATGCTGAAAGTTATCTGTGCATATGTACTAGGGGAGTGTATTAGGAAAGAAATTACCCTGCCCAAGATGAGAGGTTCATTTGACCCCTGAATTAGGATTGACTGTCTCAGTATCCAGTTTATTTGGGAAGAAATCAGACATGTTGATTTCAGCTAATCAAGTAATTTTTGTCAGAATGCTTCTTCCCTGCAAACTGTTGAATCAACAGAATCAAAAAGTTTCATGTGGATGTCTTTAGTCTATTAAAGAAGTTCATAGAACAGAGGTAGGCAGAACAGAGGGAAGCCCCCCCAGCTGACCAAGCAACCCCAGACAGAGAGCAGGGCAACTGATGAAGGACAGGTCTGCTGCTTCCTCCATCAGGATGGTCCAGCTCCTTTCTTGGGATGGAGCAGGCTTCCATCTGAAATGCTCTGTAAGAGGGCAGAACAGACACAAAACTTGGTAATTTTGAGAAGCAAAATTTGCTCCTTTTCTCAGATTTTTGCACAAAAGCTAGCACTACTGGGAGCTGTGGCTAAGCTACTACTCCAGGCACTGATAATACTGATGTGAGTTTATAGCAGAGAAGTGCAAGGCTCAGCTCTAGGATATTTACCATGACAAAATTTTCCATCCAAGTCCAGATTATGCAGTGAGCTCACCCTTATTATATTCACTAGCAATTTGGGCAATGGAGTAGAAAGTATACCCTTTAAGCACACCGATGACAAGTGAGGGGACTCCAGGCTTTCTGGTAGACAGCATTAGATTCAAAGCAATTTACAGAACATGGAGAAATGGTCTAGAATAAAACAGAATGCAAAACAATGAGGACAAATGCAGAATTTATGTTTGGGGATTAATCAAAACTCTACAAACTGGACTATGCTTAGGCTGCAATACTGCAGTAAAGAATCAAAAGGCTGCTCAGGACACAAGCTGAACATCAGTCAGATGTCCTCTGCTGTTGTGAGAAGGGCAAAGAGCAGAATGGGGTGTAGAAATAAGACACAGGCTTCCAGGTAGGATGATTAACCCTACTGCTTTTGTAATGTGTCTCCTGGGGCAGCATGTCTGCTCCAATACTGCACTTTGAGAAGGAGGGGCACCTGCTGGACAAGGAGCAGAAGAGAAGTTCAGAAAAATTAAAAAAATAAAATTTTGTGAGATTGAGTGTTGCTCAATCTAGGAGAAGGGCCACTAAAGGAAAAGTGATGGTGATCACACACCTGACCTGTGTCTGGAAAACAGAGTGGCCCCAGCTAGGATCAGGAAGGTGCCCGGCATGAGACAACTCATCCTTTGGGCACAGAGAAGCAGAGTAGTAGTTTGGTAGAGAGAGAAACTCAAAAAACATTGGAAAAGCACCTGCTGGGACTGACAAGGATATAACCCTATCTGGGGCAGCAGATGGATTGCATGTCTTGGGTTTTCTTCTACCCCATCTCCTGAAATGCCATGGGAAATACCCCTTTGAATCATGACAGAGGATTTCAGGAGAGACCATCATCCTCCTGCATGCACCAAGAAAGCCCCTCAGAGAGGGGAGATGTCTGTGCTCAGGCCTTTGCAGGGACTGTGCCATGAAAGACAATGGATTAGGTGCTGCTGAAGTGGGTTAAACTGACTTAAGAAATCAGTGGCAATGCACACCAGTTTAGACCTCCTTAGAATACAATGTGCAAAACCTGATAAAAGTCTGGTTAGAGATCCTTTCCTCGGCTCCCTGAAAGCCATCAGACATGGCAACATGAAGCAGGAGAGTTGTATGTTGGCAAAATGCAGAGGAGTGGGTAAAAAGCCTTACCCCAAACAGCCTGAACATGCAGAGCATTGAAATTTTTATATCCTTTAACACAATGTATCATTTCATTTTATCAGCAACTACTAAGCAGTTCCCTTTTAAAAAATCAGAAGCCAAAGTCAAGCACAGAGAGCTTTTTCTGTCTTTTCTTGTGTCATCTTCTGTCCCATGGTGATGTGATTTCTTCCATTTCTCTATTATTGAAAACCTCGATAAATACAATAGAATGATATTCACATTTAACAAGGTGCTGATGTTTTAGCTGAATCTTGTGCCCTGATGGAGACAAATATGATACATCAGCTTACAGCAGAGCCTCCCAGCTGACCCAGGTGTGGTGAGTAAGCCCAGTGCTCTGGTAATTCAAGTCCTGCACAGCTCAGAGGGAGATCCTGAAGCATTTGGTGAAAGGTGGCATAGAAAGGCAAAGCAAGAGAAAGTCTCTGCAGAGAATAGCACCTCCCTTCCATGTATTTGATTTAGAGAAGAACAAAATAGTCAGGAAAAAAAAAAAAAACCAGGTTAAAAAAAAAAAAAGAATGAAAAGCATGAATTCCACAGGTTCAGTTTGCATGAATTATCTCTTTGAAGGCTATTTTAGCAATCTGCACCTCCAACCAGTCTGAATTGTTGGAGAGCCAGTTAATGGCCTGGGGATAATAATAAACATCATTTAAAGAGCACAAGACTCTTTCAAATGCAGGGAAACTGCATGTCTCTCAGGATGAGGCTGGCAGAGCTGCCTCTGCAAGGAGGAACCAGAGGGAGCTGCCTTCCTGCTGACAGAGCAGCTTCCATATCATGAGGGATGGAATAGGAAGTGCTTGGGATGAGGAGCCTGAATACCTTCTCTGTTGTACAGCTCTCTGCCTGATAAAAAGGGAATTTGCTCTGAAAAATACAAGACCTTTGGCTCTGTGGTTAAGTGATGGTTAAGGCATTTCCTTGTGGATTTCTGCTTCTGTCTCTTTTGTCAACGAACATCCTCATTTCAATTTGAGTGAAAATTACTTCTGCTTACTGCTTTGTAATATCAAAATTCTACCTGATAATTTCAGGTACCTGTTTACCTTACCAGAAACAAGTGCTAAACAACTGCAACAACTAATTCAGTGGTACGTAACTTCAGTATGAAGCAAATAAATTACAATTTTGAAATATGAAATGGCTGAGTTCCCTTCCCTGTCCTGTTTGTGCTCCTCTTGGCACCAGCCCCACTGGAAAAGGCTCATTTCCAAAGCACAAGTGTAATTTCCAGAGGTGGGAACTGAAGGGGTTAGGGCTGCAGGTAGGAGCAGACACGGGTGGTGCTGGTAGCAGGACCAGCCAGGGTCCTTCTGCCAAGATCCAGGCAGGGCTTGTGAGGGATACTTGCCAGTATCTGCCTAATAAGAAGGCTCATCTTTGGCTGTGTACATGAAATTCATGTGTTGAGGGCTGTGATGCTACAAGTCACTTTCTGAAGACAAAACCTTATTACAGTGACCAAAGGCAAAGGGCAGACTTTTCTTCACGTGCCACAGCATCCTGCAAACTAATTACAAGAGCAACGGCACCACAAGAGAATATATCTTCAGTGACTGAAAACTTGCTTATACACTGGAAGCCACATCATCAGCATTCTTTGCTGAATCCTCTACTGGCCCATTACCGAACACCAAGGAGCCTGCTTTGTCTTGGAACTGAATAAAACCCAACAAAATAACGAGGCAGCAAATTGGTCCTCTCTGTTTTCAGTCCCACTGAACTGGGTCATTTTCAGGAAACAGGCTATTGCCTGAAACAATTATGGCTGTTGTCACATCTCCAATGAGTTTAGTTTGGTTTTTAGTGTCTGCTGGGAAAACTTTAACTGGTGCAGCTGCTGTGTTTAGGGCCACTTCATAGCTGGGTGCTCCTGTGGGGCTTTTTATTCGCCGGTTTATGCTCTTGGCAATGCTGCACCAGAGTACCTGAGCACATGCTGGCTTTGAGCAGATAAATTGTCCCATTGTCTTTCCTCTCCCTATTTCCCATGGGGCAACACACCTTCTGAAAGTTTAGCCTTCATGTAAGGGCTGCAGTAGATTTTATCTTCTATGCTCTGTAGTCGATGAGCACCAATTCACTTTGAGGACTAATATTAGGCATAAAAGAGTGTCTCAGATCCATATGGGCTATTTTTGGGACTCTATTGAACTACTTCTGCTCAGCCGATGTGGCAGCAGCACTGCTTATATTCCAGATTATATATGTAATTTTTCTAAGGTAAAATATCCCTTTCCAAAAGTTTTCATTAACAGTCTCTATTTCCTAAATAATTAGATGACAGCATTTAACTGTGATTAATTTAGAGTTACAGTGCATTTAGGGATTAAAAAATGCTGCCCTTACCATTCTGTCTCAGGGAAAAAATACGAAGGGAGAACTGGAGGTGATTTCCCCATGTGATGAAGACACACGATATCATTCTCGACAGAACAGAGCATCTCCCAGTGGGTGGTCTGATAACAATGGTAATTAGGTATTCAATCACACACAGAGTAAGATCAGCCCAACAAATGCATGTCTGCTAAGGGAAATAACTCATGCAAAGATTATGTGTTTGCTGAATCAAAAGTAAAACGTATAATGAAAGCTCTTAAGACTCTGGAGCCTAACCCTTGCCAAAAAAAATGCCTGTTCTCTTGCATAATTATTAACCAGAGCCATTTCTACTGCACCACATTGGGTGCTGTCATGCCTGAAGGTCTAATTCTGAAAGGAGTCTTTCAGTCATGCCTGTGGATTTTAGGTCAGGTTTTGTGAAATGAGGATGGCCCCTGTGCTGTTTGTGGACCCTCATGCCTGCAAAGCCTAATTACAGTTAAGTTCAGCAGAGATGTTGAGACAAAAAGCCCTGCTATAGCCTCTTCCACCCCAATGCCCACAAAAGGCAATAGCCAGCCCATCTGGAGGAGAGAGACATTGTCTGGAACCAGCCACAAGGCAAGATAAAAATACTGGGCATTGTTCTCCACTTCTGTATTTCAGACTGGAAGTTTTTGAAGGAGGTTGCGTGGCCCAGGAGGGCAAACCCATCAGTCATCCTGTGCATCCTGTTCACCCTGCCATCACAGAAGGAAGAATACAGTATGAAAAAATGATCCTATTTGTGACATCACTCTCTGATAACTGGCTTTGCCTGTAGAAAAAAGTCTCAAGAGGAAACATTAATCCTGCCACCAACTCATTCCAGTTTCCTTTCTATACAGCGACTAAGAGCCACATTAATACATTCACATGAACTCCATAGAATTTTGTTATGTCTGGGAAAATGTCAGCCCCTCTGACTAATTAATCCAGCCTCCCTGGAAGGCTGTTGAAACACAAAGTGAGTGCTGTCCCTTTGGAAACATTGCTGGAGACCAGCTTCAGCTGGTGACAGATTGCTGGGGACAGTGAGTGAAACACAACTTCACAGCAGGAACCCATGCACAGCTTCAGTGCCAGCCCCAGCCAACCTACCTCTGCTGTTGTCCTCTTGCCCCCAGCCAGTCCCCACCGCTGCTCACACAAGCCCTGGAGCACACACACCCACAGAAAGAGCCATCACCTGTCACAACAGGGCCATAAAGCCAACACAAGATTAAGAAAACTGGTTTGGCCTCAGCCAGCTCATTTATCCAGCACATCCCATGATTGCACAAGCACTGGGGTCATTGAAAACAGTGTGGTTTAGGATGTCAGGAGGAAGGTGGTGCTGCCAGCTCTTTGACTGCAGCATGCAATTAGAGTCACTTAAGCTGACTGTGGAACTACAGGGTATTTTGATTTCCCTCCAATGCTTGTAGAGGGGAGAAGGGTGAGGGCAGTGTTAAAGTACAAAAAGCCCCTTGTTTTTGTGAAGGATCACAATGGTCTACCAGTGGGCCAACTTAAGAGGTCCATGGACATGAATTGGAGAAATGGCTGGTAAAGAGAAAAGGTCCACAAACTGAGGAGTTGAAAGTCACACTGTAGAATCATCCCTTATCCATCTAGATCCCACATGAGGCCAGATAAGCCATTTAAACATGTGGTCCTTGTTAGTTTATTCTCAATGTCCCTAGTGCCTGACAGGAGTCCTGGGGCCAATGTTTCCAAAGGTCTCTGTGCAATGAGGAGCAGCTGTAGCCCTGGTGAAAAATACAGGAGGATGCAGGGATGCAGGGGTGCAGTAGCCACAAGGTCCTCCAGCTGATGATGGGACAAGATTTGGGCAAGCTAAGGAGC
Organism: Onychostruthus taczanowskii; assembly: GCF_017590055.1. Taxonomy (NCBI): domain Eukaryota; kingdom Metazoa; phylum Chordata; class Aves; order Passeriformes; family Passeridae; genus Onychostruthus; species Onychostruthus taczanowskii. The sequence continues at coordinate 3,371,419 of NW_024505561.1, read as the reverse complement.
ATATCTCCATCTCCATGCAGAGCAGCTCTGTATGAATTGACCTTATATTAGTCACCATCTCCCAAGATTGGTCTGAACACATGTGTTTTATTTTCTGCTCTTCTCCTGTCCAGAGTTAGAAATGCAGAGGTGACCCCAGGGTCTGCTTGAGACCCCAGCACACCAAATCCCTGTCAGGTCTGGGTCATGGCACCAGGAAAGCCCATTTCTGTTTTACCTCAGGCACTGCCAGTGCCAAGGAAGAATAAAAACCAGCCAGTGCTGCACAGGTTCCCATTGCTCAGGGGTATAATGGATTAAGTAGTGAATGCATTAAATGATCCCTAACTATAATTAGCTCCCTCTGTGCTTGTAACGCTACAGCCTCATACAAATGGTTTCTAATGACACATGCAGTGCCTAGGAACAGGGTAATAGCTATTTAAACAGTTGCTGATCCTTGAGCTGGTACATGACAGTGTATTTTACAATTATTGAGAAACTTTGGACATTTTTTAAAAGTGCTGTGGGCATTGACCTAGAGAAAAGCTTGGTTAGACGAGAGCAGAGAGGGTGCCCTTTCTCTAATGGTAACAGATAGATAATGATCTAGGTGTCAGACATTACTGCTGCCCCAGTCTTGATTGTCCCCGTTACCACTCTTCCCTGCAGTATGATTTACAAAACAGATAGCCAGCTCCCAAATCCTGCCCAGTACAGGAGAGCCAAGACACTCCTCTGAAAAATGCTCCTATATGTACATACATACATAATGTTCAGGCATGAAAGCTTGCTCATTTAATACTGCACTGTAAACTCATCAGTAAGAAAAGACTCATCAAATGTACCAAGACAGAAAGGCTGCTGGCCTCACTGGGCAGCTGGAGCTTCTGTGCATGGACCAGGTTGCTAGCTCAAGGGCTGAAGACTGCAGTTTCAAAATTCAAGATGCAATGACTGTTTTTAAATAATAATAATAATCTCTTTTGATCTTGTTCCTCGAGCTAAGGATAATAATGAGATTATTTATTCAAGAACAGTCTTTTGGCTCGAGAAGCACAGAAAATTGCAGATCTTGTGAATTATGAAGCCCAAAAGCAAAAGCTCAAAACAAGTTTACAATTTCAGCTACTCCAGTAATAACCAGCCAACACACTGTTGATATTTTATTCACCAAAAATAAGCAGAAAGAATGCCGCATTTTCTGAAAAGCACATCATGCCAAAAGAAACATTCATTTATTTCATCAGATGAAATTTGTACTCCATTAGAAATTTGATTTTAGTGAAGACATTGTGTCATAACACCTTTCACCTGACCTTGAAATGACAACATGCCTTATTCACTTTGGCACTCAGGTTTCACTTCACAGGAAATGGAGAATAAATTTCATCTTTCCTAAGCACAAGCACTCACACATACCTGCTAATTTAAATGTGATTTGCTGCTATTTGAATACTACAGGTCTGCCTCAGCACACAGAGCTGCTGCCAGCAAAGCCTGATCTGCCCACTGAAGGCAAGACAGGGTGAATGACAGAGGGCTAAAGAGGAGTCCTCCAGCCACCCAGTTCTAAGAGCTGACACTTGAGCCAGTAACTGAGGTTTTCTGCCAGTTTCCTAATTCACATGGAGCCTCAGTCAGACAGGGAGTGAATGTACATGGCTGCAAAGCCATACTAAAACCTGCTTCACTGCAAGGAAGACATAAATACATTTCATTTGAGCTCTTTACTCAAAGCAATATCAGAGGGAGAAGCAGAATTGCGGGTTTCGAGGTAAGCAGTATTTCTCCATTTTCAATTTGGAGGGTTCAAGATTGTGGTGAAGAACCGATCAGCAGTGCAAGAAAGCCAAACTGGGGATAAATCAAATATTCTAGTAATTTGTCTTACATGATATGAAATATACTGGAGATGCATAAATGTGGGTGACAGTGGTATCATTGAGCAGCAGAAAAGAGAGAAAACATGCACACCCCTAGCTTTTGTGATTGTAAATCTGGACTGGTTTAAAACAAGCTTGACAGCCTTTCCCTAGTACATTTTTTACTACAAAGCTTCTATACCAGATCCAACATTCATGTTATAAAGTATTACCATTTTAACTAAATTGTGGGGAAACTGTTCAGATATCACTCTGAAGTGCATCTGAGTAACAAAGAGATAATCATCTTGCTGACTTGTTATGATCAAATAATGCCCGTTGTGTCCCATCTTTAATGAGTGGGTTTGTCAGAGGAAATTGGTCATGTTCTACCAGTTATTGGCATAAGGAAGAGTCATTCAAGTAACATGTTGAACACTGTGAACTGAATCACATTTTCCAAGACTGAATAAGGTACAATTCTGTCTTTTTTCCAGGTTTAGTGGGTTTTTTTTTGGTTTTTGGTTTGGTTTGGTTTGGTTTTTTCTAATGTGTTGATTTCACCCTGGATGTTTCATGTGGCACTGGTTAAGTTTAAAGATGGTGTTTCTGGGACAAGAGAGAGGATCTAGGCTTGATAGTACCCCGTCTAGCACTTTATCAACTTTCTTTAGCATATTTTCTCACATGGAATTGGTTTGAATCCGGAAGAGTGGTGCTCACCTGAAGTTCTGGAGACACACAGTGGCACAGCTCTTACCTCACTTGAGATATCCAAGGCTGAGCTAGTCACCCTGGGCTACCTTTTGTATCAGTGGAAAGAAATAGGAATGCCAAAAGAGTAAATAATTTGTCTTAGAAACCTCAGTTTTGGGTAGATACATTATGTCTTGGAGGAACTTACTTCTGTCCTTTGATGATAAAATAAGGCTTAGGAGGACTGGCTCCAATTTAAGCATTTAACTTTCTGAAACCTGAAGTTAGATGATTTTCATTTTTTCAGGTAAAAACACTACCAAGAAATGTTATGTCTTTAACTCTCTGTGGGGAGATCCAAATCGGCTATGTCAGACAAGAAATCATTTCAGAGACAAGTCTACCTAGCTCCAATTGGCATAGAATGGGAAGCAAGCTTTCCCTCTGTGCTTTCCATTTTCCTCTGCCTTTGAGAAACAGTCTTTAATAAAGTAAATCAATTTTATGCCACTATGGAGCTTGGTTAAAAAAAAAAAAACAAAAAAAACCCAAAAAAACCCCCTCCAAAATAAAATAACGCCTCTCCCCCAAAAAACAACCCTCCAAACAACCAAAAACCAAAATATTTATAATAGTTTTATACTCTGATGACTCCAAGAGAGTAAAATCATGTTCAGGGAACAATCTGTCAGGTTATAGGAGCATCAGGTCCTGAGATCTGTAACTAAACCTAACATTGTTTGGCTTTCATGAAAGCAGAATGACATCTCTGTTCCTCGAGCACAAAACACTGATTAGCTCAGATCAGTGAAGATAATATATGGATATGGTTCTACTTTCTGAAAGGTTAAGACTGGTTCACTTGCAAAATCTAAACCCAAACTCTCTCTAGCTCTCTAAATGTGTGCTTCCTACCCCTGAAGATTTGCAGATAAGCACTAATTGTCTTCTTCAATGAAGGAGGCTAAACAAAGAAAGAGTAAAATTAATAATTATCAAAATTAAATGTAAAAGAGAGGAAAGAGTGAAATTAAACATTTCAATGGTGTTATCTAGGTCAGACTAGGTACATTAGCAAATCTTCATTTCCTCTCACTACTGTGCCCTCTCAAATATACATTTTCCCCAGCAACAAAAGGTTTAACTGACAAAATTTGTTCCAACAAACAAATTAAAAGTAAACATCTGATTTTTGTCTTAAGGAGACTCTGCAAACATGGCATTTGAACACACCAACAATTTTACTGCTCAGCCCAGCCCTGCAGACCGACTGACAAGCTGCAAGAATGAAGATTTCTTACAGGTGAAATTGTATGTCTCTGTCCTTTACAGCCTAATCTTCCTGGTGTGCTTCCCAGGAAACATTGCAACAATTTTTGTTTACTGTGTTAAGATGAGGCCCTGGAAAAGCAGCACTATCATTATGTTAAACCTGGCTATCACTGACCTACTCTATGTAGTCACACTTCCTTTCTTTATACACTACTACGCTAATGGAAACGACTGGATTTTTGGAGACTTCATGTGCAGGTTTATTCAGTTTTGTTTCTACTTCAACATGTACAGTGGTATTATCTTCCTCAGCTGCTTCAGCATCTTCCGCTTTTTGGTAGTTGTGCGCCCAATGAAATCCCTTTTTCTTCGGAAGCGGAGATGGGCAGTGGTGACTTGCGCAGTCATTTGGATGGTTTCCCTGGTGGCCCTCAGCCCCCTGGCCATCCTGATTGTCCCAAGTAACAGGCAGAACAAGACCGTCTGCCCAGACCTGGTTGCTGCTGATGACTTCGTCACAAGTCGCTGGTACAACTGGGGACTGACTGTGTTTGCCTTCCTCTTGCCTTTGCTCACGGTGACTCTGTGCTACGTGCTCATCTTTTGCATCTTGGCCACTGGGCTCCACACACAGGCTGGCTACAAACAAAAGGCTCGCAGACTCACTGTTCTCCTCTTGCTGGTCTTCTACGTGTGCTTCCTCCCCTTCCATGTCATTAAGGGGATTCATCTGGAGCTCCGAGTGCAGCCACTTAGCTGCCACTTGAAAAAAGCTATCCTTTTAATGTTTATTATAACTAAACCTTTATCAGCGCTAAATACTTTTGGAAATTTGCTGTTCTATGTAGTGTCAGGAGATAACTTCCAGCAGGTGATACTCTCGCTCTTCAAGTTTTGGACAAAAAAGAGTTTGAAGTAGAAGAAATTGATGCAATTTAACATTTATGGAGGAAGGATTGAAACCTGCCCTCAACCAGCCAAGCACAATCTCCCTGCCATTAGAGTACTCAGGATAACCCAGCCAGTGCCAAAGGAGAGTTAATCTGTTCTGGGTTACAAACTGATCATCAAAGGAGAAAATTTATGATTAAAAATAAAAAGTTTTAAATAAAATACTAATAAATAAAATGTGAAATTTCTCAGAAATGTGTCTGCAGTTGCTTCCTAAATCCATGGTAGCTCTTTTGGAAAATGGCCCATTCTGGAAAAAAATACTACTCTATTAGTGCCAGATAGAGATTCAGGATGGAAGTAATGCTAAATTAATTTTATTAACTTAAAATATAAGTGTAGTCTGAGCTAGAGACCTGTCTGACTTTCTTCTTAAGTCATGGAGAGTGGTAAGACCCTCTGGAGATCAAAACCTGTCTTAGGCCTGTAAGAGGTTCATCCCACCTCCCTGGAGACATTGACAGGGTAGGAGTATGCATATAGCTAATCACCTTGTCCTCCTTTTATAATTTTCCATTATAATGGAAAGAAATAAGTAGTTTTAGAGTGTGATTCATTGCATTATTCTTGATGTCTGCATTTGGACAAGGTGAATCCTGACCTAGAAGAGCCTGTTTCTCCCCACTGACTGCAAAAGGTAAGTAGATCAGACACAGACTCAAATGTTCATGCCTGCTTTTAAAGAGCTGAGGCACAGCTCTAGTACTGACTGGGATGGATCACTCTCCAGAGGTTGCCAAAAGTGCAGCTTACACAGTAAGACTCCGTTCAGTGCCTTTAGTGATTGCCTGAAGAGTGATGGTGGGGTAATACAAGATGACTCTTACAAGGATTTCCCACACTACTAATACAGAATCTGTGGAACAACAGAGCAGTTTTTCTTGGAAGGGACCTTTAAAGGCCACAGAGTTTGTCCCCCTGCAATGAGCAGGGACATCAACTAGACCAGGCTGCTCAGAGCCATGTCCAGCCTGATCTTGAAAGTTTTCAGGAGTGGGACATCCACCCCCTCTCTGGGCAACCTGTGACAGTGTCATACCATCCTGATTGTAAACAATTCCTTCCTCATATCGAGTCTGAAATGGCCCTATTATAGTTTTAAACCATTACTCCTTTTCCTATGGGTAAAGTCCCTATTGAAAGTATCTCCTGATTTTTCTTATAAGCCCCCTTTAAGCATTGAAAGGCTGCAATCAGATCACCTTGAACTTTCTCTGCCACAGACTGAACAATCCCAACTTTCTCAGCCTTTCCCCATATGAGAGGTGCTCCAGCTCTCTGATTATCTTCATGGCCTACCTCTGGATGCTATCCAGCACTGGGGCTCCAGACCTGGACACAGCACTCCAGGTCTCATGAGAGTGGAGCAGAGGGGCAGAATCCTCTGCTGGCCACACTTCTTTTGATGCAGTCCAGGATATGGCTGGCTGTGAGCCTGCACTCCTGGCTTGTTTTTCATTCACCACTACACCAAATCCTTTTCCACAGTTCATAGGAAATCAAAATAATTTTTGCCCGTTACATTATTCAGTGAAGCTCTTCTTGGACCAAGTAAGGAACAGCTTTAAGTAATAGCATATATTACAGGCAATATGGGCTGTCTCAGGGGGAAAAAATAGACTTGTAGAAAAGCGTGAGTCCAATACTTGAAGATATACCTAGAGAGGTCCCAGTACCAGCTGAAGTACCCTGGCCAACAGCAATACAAAAATATTAGCAATATAATATTCAGAGCCCAAAAGTATGATCACAGAGTGAATCCTACAACACATTTTTATAACAGCCTTATTTCATGTTTCATTACTTTTGCTCTCTTCCCCAAAATATCCATTAATCAGTGGGAATACGTGCTGCCTCAAGCTTCTCATGCAACCCTTCTCCTTATGCAACCCCTGTATGCAGCTCTATGGGCTGTTCTTCAAGTGACCACCAGACCAAGACCCCTAGAGCACCACCCCCGTTAAGCACATGTCTGAGTGACTGGCAAACAGCCCGTGACTCCCCTGTGGCATAGGGAGCCCATTTCCTGCCTATCCCACAGCCAGCTTGGGAAGAACGAGAGCAAACACAAAGCAGCAGGCTTGCTGAGGGAGTGAGAGGAAATAAAACATCCCTGACATAGGAAGGAGCAAGATGGGGAAAGGAGCAGCAGCATTTCTCTGGGCTAGGGCAGAAGATGCCTGTGAAGAAAATATTCTGATAGAAATCAGAGGAGGAAGCCATTTTGCTCCCAAAATAGGCCATTGTATTTTAATCCACCCTTAGCTATTCATCAAGGTGACTTCAAAAACTTCTGCACAGCACAGCATGATTTCCCCTGAGACCACTGTCCAGCCTCAAATTGTGGATGCGGTCTTATGGTGAAGAGGGAAGCTAGCCATTAGAGGTGTTTCATGATGCAACCATCCAAAAGATGTAAAGAAAATGTCTCCCACAACACATGCTGCATTGATTTTGACAGTCTTCCAGGGGCAGCTCCTCCTTCTCCACTACACTTGCAGTGCTGCTCTCAAGCACCTGCTCCTGAGACACCAGACATAGCAGACACACCTTGAGAAGGCAACGATGAACATGACATTTTAGTTAGTTTTTAATTTTAAGTTATTCTATCCAAAAAAACCACCACTTTTGGGGTTTTTTTTAAGTAAAATCAGGCTTATACATTATTTTTAACCCTCTACTCCATATCAACACCAAGTTTTATTAACTCAAATGAAGTCCTACTTAATATCTACAGCATGGAGTCTGGTTCTTTTGGTGTTTGAGATAGAAAAGGAACTGCCTCTGCTTTTGTAACAATATGTTGGTAGGTTTTGCTTTCAACTTTAAATGAAGCTCTGTATTAGCTCCTCTTCAGCTCTACTTAATGTTTTCTGGATCAATTACTCAGCACACTCATTTGTTCATACATCCAGGCTATGTACTCTTTTTATAAATGAAAGGTGCCTAGAATATTTTTCAGGGATGGGGCATCCACAACTTTGTGAACCTTTTTATACAAACAAGGGAGAAACCATTTCAAAGAGAAACCCAGGTGCTGCCTTCAGCATGACAGTGGCAGATTGCTGCCATATCTTGATGCTCAGATTTTTGGCATACCCTGATAGCAACATGGGTCTCCAGGACCTTGCAACAGTGCCACTGAAGAAGAGAACAAGGCTAGTTTTGTAAGGTATATAAACTGCATTCAATCCCTATCTCTGAGGAGACAAAAATGTCCATTTTAAGAATTCTTAAAGAGCCCAGCAGATAGTCCAAGTCTACCTAATAAAATGCCCTGTATTTCCCAATGACTTGTGGAGGGGGGCGGGAGGGCAGAAGGGACAATGAAATGGGGAGGGGAGGAAAACCCATATCAACTTTGATGATGCTCTCATCTTGTCTGAATGAGTATGATACAAACACACACACACACACTTTCCTTTTGCTTCTTTAATATAGTTTTCGTATTTCTCTGGCAGCTTATGCTCTGGGATACTTCTGCAGACCCCACAAAGGCAGGACAAATGGGTCCACCTGCCCAGCACAGCTGCGGGGAGGGAAGGCCCTGCACACAAAGACTTTGTAGACCAATCCACAAAAACCAAGTTAGACGGTTACACTTGGTTTAGAATTGTCACCACACAAGGAAGGACATACAAAATGCTCTGTAGTCCTGCATCAGAAGTGGAGGACAAGAAGCTTATGCCACTTTATCAGCTGTGTCCATTCCCAAGGAGTAAACCTGAACCTCAGTTAAACACACCATTATACAAGCACTGTATTGAAAAACTATGACTGCCAGTAACCTTTCTTGTTGTACGTGTACAAATCCAATGCAAATAACCCCCTAGAATTTCCCCACAGATCCAACAGCGGATTTCCACTTCATAAAACTACCTACCCAAACATCAGCCTCAGTGGCTGCTCAGGGGTTTGCATATGCAAACCCTGAGGGATAGAGGCATGATGGCTTAACTAAAGAAAGCACATGCACTAGGTTGAGAACATTAGCCACAGGCATTAGCACAAATTGGCCACAGGCATTGGTAGAGGCATTCATCCATTAGCCACAAATTATGCTGACATTTTGAATCTCTTGTCTAAAGCCTTCCCAAATTCCTGTGATGTGTTAGGCCAGGCTGACAGGGATGGTGACAACACCAAAATAAAATATTAGAAGAGTTTGGGTTGAAATGGACCTTTAGAGGCCATCTAATCTAACCTGCCTTGAGCAGGGACACCTCCCAAGTTGCAGCCTCTTATGCTGGGAGCCCCAGAGGTGAATCCAACACTCCAGGTGGGGTCTCACTGGGATGGAGTGGAGGGGGAGAATCACCTCCTTGTCCTGCTAGCCACAGTTGCTTGGTGCAGCCCATGATATATTTGGGTTTCTGGACTGCCAGCTCACATTTCCAGGACATGTCTAGCCTCTCAGTAACCAGTACCCCGAATCTTTCTTCTCAGCAGGGCTGCTCTCAATATCTTAATCCCCTAGCCTGTGTTGATACTGGAGACTGCCTCAACCCAGGTGTAGCATCTCGCACTTCGCCCTGTTGAAACTCTTGAACTTCCCATGGACCCACTTCTTGAGACTGTAAATAAATCATGTTTTTGTATAGTAGCAGAAAATGAGCATGTGAGGGATTTCTAAATTTTATGTAATTCCACTGGGGAGGTACACTGGATCCACCAATCACACCAGGTTGCAGCATTTATTCTCACTGCTGCATATCGCAACCACAACAGAAAGTTTTGCTCCTAAGTTTTGCTTCAAAGTTTTGATCTTCAGAAGAGACTTGAGCAGGCCTTAAGAAAGCAGTCTGTTTTGCTCTCTCTTCTGACCAGCTGGGCAGTTTCTCACCAGAGATACGAAAACATGGGAGAAACAGGCCAAACGGCTGCGTTTGTACCATCATGATTCTCTTCCATTACCCACAGAGGCGCTGAACTGAGTGCATCAGCAGACATGATCTGGCCATCCCCAAGGCTGCAGGGCTGACAACTAGTGCAAACACAGAGGAACAAAATTTCTACAAGAACCACCACTGCAAACCAAAACTCCTTGTCCTGAGCAAATGCAGGTGTCTGGTTTTCAGAATGGCTCTGGTACCTTGGCCCCAGAGAGGGGGTCGAGACATGTTCCTATGACTTGCTTTTCATGTCCCCTTGATCCAGATGCAAAGACAACATCCCTCCTTCCCTGCCCAGGTACAGCTGCGTGTTGGAGATCAGGGCCTGGACTTGAGGCACAGAGATGCTGTTGTTTTGGGAAGGTTGTAGAAAACATTTGGGAATATTTTGGGAGCATTGTGGAAAGTGGACATGTAGAGCTAGGAAGGGTGGCATGTAGAGAGATGTGCCAGAACTCACCACTCCTGGTAATGTCCCCTTGGAGAAAGATGTAGAGGCTTCCTCTTACCTGCCCTTCCTTTTATGTGTGATGGAGAAACAAGCCCATAGCAGGGAAATGTTTTCTTTCTCACTCCTACCTCAAAAAGAAGCCCAACAACAGCGAAATCTTTTCCTTACATGAATTGAAATGTGCATATGGAAAACCAGGGCTAATTTATGCCATTGGGGGTCCTCTCTGGAAGGGGCTGATACTGCTGTGCAGCTGAGCTGTGGCTGGGGACATCCTGATGCTGTGGTTTGAGCACAAGAGGGAGGGACAGTTTGCTGTGAGCCCAGGATAAAAAACCAGAATGGTGCTGCTGATTCACCAATAAATCAGAGCCAGACAAGCACAAAGACTCGTTCTGATCCTGCAGCTGAATGACCCTCCCATTTAGCCACAGAGAGTCACTGCATCTCCCCCTAATTATTTCCCCTGCCACATTTTATCCTCTTAGAGTTACAAGCTCTTTGGGGCAGATGTCTTAGCGAGTATTTGCACAGCAGGACCTGAATCCCGAATGGGCCCTCCTGGCATTGTGAAAATTCAATCAAGGGCTTGAGCCATAAAAATGTAAACGATGTAGCTACTTATCATTTGTGCGTTTAGAGACACATAAACACACGTATGCAGATACAAATGCATGGGGAAGCAGTGCCTAATGCAAAAATAGAACTCTTTTAAAGCAACAGCACTATGTTGTGCCTGAGACTCTTCCTCTTCATTTTACTTGTCCCTTTTCTCTCTTGTAGAATAAAAGTAGTGTGACACTGAGGACAGAAGTCAGCTGAAGAGAAATCCCTTTTCAGGACAAAAAGCAACTGCTAAAAAAGTAGTCGCAGCAATGCACAAAATCTCCTCAAGCAGTTTAGAAATGTTTTGTGATTTTCAGATATAATTTTCTGCTGTATACAAATCAGTAAGATTTCACTGCTAATTTGAGGACCATTCTCTAAAAATGCTTATTATTTATACCTAATATCAATAGCACCTAAAGCTATATAACTTTTTTTTTTTTTTTCTTTTTTTTTTTTCCCATGGAAAATAGCTGTATTTTACTGTATATAATACTCTGTAGTAAAATGGATTTGAGGATTTGGATATGTGTTCAAGGGCAGGCTACTCAAGTCTGGGGTATTTTCTTGTGTAAATTTTGCTCTTAATATATTGGTATTTCAAGATTATTTAAATTGATTATCATTATTGCTCCACTGCAAAATTGAGTGTGTCTTACCATCCCAGCAGTTTAGGCTTATTCACGTATGTAGAACACAAAGAATAGTCTTATCTGACCTGCTTAAATATATAATTTACATTACATAGAGCTGCATTGCTCCCTTAAGGTGACTATTTTTGACCTATGTACTATAAAGGATGTGTTTTTTTCTCCTCTGGGGGAAAAAAAAATTGTCTTTTATCCCTTTTGTTTTATTTTAAATTTTCTCCTTTTTTTTCAGTAGTCATTCTGGTTAAAATGTCCTCAACCAGCTCCAGATAACATAAAGGCCTAGCTCTGAGATAGCTGTCAGGAGTGATTTTATAGTCAGTTGGCAGAATTGAGAGCTTGGAGGGACCAATTATCCCCCACCAGGTGGGTCAGATGAACTGTGCCTTAGAAGTGCCGGCACAGGGAATCAATGGTGTCCCTGCTTCTGATTTCAATGCTGAGGCTTTGGGACAATGACAGTGGTCCACTGTGTCTCATCTGTAGGCTGATTGTTATTTCTTATAAAAGGTTTGGCAAAAAGAAAAGGGGTAGGTTTTGATATTGTGACAATTTTTAGAAGTATTTTTGCAGGGCATTACACTGAATTTTTAAAATGTTCTCTGGATCATCATCTTCAGGTAACCTAGTTTAAGAAGTCTGGATTATATTCAAGTGTCTGGCTAAGTGAGAGGATACAGTTACACAGAAAACAGTAAAGAACATACTGTATTTGCCCTCAATATGTATTCTATATATTGAAAGAATATATAATGGAACACATAGAACCAGAAGAAACAAAAATAAATGTAAAAACTTTCAAGGATGAGACAGCTCAAATATGTGGTACATGACACTTGGGGTACCCCAGGCTCTGTCCCCATCCCCAGCCCTCAGGGCACATCCCACTACCTTCCTGCACACATCCACAGGGAATTCACACCATTTAAAGGGTTGTAAGCCAGGTGCTGATAGGACTCTGCTGCATGGGAAAGTAAGGTCAGGCCAAGGCAGGGGACTGTCCTAGGATTTGGATTTGGACACCAAGGAAGAACAAGAACAGAATTGGTAGGGATGACTGGAGCCCTTTCTACAGCTGAAGAGAAAGAGCCTGCTGAGTTACAAGGGGAAAAAAGCTGGAGAAAAAAATAAAAAGGGCTTACAGGATTTGAAAATGTGAAAAGCTATTTTAAAAATTAATAAACAGACAGAGGGATATACAAAGAAAGAAAATAAAGACTCCTGTGTGTCAATACAGGTGCACATACACACACACACACATACACACACAGAGTGAAGCTGTTCAGAGGGTTATGTTGCCCTGTGTCCTGTTTGTGCACATTTGAGATGTCACTGCTCTGTATCCCTCCAAACTTTTTGAATTTGCTGGAGAACTTTTCTGAATGGCCCTTAGAGTAGCTTGTCCCAAAAGGATTTTTCATTAGACACCTTTAAATTGCCATAGCTCTGAGATGGGACACACTGTGACTGACACACTAAATGGGTAATTAAAAAAAATATTAACAAAACTCAGAAATACAATTTATGGTAGATTCCTCCCTGTAATGTAACCAAACTATTAAATTTCTTCATGAAAGTTCTGAAGCACATAATTTTCAGTACTGAAATTGAGGGGCTGCCAAGTGCCTGAGAAATATGGGTGGCAGGGAGATTAAAGTGAATGGCAGCCCTCAGGATGACAGCTGCTGGAGAGATATCTTCACCACCTGTGAAACCTGCTCCTGCTCTGACAAGCATTAATGCTCATTCCTAATACTTAGTAATCTCTAAGCTACATGTATAGTTAAAAACTGACACAGCTGAAAATTTGTCTCAACTGTACCCAAGCAATGCCTGCATCAAAGGCTAGAGCATAAAAATATCCTCCCTGTACACGATGATAATTGTTTACATAATAGCTTAACCAAACATTGTGAGAGGAATGGGGAGGACAGAGCTATAGAGGGGATGTCTGTGGCTTATTCCTTGTGTCCTGACTCTTTCACTGTCTTGTGGATCCAGCTGTTTTTTCATACTGTCCATTCAATATTATCTTGGTCCTCTACAATTTATGAAGACATACCTACCAACCACAGCAACAAATTAGGAGATTAGAGAGTTCCTTATCTACCCACAGGATCCATGTTTAAATAAGCTGCCCTAGCTTCTCACAATCTAAGTTTATTCAGACACTCATAAGGGTTCATAAATACAGGTTATTCTGACAATTTTTCCCAACTTTTAGAGTGTTGTTTCCTTAAGAGAATTGTGCTCTTCTTCCATGCTGGGTACTCTTGAGAGATCACTGGACAGAGTCCTCTCTAGTTCAGCCCAGCAGATCATGGGATACCTTGCAATGACACAAGGAAATCCATCTGCTGAGGATGGGACCTTGTTGCAACCTAGGGCACAGGGAATATTTCTCTCCCTGTCCTCACAGGTCCTGATTCCCAGGAGAACACTACTTTTAAACTTTGTCCATGAGGAAAACTTCCAAGACTTTGGGATGAATTGGAATCTATGAGTGTGTGAAATAGATAGTAGTATAGTTTATCACAGGACAAAAAACTTAGAGTTTTGGGTTTTTTAGTATGGAAGTAGATAGAAGACAAGATGGAGGACTTTGGGTGTTGTCTGAGCTCCTTCTTGTTCTTCATCTACTCCATTTTCTACTGTGTTGGTAGCACAGAGTGATTGGTCAGAAAGAGCCACAGTGCAGATGTTGCATGAACAGACAAATAAGTATTAATTTTAAAAAATGCTCTAAAAATTAAAAATAATTTTTAAAAAACCTTAAACCTGTATATCTTGTAACTTTTTAGTAGTAACTTTCTCTTTATACACTAAATCTAACATGTAAACAACATACTAAACTATTAATAAAAAAAATCCCAACAACCTAGAAGCAAACAAAAAAACATCCCATTCATCACTCAGTTCTAACACAAAACTTTTAAAAAGTCTCCCCATCAAGAGAACTTCAAAAAGGAGTTTCCACAGGACCTAAAATGTGCCTGCAGCTCAGAGGATGGAAAATCAGTGGCCAAAACATGACATCTCTCTATCAGCAAGAGCAGAAAGGCAGGTACTCTTGACAGCAGAGGGAGGAAGGACTCTCTTCTTATCCTACCCACAGCTCTGACCCACACTTTGAGCTCATCCACTGGGACCTACCTCAGTCAGTGCAAGGAGGCAGGCATGCCCACAGGGACTTGTTTCCTCCTAAGCCAGCTGGCATGAGGCACCTATGGAATCTCTTATCCAGGCACCTGGATGTCCATTTACATATCTGTGCATGGACAACACTGGGGAATCATGGAATGATTGGGTTAGAAGGGACTTTCCAAGATCACCCCCTTTCACTAGCCCAGGTTGCTCAAAGGCCCATACAGTCTGGCTGTGAACACTTCCAGAGATGGAGCATCTGAACACTTCCTGGGATGGAGCATCCACAGCTTCTCGGGGCAACCTCTGCCAATGTATTATACATACAGGTGACGTGTATACAAACATCACGCTCAAAACACACTGAAAAGCCCAGACCTTGATCTCACTTTGGTGAGGCCAAGAGTGTTTCAGCCTGAGTATTTCTTCCAAACAGCCCTATGTCACAGTCCATGCAGGGGGACAGGGTCTGAACTGCCATCCTGTCATGGCTAGGTGCTGTGCTGTGACAGTCACCAGTCATCTCCCTACCAGCTTCATCATCTCTCCCTTCCCTGCAAAATTCATGTACTGGAAACCTCTTCTTTTTCCCCAGAGCTCTTTACTTTCAGATTTGCCTTCATCTTGCTTGCATACCTGTGCGATCCATTTTATTTTCCTTTTAAGATGAAGATTTTTTTATTATCCAGCTTTCATTTCCAAGGCACTGGTCATTTGTCACAAAGTATGCACGTCTATAAATATTGCCACACCGCTGTCACCCTCACTTGTGTGGCAGTGGGTTTTCTGACACAGACCAATGGCACTGGAGCTGACTGGGACCACCACTGGCAGCTCTTGCCTCACCAGTGAGACGGCGTATTTGAGTATAACTACTGACCTGTTGACAAGGTCAGAGGAAGGAGAACCAGAGCAGTGATGAGTGCCAACACAGGATAGTTCCCAGTTACTGCCAGCATCCTTGCTCATCCGTTTAAGTAGCTCCACCAGGGCTTGTTCCTCCACATGCTTTGCAGTCACCAGCAGCGCTGGTTATCAGATGTGCTTCTCAGATGTGTGGGAAGCATCATGCCAGAAGCAGCCCTCAGAGCAAGAGAGTTTATTTACCTTATTCTAGGCAGATAAATGTTTTGTTGAATGTGGCTGCAGCTGTCATAGGATAATTAATGCACATGTCTTCTACCCATGACTTCTTTGAATAAATATCTGCGCCTGTCCCAAACATGGCACGTCAGTTACATAGATTTGTCACCAAGAGATAAATTAATCCTGCCCTCAAATTTATGATTCATGTGCTACCGTAGAAAACCAAATGCTATGTTTAATTAGCTCCTGGACTAATTACTTAATTTTATTTTAAAAAAAATCCTCTAAAGCATTCCTAGCCAAGTATTTGTGAGACTACTGCTGGTCTGAAAGGTACTAATGAGCCACCAGCAGAAGATAAAGTCAACAGCAGATCGAGCACCTGGGCAAGCAGCATCCCTCCAGGACAACACTGCAGTACAATGGCCAGTGATGTTTATCAGATTGATGACTTTGAGATACACAGTTAAATAATGACTAAATGCCCTACTTTTACTGAATGCTTCTTTTTTATCAGCATCAAAAGGACCTAAGAGGTGTTGGGACTTAGTAAGCCTCAACTTTTAAGTAGTCCAAAGCAAAAATTACTCTAGAACCAAGACTGCATGCTCAAACCAGGGATGAAAATCTAAGTGTATTAGAAGTGGTAATGTTTATCTGGTATTTTTTAATTAATTCTACTTTTAATTAGTATTTCGGTGCTCTGCAAACTCCCAAAATTGTTCCCTGCAGGCTCTTTTTGAAGTGTTTGGCATCTCTGATGAGAGTTACACATTTTCTCTCCTCTGACCTGAATCTTTAGGTTGAAATTATGAGTGCTGTCTCTATAGTGGCTGGAGGGCAACCCTCCAAACAGCTCCAAATTCACCTGATTCCAGAAGCTGGGGCTGAGAAGCAATCAGCAAACCTCTGGTTCCCAGGATCCCATTAAGCCTAGAGGGAGTATCTTCACCCAGGTCCGTGTAGAGGTGACAAGTGTCAAGAGACAGACCCTACACCAATGGCTTGCAGAAAAGCAGAAAACATCCTCCACCAATGCTGTGAAATCAGCTGGCCCTAAGATACAAATGCCATCTGTGCAATGCTTAAGGTAAGCTGCCATTCATAGATCTAATCCCAGCCAGCTCCTATCAGAGCACAAACCCTCCCAGCAGAGCTGCACACAGCCTCAGAGCAAGACTGGGACCAGAACAGCTCTCAGCAGTGTATTTCTTGCACTCTGTAGCATACATTAACTGGCTAGGAGAGTCAGTGGATTCATGTGTCCACAGTAAAAGCCTGGTTTCACTCCTAGCTTGTTAGCTGGGATCACTTCTTGTCAAGTAATAAACATCACTCTAATTAAAAACCCTGGGCCCAGTCCTGAGCTGCACCACAGCCTAATTGAGGACTGCAAGCACCCACCAGGTAGTGTTTATTTGCCACATAATGCTTATTCCTACACCTGCACATTTATATTAGAACCCTATTATTTAAATTGTAAAAGTTTGTTTAAATCCCTTTCAGAAGCAAGCAGTACAACAAAGCAGAGCAGAGCAAAAAAAGCCCTGTATGTAAGCAGCCTGAACCTGCACAGTGCAAGAGCTAGAGCACTTCAATCCTGTGGTGTGTTCACCTACAGACTGGACTCTGGCAGTTGTGAATAACCTTCAGCTCTTTGGGCCTGTGGAAATTATATAGTTTGTGACTAACCCAGAGCCAGAGGATTTCTAGTGAAGGTGCAGTCCCTCTTTGAAAGATGAGAAATAGCACCAAGAAATTACTGCCATAACTAATAAGCAAGCAATAAAATATCCCCCTATCCAGCTCCTTCTGCCATTCTGCTCCTCACTGTCATTCCCATCATCTCCTTATCATCTTTCTTCCCACATCACAGATATTTTGAATATTTATTTAGCCTGTGGAGAATTGGAGCATAACAACATGATAAGGAATACCACTACTTTTTTGGTCAGTAATTCAGTTCCTTGAATCATCAGGATAAACTACATGGCCTTGAAGAGTGTTCATCCACATGAGAATTGGATTACAGTCTCATAAAACAGCACAGTGCTCCTATTATCACCCAAATAAAGCTGCCATAATTCTGGAACAAATAGGTGGAAGTAGTCAGCCACCAAGTATCCAGTGCTGAAGTGAAGAATAATAAGCTGACATACAGTTCTCAAGAAATTTCTCACAAGGAGGCAGATTTAAAGCCCTGAACACCAGGCTTTTTATGCACACGAAAACACACACTCATCTTTTATATCACTGTCTTATCTAAGGCGCTGAGGGCTTAGAGACAGGATCCAGGTGCAATGCTTTCTGAATAGCTAATGATGACAAAGCATCCACTACATTATCCTCTCTCACAAGAGGGTACCTGACAAGTTTCTCAGCATTTATAAGCCAGGAAAGGAGCTGGTTTTGTTGCAGCTGCCCAAGATTTTACCTGGCTCAATACAAAATCCTGGTTGATTAAAAACATCTCACTGCAGGTTTTTGCAACTTATGGCTGAAAAATGAGCTGGTGAAAGATAGGTTCTTCCACAGTGTCAGCTGGACCCTGTTCTCAGTAGCTGAGCCACTAAAAAAGTAATTTTAACTTCTTCATGTGTCTATAAATGGGGACAAGCCCATTTTTCCAAACATCTTCACAGAAATACCTAATGACAGTGGTTTGTAAGTGTGATGTGCTGTCACTATTCTTTGTCATCTGGATATGGTGATGGAACTTACTATGGGATTCACCCCACAGTAAGCATGGGGGACCATGCATTTACAAAAGAAGGATGGACAACCCATTTAAAAGGGATTTTAGCCAAAAGATCAGACCCTTCTCTTTTCTAGAAAGTGCTCACACAGCTGTTTCACAAGGATCATTAGGAAAGATGTACCTTCAGGACCAGGTCATGATAGTAAAACATAATTTAAGACCTAGTCATCCCTCACAAGGACAGCCTTGGCCAGTGCACAGGCACCAGTAGGGCACACATCCATTTCTGCCTCCCCTCTGCCCTCTCCCTGCTCCCAGCCCTTTGTTCCTGCTGCTTGCCTTGTGCCAGTGAGGGACAGATCCCCTGTGGGCCATCTTCCCTCACATAATTGCAGAAAACTACCTCAGAAAGAACCTCAATTTGTGTAGTTTCCTGCTGGTAGAGCCAATTGAAGCAGCTCAGCCAGGAGTTCAAAAAAAAGCCAAACCTGTACAAGCTGATAGAGCACAGAAGGAAAGAACCAGACAGACAGAGGAGCAGGGAATGGACTAAAGTTTCCCCCTATCAACCTCAAAAAGCAATGAAGAGCCATGAAATTGGCCCATCTGCCTGCAGAGAGGGATGTGAATGAGCTCATACAATCCCCAGGCAAAGAATGAGCCTTTCTGCTGTACACAAGGAGGCAGTGTCAATCCTACAAGCAGCATTTTTGGGATTTGTACCAGCTGGTGGTATCTGCTATGGATGCCCACACTTCGAATGGATGCTAAAGGTTTCAAAACACAGCTACAGGAGCAAATGTACTGAGAAACCCGTGATGTTCAACTTGTTTGGCTTAACAAAGAAGGGGCTATGTTGTGCTAGTCTGATGTTAGGTGTATCTTCATGATGAAATCAGTGCCAATAGAAAATTCTTTAATCCAAAGAACAAATGCATATCAAGCACAGCCTCTGGGCAGGGAGCAGAAACTGTATTAATTGAGATTCAAAATGAGATGCACAGACACACTCGATTCCCCAGTACTCAAGGTGTTTAAATCAAGGCTGGATGCCTTTTTAAAGGCCATGTCATAGCTTAAGAAGGAGTTACAGGCCTAGTGCAGCAATCTCTTGATACAGTTTTATGGCGTGTTAACACACAGTCCCTTCTTGCCTTTAAAATTTCTGGAGGACCAAAATCAACAACAAAAGTTGAGTCTGTTTTTGCACCGTGTCCCCTGCAGCACGCAGGATTCCTACAAACCAACCTCCACTTGCTCCAGTGTGCACCCAGCTCTGCTCCCCAGCAGAGTGAGGAAATTGCTTACAAGAGTAAATAATATGGTGGTAAATCCAAGGAGCTGCCTGGACAACCGTGTACGCTGGTGCCACTGCTGTGATGGGAAACACAAGCACAGATTGGGTCAGACCTCTCTGCCCTTGTCTCAGCAGGCATCCTGTGCTCTAACAGCAGCACCCTGTTCCTCCAGCTTCCCAACATTCTCACCTCTTGCTGGTTTTCTGCCCTCACTCAGGGCCTTTTTGGTGTTCAGCTATGGAAGAATTCCCTGTTCGAAGTCTGAGCTGCTGGGGTTTGCCCCATGAGACACACGCTGTGGGTCCACATGCACCATGATGCTGGGTCTCTGTGTGTGTGAGACATGGGGGGTGGAAAACTCTGGGTATGGACAAGGCCAGTGCTGCCAAACCATGAATGCTAGGACATGGAAACCACACCGCAGAGTCCTTCTTGCAAGGTGCACATCACGCAGGAGTCAATTGTATCTGTCTTTCCCAGCATATGCAAGCATTTCCCCATACTCCAGCCAGGATGGTGACTGAGTTTCAGTGCTTTGCAGTCCTCTCAAGTCTCTCCAGCTGGCATACGTGAGGTCTGATCCTACTGTCAGTGCTAAAGCAGTATTTGAGGTGCTGGAGCAAGCAGAGGCAGCCTGCTGTGTGGTCACTGTGTGCTCTGAGGTGTAAGATTGCTGGCCCCGTACAAGCTCCTGCTCAGCAGTCTCCAGCTGCCAAAGGGAATATGAAAGAGTTGAAGCAACCTTGGAAGACAAGCACCCTAATAGTGTGCCCCATTCTACACATGCTTTCTCTTCCCTGAAGCAAAAGGGGGGGCCAGCAGAAGGCACTCCCCAGTCTAGAGGCCACCCTGCCCTCCACATCCATTGCAACAATGCCCAAGTGACAGGGTTTATTCACAGAACTCCAGTCATACTTCTCGTCCTTATCCCCATCCTATTTTAGGACCTGAAGTGCTCAGCTTACCCTTGCAGCTTTTAACACAGCCATAAGCAGCTCCAGCAGCAAGATGTTTTTTCTTAATCATGTCTGCTTCTTTTGCTTGATGGAGGAGGCTGTGGAAGCAGTGTGGGGTGTTATGACATCCAGTGGTCACTCAGGTACATCACTGCTTCTTCCCAACATCCCTCTCCCCAAATTAGGGCCACAAAAAGGTGCAGGGGTGAACACATCTCCCTTTGTGCTGGAGCAAGGTGAACGCACAGTCAGCTTCCAACAATAATGCCATACTCCAGGCAAACAAACCTCAGCTCATTCCAAAACCTGTTTGTTCCTAAGCATACTTAGCCAGCAAAGTGATAACTTGCTAAGCAAAAGCTATCCATGAATCATACCTCAGGAGGCAGAGATACTTTCTGAGAACACCAACAAGAGCAGACTGATGTGCCCTGTGAATACACAGATTCTGAAAGGTTTCTCTCCTATTTTCTCTCTGTCTAGCTCCAGCAGAAGTGGATGGACAAAAGCAGCAGGGTACTAGGAGGGCTGAGGAGCACCAGTAAGCAGGACCCAATAAAGCTGCTTGCAGAGCAACATGAGTGACTGATCTTTTAGGTTTCCATGGCTAATTCTGGGGAAGGCATCAGCTCTTAATTGAGCATAAATGGAAGAAGAGCAATCAGAAAGCAAACTTAGGAGCAATGGTATCAGAATATATTTAGTTTTCCCCAAGGAGAGACAGTGACATAACCAGAATTATTACTCACTGTTTTGCAGAGGAACTGTTCTTCCAGAGCCTGTGAGGTGGTGGTTGCTTTCTCAAGTGCTGAACTCACTCCACTCCCACTCATGTCAGCAGATTGCCTCACAGGTAATTTAAGTATTTTAACCCAAACTACCTTTTCCCCCCTTCATGAGTGTTCTTGCCAGCGAGTCTTCCTGAAAAGCACAGCAAGAACAAGATTGCTCAGGTTTACAACACACTGGGAAAACTTGAAGTAGGAGCAACAAGGCAGCTGCTCCCCACCCAACTTTGCAGTAAGGACCTGCCCTCTGAGGAGACATTAATTTCTCAACTCCTGAGGGATGATGGGGACTTCAAAACCTCTTTCTGGGACTGAAATAATAATTATTTTGTGATCAGTCTTAGCATAAGATCTTCGTATGTGTTTCGTGAGAAGACAGATACTAAAGAACAATGTAATTTCACAAAGATGTGGAGAAATATCAAAAGATAAATCTTTTTGAAGCTGGGCATTGCTCAGCCTGAAAGCCTAAAGCACTTCCTCCTCTGGTAGAGGTGGCTGCTGGGGCATGCATTTGTCATGAGATCTCCATTGAATTGGACATGATCCTGGTTGGAGGGACTCCTGGACCCCAACAAAGGCACAACACCTGATCTAGCAGTCCCTTCAGCAGCTGTTCTTTTGGTTTGGGCTCTCCTTCAGCCTGGTGCACCAGACTGCAGGCAACCCCACTGGTTTGTGAGTGGCTTGGACATCTTTGCCTCAGCAGCAGCTGCCTCTGACAAGCCAGGGAACAAGGTGAATGGCCAGGGGGAGGTGGGAAGAAGCTTCTGCTGTTCAATTTTAATCTGCAATTGCAAGGCTGCCAGACTCTGTCCCAGTTTAGGCAGATTGACTCCCACCTTTAACAAGAGGAGGTGAGGAAATGCCTCTTAAGCTGTCTCTCATCTGTGTCTGGCTGTGACTGCTTTTGGCCCATTGCATTGCAAAGTCAGATGTTAAAGGTGATTTATGCTAACATGTCAGATATTGCATGGAGAAAGCCTGGAATCAATGGCTGGATGGCTACCACAGAAAACTGAGGGGCTTGAGAAGCTGTCCCTGTTCTGGTGTGAAGTTCCTCCTTCCTCCTGTCAGTGTGAATACTCATCTTCTGTTTCAGCACAGCAACAACAAAAAAGTGTTCATTTAAACTCTGTGAGGGTGGCCAGGAGAAGAGCCTTTGCACAATTAGGCACGGCTCAGAGACAGTCTAAGTGCTTTAGTGCCTCTTGGCTGCTGGTAGCTTCTTCCCAGCTGAGACACAGGGTCTGACTATCTGTTAATTTGGATACAGGAATTACAGGCTGAGAGCTATGCTGGGCCAGATCCCAGCCTCCATGTGTAATGTCAGTATAGCTATAGCTGCATTTCTGGCATTTGTGGTTTTATGTATGTAATCTGCTTTTATGCACTTTTATTTCCATACAATTTTATGCAGTTTATTTCCATCAGGGCTCTCTTAGTAACATTTGTCCAGATGAGAGCTCCTGGTATTCCTCCAAATCCTAGGACACCAACATCTGAGCTCAAATTAAAAGTTGGTGAGGGGTCACTTTTATTTTGCTCACTTTGGAAACAATATTTTTTTTAAAAAAATCTCTGTCAGGAGAAGTGCTAGAAGAACTTGGGAGGAAAAGTTGTGGTATAAAAAAGCACATCATGACACTTAAAAGTTCACCTCAGTCACATTAAATGAGGGAATGTTTTAGGGTTTGGCCCCTCAGCATTAAGCTGTGGATGAGACCCCAAGCGCATGGCAGGAGCCAGCAGCAGCATATTGCTGGGATAAGCAGGGGATCAGGCAGCAGGGACCTGCAGTCACCTCACCACAGGCAACAGCATCCCCTCACCAAGCAGCCCACGTGTGTCCTTTGAAGATACCTTGTAAGCCAGTTTTCTTCTGGCATGTTATCTTCCTCTGTGATGACGTGCCTGTTTATCAAAAGCATAGACTGTTTCCTAAATCCTTTCTAGCTCACTGCAAACAGCTTCACCTGATGTCTCAGCCCTTCACCCACTGCTTCCATGTGATTTTTCCCTTTCCAGCTTCTGCTCAGCCCCCTCCTGCCCAGGACATAAAGGCTTGTTGTCGTCTTTGCATTTAAGCAAGCTTTTGCTAAGAAGAGGTATCTGAGGCATGCATATACTGTTTTTTAATCCTTTACCTCCCACACATCCCTCTTTTCTTAAACCAAGCTGTTAATAAGAATACAGATTACTGCAGCCAGAATTTATAGTAAGAATTTGCAGTAGCAAAATATAAATTTGAAAAAGTGGCAGCAGCATGATCAAACCTCAGCTCTGCTCATAAACATCTCTACAGTGTATATTTTCCACAGTTTGCCTACCACAGCTTATAGCCATAGATATAGTTTCAAATGAGTAGGCCTGTTTTTAAGGATTTCCTGCCTGACAACCATCAGAGACAACATTTCATATCTCAGTGTCATTAAGTCTGCAGTAACTGTGAGGTCCCAATGTGATTATCATATGTAAATGGAAAAAAAAAAAAGAAGAAAAAATAGGCAAACAGCCTCGAGAATCCTGCTGAAAATGGAGAATGCAATTCTCCACATCCTACAGATTCACTTCAGGGAGGAATTGAGCAACTGGGTGTCCCCCTGAAATGACAAGCATAAAATGAAAAGACTGAAAAACTGCCTCTCCTTCTTTGTCAAGAAGAAAATTTTAATCCAGGTTTGAAAGATGTGGTCTGGTTGCCCTTGACTGCTTGTGGGAGAGGCCACAGCCTCACTGGGGGCATGGGGTGGGTGTGAGAGAGCACAGAGCTGCCTGACAAGCAGGCAGGCACACACAGAAGCGGGAACAGCCTGCAGGCAGTGTCAGGCCAGGTCAGGTTTAGGACATGGAGCTGGTAGCAGGGCAAGCTGAGTTGGTGCTCGATTGCTTTATGAACCCCCAGTCAGTTCTTTGTCCCTTCAGCTCCTGTTCAGGTGTCTCTCACTCCCCTTTTGCCCACCCTTTTCCAGCGCAGACTCATGGTGGCACAAATCCCACCAACAGCAGTCAGGTGTGCCCAGGCACTGCCAGGATGCTCCCAAGGCTCTGTGGACCTCCAGTCACTGTGCCAGAAGGGTTCAGGGTCAGCTGCAGCTGCTCAGGGCTTGGCCAGAGGAAAAGCACTCCACCATTACCGCACGTCTCTCTGAAGGGGTCTTAACCTTCCTCATTCTCCTCCTGTCCTGCCAGGCAGTGGCACAGCAGGAAGCCCGTCACTGCAGGCAGTGCCAGCCTCAGGGCACGGAGGGGTTCTGCACAGCACCGTGGTGGTCTGCACACTCAGCCATCCTCTTGTGCCGAAATCTCATCTGGGATCACCTCAGGTCAACCTTTTCTGCTCACCCCAATGGTGAGTGGGAGCCACATACCCCTGTGTGTACTGTGTCCCTGACAGCTCCTGCACAGCTGGAACCACACTGCACTTTCCTCTTATCTTAATGTAAAATAGCACAGAAAGGATCTTTTAACAATACTTTACCATGGCTATGTTTCTAAAGGTACCTTTCTGAGTCCGTAGCTTACATATGTGTTACCCAGTACCCACCTGCCTCTCGCCTTTGACCAAACCTCATAATGGCTGCTGGTTTTGAAATGCTCTTGCATCTCTCCACTGCCCACAAGTCATGTCCCTGCCTTCTCTTGTATGAAGTTGTAGCAAAGGTTTGTAGGCATTTTTCTTTGCAAATTCTTTACAGTTTGCACCCAGCATAAAACCTGACAATTAGGCACATTTTAAAGGTGTAGTTTAGCCTAAGTACATTAGTCTCAGATGATTGCAGTACTACTTCTTCAAAAAGCAGTAACCCATCACCAAAAAGGCTTCTCCATTAGTAGCACTTATGCTAGTTGTGCATATTTAATATAAAATTGCCCATGAGTAAAATGGCCATTACATCTCTCAATTAAATTGACATACACAGGTTGTGCAGGTCTCACATCACCTTTGTGCCTTCATTCACTGCTCCTACAAACCTCCATAACACAGAGCCTCTCCTGATGGTTTTCCCTGCAAGGGACAACAGGGAAGGACATCCCAACGCCCCCTGATTTCTACACCATGTGGTATTCAGTGCATTTGCCCCTGTTCAGATTGGGAAATGAATCACGGCCAATGCAAGTGACAGCAAAGGAAAGTAAAAACTTATTAGTCATGTTTCCTGGAGAGGGTGAGTTTCACACTGCAGTCTCACACTTCATAGCTAAAAAAGCACGAGGCATCACAACACAGTCATTATTTAAAGATCTGTTTCAGTCAGTGGATGGCAATGCTTGTAGAGGCAGGGGAGACAAAGCAAGTTACATTCCTGCAAGGGGCGCGGACCACAGTGTTTAGACAGCCTGTGACACTAAAAATTGACAGCCTGCCAATGGATGCTGCCACACCTGCAGTCTCTGCAGACATGGGGGGCGGGCTGATGGCTCTCATGGGGCTCAGACAGGGCACAGTCTGCAGAGTGAGTCCCTGGGGTGCAGAGGAGCAAATGGAGAGCATGCCTGACGCTCTCAGCTATGCCAAGGGACTGCGATCACAGAGACTTCTAAACTTTCCTGCTTTATCACCTGCTCTAAGGAAATCTGAACTCCTCAAATACAGCAGCCCTACTATGATCTAGTCAAAGTAATTTTTCTGCTGGTCAGATTCCTGGCAGCTGAATGAAGCTTTGTACTCTCTTCTTATCAAACTCTTTAATGGGGTTTTGACCCAGACTCCTCGATCACTGCAGCTCTTTGTATCTGTTGCTGCAGAAACTCCAGGAAAGAGTGGAAATCTTTGCCCTCAATTGCTGTCCTCTTCAGAATAGGCACCTGTTCAGTGTAATGAACACACATTAGGGCTTTTTATCACAAATTATTGACTGCTCCTACAAATCTGTTCAAGGTCTTGGGCAAATGCTTCTGGTGTCTCCCAGCCTGCTGCTGCCAGACTGGGCAAACAAATGAGGTATTTTCTAGTGGAGAATGCAGCTGGCTACATCTGCACAAGTGGCCCAAACTGAGGTGTTCTTATTTGTTAACGTTCTCCTCAGCAAAGTTTTGACTTGGCTTTCCCTCAGACTCTGCCTGGGGATAGTTTAGGGGCTGGCACATTACAGGGAAGGCTCCTAACAAGTTGTGCAGGCAAGCTTAGCCTGGTTTGGGAGGAGGGAGCAGTGTCTGGTAATGCAACCATGAGCTGGTAACCCTGCCTCCCACAGGACTGAAGTGCAAGTCATGGCACAGGCACTACAGGCATTATTTATGCCCACCCATCCTTCTCTTCTGTCACCATCTCAGGTCCTTCAGCAATGAAATTTCAGCCTTGGACACAATGTTTTCCTCAGAGGAACTGTCGATCAAGCTTTCAGCCCCGAGTCTGAAGCTCAAATAAGTAGGGAAGGCAGCTATCCCTCAGCTTGCCAGAAATTACGAATAAAATATGCAACCATGTCTACTTACCATCATTTCAGCAGTGGGCTAATGAACTGAACAGCCAGGCCAGGCATAACCACATTCAGGCTGCTGGCTCTAGGGAAGGCCTTTTCAGCCCTTGGGTGATGTATATTCAACAACAACATAGCCTCTGTGTGCTTGTGTTGACCAACACACTGACTGCCTAACCACACAATATCCTAGGTTTTAACTTGCTATTCTGTTGCTATCCCCTGCACAGTTTTCCTTCAGGCTTTTCCTTCTTCAGACTTCAGGTTCCTAAAACCACCGTGTTTCTTATTCCTTAAGGCAGATCCTACTAAATACAGTATCTAAAGAATTCAACTTGCTATAGTTCTCCCAGAAACATTCTTGATATTCATTGCTTGCTTGGCAGATGGCATGAATTTGATTGCTGATTTACAGAGCTTAAAACCAGTGTGGTATACCAAGACAGTTGGAGAACAGGACACAAGGTCTCATTTCCAGTTTAAGTGAAAGAAATAATTAAATACTCTGTTTTATTATAGCAGTTCCTATAAGGCCTCTTTTATGCTAAATAACAGCTTCTGTATTAACTCAGAAAAGGTTTTGGAGGTCCTAAACTTTATGTGGCTTCCACTTCAACAAATCAGAAACTGGAGTGAGCGATGTAAATTAAAAAAAAAAAAAAAAAACCAAATCCTAACCACATCTTACGTTACCATCCTGTCCTCGTCCCCACAACCATTTCTACCTACCACAAACTCCTCCAAATCCCACAGCCTTGTCCCCACAAAGTCTTCCTTCCAAGCACCCAATCAGCAGAATCATTAGATGATGGACCTCTCCAAGCAGGATATACAGTTCCATTGCACTAGACCTGCCTGGCCAAGACTAGCTCTTGACCTTTCTCAGTACCAATGACAGATTTGTGTCTTCCTTTATTTTGTGGGTGGCTTAGGCTCAGCCAGCAGTGGGTTACAGAGCTATGGTCTCAAGCGTGTTTTTTGTGCCTCAACAGGGACCCAGAGATGGCGATTGCAACAGATAGCTCCACACAGTAAATCTTCACCTAAGGTAAAGTTGCAAAGCAAAGTGCACAAGACAAAATGATTCAGACCTCAGTGTGTGGTAGAGGAGGGGAATCAAGCCTCTTCATATTCAGGATGATTCTCATGGAAAAAGCTGATGTTTTCATCCTTGTTTTTGAGGTCTGTCTCATGTTAAACGGATCCACCTGCAGGCCTAGTGCTTAAGGCACCAAAAAAATGCTGAAGTGTGAGAGCTGCATACCAAACACTGACCTTGAAAGAGCAGCTTGAGTGAAAGAGAACATGTCTCTGGGTGCTAGGTAATTGATTTAACTTTAAGCAAACCAAGATTAAATGCAAGATCTCTGTGGCAAAAAGAACGTGAGGTCAAACCCAAAAACCCCTCCACACGGTGACGAATTGAAGAAGGGCAATCCAAACAAACCTGGAGATCTCAGCCAACTACTCTCCCTTGGAAGGAAACTTCTTCCTTGTTGAGATGTGCATATAAGAGGCTGTGATCTCCTTCACATTCTCCCAGCCCAGCTGAAATTGGGGCAGAGGAGGCTGCTTACCTGCTATTCATCCTTCTCGTCCACCCTCAGTTCAATTCTGCCCTCAGTTGAACTGATGGGCATGCCAGGCTCTTAGGAAGAAAGATCAGTAGGCTCAAACTTCCTTGGACCACAAGAATTTACAGGCTACATTTATGTATTTTAATGTCACTTCCACTTTTATCATGTATGCATAGAGAGGTGCAGAGCATCCACGCACTTTTGCACAAGACTGGCACAAGAGCACGGGGAATGAAGCACCCTGGTGTGGCTGAGATGCCCCACTGGTGCTGGATGCCCAGGCAGAGGGAAGGTAGAGGCTCTGAACACTGTACACCTACGAAATAGCTTTTCAGACCAGCTCTTTCAGGGTTCAATATTATGAGTCCCACTGAAGGCCTCTGTGCTCCCCACCACCCCCTAACTCAGCACTCTAAGTGCCACTTAGGAGTGTAGTGTCAGCTTTAGGCATTTCCTTGTGAATATCAGCAAACCTGTTGTGTCAGTGGCTGGTAGTTATGGAAATATTCTGTATTTGACCAATACTACCCTGGCCATTGGCCTTTCCACAAGGTCCACTCCTCTGTGTTTAGGGCAAAAAAATCTACAAGGGCACCAAGTGACTCATCTCTCAGTCACACAACTACATCCATTAAAAATCCTACAACTGAAATAATGATTTTCATCTCCTTTAAAAATGAGATTTATTGAGGGGAAAATATAAAAGGTAAAAGACTCTCTCCTGTGGCATCTTTCTAAAGAAAGTGTGTAAACTTTACTTCAGCTGAAGGCTTTACGTTGTTCCTCTTGTCTCAGACAATCCAGCAGGGACAGGACTTGTTGCCCCTGGGAAGCTTGTGTCCACCTCAGTGGCAGGAGAAGGGAAAACCGCGATTGTTTCTCTTAAGCCTGGCATCAGTAAGAAGCCTGGAGGTCTTAGGAAAGCCAAGCTTAGTGAGCCTCTTCCTCTGGGTGTGGCTGCTCACAGCTGGCACTGATCCCACCAGCCCAAA
The DNA here is from genome assembly GCF_017590055.1 of Onychostruthus taczanowskii. Classification (NCBI taxonomy): domain Eukaryota; kingdom Metazoa; phylum Chordata; class Aves; order Passeriformes; family Passeridae; genus Onychostruthus; species Onychostruthus taczanowskii. The sequence goes on along the minus strand of NW_024505561.1, from coordinate 3,342,095 downwards.
CCTTAGAGCTGGTCTGCCAGAGAATGTGTTTTGTTTTCCCATTACCTTGTGGCCATGGCCGTGATGACAAACAAATGTCTTTTTCTGTGCCAGGTTAGTTTCCCTCTGGCAGGAGATATTGTGGCCATGAGCCACCCAGACTGCTGTAATCGTTCCTGAAGAGTGACAGCCCACCTGAAATTCCCCACCACATGCAATGTTCCTCTCCCCCCAGCCCACTGCATGGCAAAGGGGCTGTTAATGGCCCCTCTATATACACAACAGCAAAACATTAGCATTACCCAAACAGAAAAGATAAACTCTGGGAGTTTGCCAAAGACTTAATTAATAAGCTAAACTTCTTTCCCTCCTCACTGAGATCTTAGTGTTGTCAGAAGGGCATCAAGGATTTATCTTTGTTTATTGGAATTAATTTATTTCTTCCCCCAAATGACAACTGCAGTTTGGTTAAAGCAGTCGGTCTCACACTAATTTATTTGTTCTGTGAATAACTTTCAGTACCCACAGAAGTTATCAAATTAAAAATTGTCAGTTTCTATAATGGTCTGACCTTTTCAATCTGACAAAGTTCAAAGTGTGGCTCAACAGGTTCCAAAGGACAGCTGCTAAGAGCAGCTGCCCACACTGGAGCATCAATGTAAATGTTCCAGCAGGTAAATAGTCACTGGGAGGGCTTGAGAAAATATCTTGCTAGGTGAGCAAGAAGAAAAAGTGCTATGTGTAGAATGAATTAAAAAGGATATAGCATTTTAGTGATGTATCCTAGGGAAAAGACAGAGCTCAGGTATCTTTCTAATCAAACTCAGACACTGAAAGGTAATCTATCTCCATACTCTCAATTCAAACAAGGGGAATAACTAAAAAGCCAAGCTTGCTTGAACAGAAGCTATTAACCCTGTATTGCCTGCCTTTCCTTTTTAGCAAATGTCTATTACCAGATATCTTTACCAAGTTTAGACTTCATCAACACTGAGAGCCATTGTGACACAGTCCATGCAACTGTACCCTTGGAGACTGTGAGCTTGCTGCAAGATGCTGCTTGAAAAGGCAGCCACAGTGTTCCCTCTCCCCCTGCTCCCTCATGTCAGCTACTTCAGCATCCACAGAGGGAGTGGGGGTCAGCTTCAGCCCCTTCTCCTGGTCACCCAGTGTTTGCCATCTGTACAATGGGTACATGGCTGCTGGCTATGGGTCAGAGGCAGGGAGGGCAGAGAAACCTGGCCTCCTCTCTGCTAGAGGGGTTCAAGAATGATTTAAATAGACCCCAATGACCTGATCCTGTTTCATCTGACATATGTGAGCAACTGTATGCAGTGCCAAGGCTTACATGGGGGCAGTGCTGGGTTTTAGCCAGACACAGACATGGTAAATCAATGCAGGGAAGGATGGGGACTAGCCAAAGCAGTGTGTCAGGATGGACACCTTGGGCTGTTTGCTGTCATTAGCTCTAACATGGAATTGCTGGAAGGGTCTGGGGTTTTGTTTCTCTGTTTGTTTGCAGTCATTGAAAGCACCATATGGGATTCCTGTGACTCCCAGAAACACGTGACCTCTGATGTAAACTTACCAACACATGGTGGTGTATACTTTACTAATGGTCTTCCCACTAATGATGCAGATTTAAAGCAATAGCTGACAAGTCCTTGTCCAGAGGAACTGTTAAAGCTCTCACAAGTTAAAGTTTGGTCTCTCACAGAGACCAAATCTAGGGAGGAATTAATGCCAAAGCTCCTGATTCCCTGACATAGCTGAAGCAATGGTGGAGTTAATGCACATGGATCTTTGGGATTTATCTCAAATCTGTGATGAGCAGGGGAAAAAAAATAATGGTGTCTCTCTTGCCTTTTCAAAGTCCTTGATAAATTCCTCAGGGAATAAAGGTTTTCTTCTGGCCTCCTGGCACGACAGTTACCATAGAGTTTAAACAGTAATTGCTCCATGGGATGCTCTGCATCAACAGAGAACAGCTTTCGTCCCTTGGATTTCATTTTTTAATCAGAGATTCAGCCATTTTACTAATATATAAGAGGCAAAGTTGAAAGCTAAATGACAATGCACTCCACTTACATTATTTCTTACAGCAGTGGGGGTCTTTGCTGTTTTAAGTATTTGAACACAGATTTTGGGAATTTTAACAATGCTTGCCAGAAAAGAGGGAGGGCAATGAGAGGAGAGAATGAGCAGACAGCTTACTGGTTAATTACAGCTTAGAAAATGTCATGCCTGGTCCCTGAGATTACTTTGCTTTGATTACTGTACTTCAAGACTGCATCACTGGCTCTACAGACATCTCAGAAAACATTTTACCAGCGGAGTTAGGAAGCCAATAATTGATGTCACCAGGCCTCCAGCCATTCCTGCTGCCTACCTGGCATTTTTCCTCCATGTGGTTTAGGGTTCAGAGTACAGTTACCTTTTGTTTACTGCAAATGCTTCCTTCATGAACACTGATTCTGCCTGCCACCTGTGCATTTGACCTGGTAATGCAAGCCCCTCTTGGCTTCCCTCCTCCCCACCTTATATCACTGTAACTTCCTTCCAAAAGCAGGTCCAGACCCCTTTTTTTCCCTCTGCTGGGCTTGTTTGCCTTTGATGAACTGTAAAGTCAAAGCAGAACGTGGGTGGCTTACAGGGAGGGTCTGTGGTAATTACAGGCTTTTGAATGATACATGGTCCAAAGAAGTTCTTAGTGTGCAGGTGAGAACATGGGAAATGTCCATGGGATGCAATTTTCTCTCCAATAATGAAGTTGCATGGGGACAGATGTTGTCAGATGTGGTCTAGACTTGGGAGGCTTTGCTTTAACTAGGTTTTACTTTCATTCTGACTTTTCAGTAATACTTTGGAGTGTACTCCAAAAAACCTTGAAGGTATTCCCTTGATGGATGGTGCACAGGTGTGGCCGCAGCTCTATTCACAGAGAGCAGCAGGCACAACTTCCCCAGGATTTTTCCTGGACAAGGCAGTGAGAAATCTCAGAGAAGAAGAAAAACAATTCTTCTCTCTACTTGCTGCATCTGTTGTTTCGCACATGTGGAATGTGTTATGGAGATTGTTTACAGAAAGGGATTTGTTAATTGGCCACTGGTGATGGTTGTATGGATTGGTTGACCAATTAGGTCAAAGCTGTGTCGTGACTGTCTGAAAGGATCATGGGTTTTTCTTTAGATTAATATAGTATAGTTTAGCATGTATAGCATAGTGTTAGTATGTAATATAATATTTTACAGCTTAATAAAGCAATTATTCAGCCTTCTGAAATCACTGGAGTCATTGCATGTTATTCCCCAGCTGGGGAATGCCCTGCAACAATACACAGGCATGTATGACTTTTTTTTCCATACTGTATTCCTCACCTGACTCCTCACAGACGCCTCCCCATGGAGAGGCAAGAAGGTTCCCTGGGTTTCAGACAAGGTTGTCTTCCTTACAGCTAATTGACAGACTTGAATTTACTGTCCACTGAAAGGAAAGTCAGATATATTGTTGCAGACCTTAAGCCATCATCAGCTTGAGGTTCCTTACCTGGAGGTTTAGCAAGAGCCAAAGTTCTGCACTAGATGCATGAAGAAATTCAAAATTCCTACTGCACGGAAGAGCCACCTTTGACCCTCCAACCCAACTCCAGAGACACGCCATACTGATAGGCAGGCAGCTTTTAAAAGAGAAATGCCTGCTTTAGGAGAGAGTGTATTGATATTCACCACATTCTTATAGCCTGGGCATGGGAATGCACCTCCTCATAGTGCTGTATTATTTATAGGTTAGCCCAAACACCAGGATATTGAAGTAAGGCTACAAGACTTTTTCAGTTTCAGAAACAGCTCATAAATAAGAAGTTAAGTCTTATATTTTAAGAAGAAACACTAAAGTTCCTGTCCCTGAGGTTTACAGGAAAAAGCTGAAAAATATATGCTGCGCAATGCTGCCAAAATCTATTAATCTGACTCTTCCCCGGCTCTATTGTACCTCTATTGTAAACCAACTTGATCCCATGACTGTCCTGCCAGCAGAGGGGAACCAGGTGGCTGCTGCCTCTGCAGTGGAAAGGGTAAAGCAAGGGGAATGATTTACCCAAAATGTCTGAGTCCTGCTGCAACAGCTCCTTCCTCCAGCCTTCTCCTGCTCATCTCCATTTCCTGCCACTCTCCAGCACCTGACTGCAAGGAGAAAGGCATCCACCTGTCTTTCTTCTGCTATTTTCCTCCTCCTAATCTGTCAGTTTATGAAACCATGTTCTGCTCAGGATGAAGGCTTGCTTCCAACAAATGAGGAACTGGAGTTATTTACTTCATAATGGCTTTGGTATCCTTGAGCACCAACCCTGGGTTAGCTGCATGCTCCTAAGGAAAACACAGCACAGACCCAGACCAGGCTGTAGCAAGGTATTGTGGCTGATCCCATTTTTTATGGCTTCTAGAGTGGATACCTTCTCACTTATGTATCCTACTGCAGACACCAGAGAACTAACCAAACCTCAATTCTTGCACCCTATTGAAATATAAGCATTAAACCATTATAATTATACCTTTGTAGTACCTGTTAGGATGGTAAGTTTGATTTTTGAGCTTCCAAACGAAAACAAAATTAATGAGATTTTGCAGCAGTAAAAATGCCTCCCCCCTTATTGACAATCTCTGCATGTAGCTCGGCCTTGCTTCCTACTGCGTGCAAATAATAATGTGGCTATTGCTGCATTTTTGCTATAATTTCTAAAGGCAGCTGGAGCAAATGAAATCAGAAAAGGAAGTTTATGGTACTTCACATTTTTCTGTGTAAGGTTTCATGCTGTGTTATACACTGTTCATCACTTTCTCCATACTTTATTTGCTGTGAGATATCTGAAATTCTTTGTCTTATCTGATCTATGATTTAAGATTCTGACCTTTTCATCTCTCTGTAATTTCACTGCCAACTCACTCAATATGCCTTTGTTTATAACCTTACAGCAGGGAGACCAAGACAAGATGGGAGTTGCTTATGCACTGGAAAGACAGAAATTTCCATTTGCTAAAAATTTGTGTGTGAAAGAGGGAAGCAGAGATCCAATTTCAAAAGTTTTTAAAGAATCTGGAAATACAGATGAGAAAGAGGATTAGACACCCTTTCAAACAGGACTTCCTGCTAAAAGAACAAATGCAAAAGCAATACCTTTCTCTTAATGCCGACCTGTGTGAAAAGCAATTTCAACACTAATAAAACCTGATTTTTCAGCTCCATGGTGAGAGCAGCAGAATGGCAGCACACATCCCAGCACTTTCATCAGAATGGTTGGGGAGGCAAATGAAGCCTTTATATCTGCTACTGAGATGTCATATCAGCTTGCCTCGAGTTCTGCTCCCCCGCTGCCAAGGCAGGTTGCAGAACGAGCTCTAGGGATGCTAATTTGTGCTGCAGAATAGCTGCTAAATTATTCAGGGTACTCAAGACAAGGGCTGAGTGTGAATAGCAGAAGACCCTGATGATATGGAGTGACGGCAATAAAATGACAAATGAAATTCAGCGTAGATAAATTTAAAGTGAGGCACCTGCGGGGAAAAACCCAATTTTGACTTCCCATACACTGTGCTGAGTTCTGAGTTGACTACTGATACTTGGGAATGAGATCTAGCCATTGGAATATATAATTTTATGGACATGTCATATTTGTGCTCAGAACTACTCAGAAAAATCCAAAGCTAAATTCTAGGAAATATTATGAAAATAAAAGTAAACAACACTTAAAACACCACTTGTATTCACCTCATATGAATCCTTGGTGTATTGAGTACTGTGGGCAGCTGTGGTCACTCCATCTCCAAAGAAAGATGTAGCAGAATGAGAAATGCAGCAGGCAAGCTCAATCAGGATAACCAAAGACATGGAGACTTACTGAACAGTCTTATGCTCTAATACCTGCTCTGGACAGAGGGGAGGGAGATACAAAATACAGAGACTCACAAAATCAGTAGCTGCATGAAGAGGAGCAGAGACTTGTTGCTCAGTATTTCTCCAAATTTAGCAGCTAGGTGTGCTTCAATGAACCTAGAAGGTGTCCAACCTGAAGGAACCAAAAAGTTGGTTTTTTTATAGTAGTAGTAGTTTTTCTATTGTGTTCATGAAACTTTCACCATAGTTAAACTAAATGGTACTAGTTGTTAATATTTAAATCCAAGGAGCAACTGAGTAAATTCAAAGAAGAAAAAAAGTCCAAGAAAAGCCCTCTAAATTCCAAGATGCTAAATTTGGTCAAGAAGTCTTTGACCTAAAAATGATTGGCAGCTAGGAGACAGATTGTCATATATAAAAATACATATATATATATATATATATATATATATATATATATATATATATTTAGACAGACATGCTTTCCTGCATATCTATACATATATTTACAAGAAGCCACTCAGGCCTCTGTCAGAGAGAGGATGTGGGTCTCCTTGGCCATAGATGAACTCCTCCAGAAACTGTTTTTAAAGTAAATCTTTATTGTTTGGGTGATGGGATGATATTGGCAGATGCAGATGAGCAAGGCAGATTTCTCAGCTACAAAAGTCACTGTAAGCTTTAGTTCATCCAGTGATCATGGTATCATAGCAGATGAATTAGAGCCTACAGATATAACTAATCTGCTTTAGATTTGTTTAGTTTACCTTCCTTTGTAGTATACAGAAATAAAAAGACAGACTAGTATGTCTAGGTTTAAGTAGGTGTTTCAGGAAATGAATCAGCCTCTACTAGTGTCTATATTTCCTAAGTCTGGGACAATTATTAGTCAACAAGAGAGCACATTTTGCCCAGGAGTACCAGAAATACATATTTCCTACATATTAATTTCTTCAAATAGTTATTCTATTTTGTGATTTATTTAAATAGATTTAGATGTAGCATAAACAATGTCGACTGATAAATCCTGGTTGGAGTTTATAAATAAAGATGCATCTTTGAAACAAAATCTGGCAAAGACAAGCCTGTCTCTGACCTAGGAGAAATTTAAATTCAGCTCACGTTCTGCTGAGCTAGCTGCCCAGTTGATCCAAATAGAAGATTTGATCTGGTGTGATAGACACACACACAAGAACTCCACTGCTCCCTCAGACCATACCTGGGTTGTGCAGCATTAAAGTCTTCCCAAACTTCTGTATTGGTAGTGTTTATTTTGCTGAAGTTCAACAAGGCCAGGTGTAAGGGTCTACATCCGGACTGGGGCAATCCCAACCACAAATACAGGTTGGGCAGAAAATGGATGAGAACAAGCCCTGAGGGAAGGACTTGGGGGTGGCTGATGGATGAAAAGCTCAAAATGAGCCAGCAATGTGCTCACAAAGCCATCCATATCCTGGGCTGCATGAAAGCAGTGTGGCCAGCAGGATCTGATTCTGCCTCTCTACTCACTCTAATGAGATCCCAGCTGGAGAGCTGCATCCAGTTTTGGGGTCCCCAACACAAGAAGGGTGTGGACCTGCTGGAGCAGATCCAGAGGAAGGACCAGCTAAGCAGATTTTCCTGAAGACCTTCACATCCTTGCTTGCCCTTTGCAGTGGTTGTCTCTTTGGGTCCCTGATGCTCACAAGCTGCCCTGTCTCCCTCCTCCCCTTATTTAGTATTTCTTTGCTACCTCACTCATTACAGTGACTGTTGTCATCACCTTCGTACAGAGGGTTCCCAGATCTTCTCTCAGTCCTTAAATCTCCCCCTCTGATCTTTGTTTCATCTTCAAATGTTTCTAAACCTATCCACTTGGAAGCTTCAATGCTATTCCATTTCAAGCGCAGTCTTTTTGAAAGTGAAATGCTGCTCCATCATTCAGTTGACGTTCTACCTTCTCAAAAGTATATTTGGGGATTGTTTTCCCCTCTATGAACAGAGATGGAAAAGACACATTTCTGGGATGAGACTCTTCTAAGCTGTCATAACCATCATAAATGTCCAAAGCAGGCCAGATGCTCATGCCTGATGAAAGTACATTTGCTCCCATCACCCACAGGGAGGTCCCCAGGGTTTGCCTGAGGGCATTGGCTCCAGCTGACCTCTACTTCTGTAAAAGGAATCTCATTCAATGTGTGTCACAGTGAAATGAGCTGCTTACCCAGTGGAAAAATTCCTGCAGTAGCTTCCAAGTCTGAGAAGGGCAGCCTTCACTGCTGTCCTCTCACTGCTACACATTTACATCACTCTGGGCTCTCCCAGGATGGTGAGATTTATAGGTCACTGACTTACCTCCATATTATCTAATCTCTCTTGCTCATGCTCTGAACTTTATTCGGAATGTGAGCAGCATACTCACAAATTTCTTAGCAAATGTTGAAAGGTGTCACACCTTTGGTAGAGTCTAGAGGTAAAACAGAAATAAATGTGAATGAAATCTTAAAAATCCCAGCCTTTCTCCAGTCATATGTAATACTGGGCAGCAATGCTGAGTCTCACTCTTGCTTTTAACTGTGACATAAACTACATAACTGCACAATATTCTGATGTACTTCTTGAAATGTAACCATGTATGTGGCAAAAAATTACCTCTCTCCTGGTAGCAAAATCAATTTCTCCTTTGGCTACATAGTAGAATTTATCAGCAATATAGACATTTATTTCACTTATTATCTTGCTGCTCCTGCTTTATAACTGCTTTCACTAAAGTGCAGGACCCAGAAATACAGCAACATTCATTTTCCTCCTCCATCTCTCACACTACCCTTCAGCATACGCAATTTTGTGCTCAGAACTGGTGAAGATGATGGACTTTCAGTTTGCAGACCACTTGTCTCAAGTGACACCCCCAAATGCTACAAACACTGCGAGAGAAGTTTAGGCTCCTAACCATAACTCTCAAGGAGAGACACTGTTGGTTGGACATTTGCAAGTGTCTGAGATATCTGCACAGGGTTTACATATGGGACAAAGCCTCTGTTCTGAGATCTGTATTCTTCTGCAGCAGCAGCTGAGGGTCAGATGGACAACTTCAGAGCACCATAAGCAGCACTGGATTATTCTGTTTAGCAGCCTGTATTGCTCCTCAGGAGTATGAACTCTCCATGCCATCTTGCCTTTCCCATCAGGATCCAGCCTTTGGCCCCACTCAGCCAGCAGCTTCTGGGAGTCTGGTTTCAAACCACAGTGTGAGTTTATGGAGGCTGACATCTGTCTCCCAGGAACTAAGTTAGTTTCACATCAAGAACCAAGCAAGCAGTGAGATACCATCACCACAATTTAGAGAATTCTGGAGGTTACAAAGCCACCCAACACTTTTGTTTCCTCAAAGTGATATGAGTGGCAGGAAAATTGATAGTTGCAGTAGGGATTTCATGGGTGACACCAAAAGGGGCAGTAAAACATTATCTAACACAATCCTGCTGCAAAGCATATGTATAATTGTAAGTTACTTTTTCCTAATTATTAATTCAGAGCCTTTTCCTCATCCACTGTGTGAGTCACCTTTTCATAAAAGGAGATCAGGTTGGTCAGACAGGACCTGCCTTTCAGAAACCTGTGCTGGTTGGGCCTCATGCCTTGGTTGTCCTGTACATCTGTGAAATAGCACTGGAGCTGATCTGCCCCTTGTCCTTCCCTGGCACTGAGGTCAGGCTGACAGGTCTGTACATCCCTCTTCCAGCCTTCCTTATAGTTGGATGTCACAGCTGTCAACTTCAAGTCAACTGGGACCTCCCTGGTTAGTCAGGACTGCAGATAAATTATGTAACGTGGTTCAGTGAGTCCTTCTGCCAGCTCCCTCAGTACATTCAGGTGGATCCCACCCAGCCCCACAGACCTTTGTGTATCTGAGAGTGTAGCAGCTTGCTGACTATTGACCCTTGGATTATGGGGCAACCTTCTGTTCCTGGTCCCTATCTCCCAGTTCAGGGGGCTGGATATCCTGAGAACAACTGGTCTTAAGTACCTCAGCCTTTTCCACATCCTTTGTCACTGTCCTCACCCACATCCAATAAAGGATGGAGATTCTCCTTAGCCCTCCTTTTACTGATGATGTATTTAGAGAAACATTTTTATTGTATTTTATGGCAGCTGCCATATTAGGTTCTAGCTAGGCTCTCACCCTTCTAGTTTTCTTCCTGTGTAACCTCCCAATATCCTTGTAGTCCTCCTGAGTCACCTGCCTTTTTTTCTAAAGGTCTCTACCCCGAGTTCCAGTCAAAGCTCTCTGTTCAGATAGGTTGGGGTTCTTCCCTGCTGGGTTGTCTTTCAGTACATGGGGACTGTCTGCTCCTGTGCCTTTAGAACCTCCTTCTTAAAGATTGTCCAGCTTTCCTGGACTCCTTTGCCTTTCAGGACTGTTTCCCAAGGGACTTTGTCAACCAGGCTCCAAAGCAGCCCAAATTCTGCCCTCCTGGCTCAAGGTAACAGCTCTGTTGACTCACATCTTACTTCCTCAAGAATTGGGAACTCTATCACTTCTTGATCGTTGTGCCCAAGACAGTCTCCAGCCATCACATCACCCACCAGTCCTTCTCTGTCCAAACAACAGCTCCAGTGAGGCCCTGCTTTGGCTGCCCACCAGACATATCAGGAAATTCTCCTCCACACACTCCAGGAACTTGCTTCCTCTCCACTGCATTGTATTTCCAGAAGACCTCTGCTATGTTCAAGTCCACCATAAGAGCAAATGCTAACAAATGTGAGTCTTCCCCCGGCTGCTTATGGAACATTTTATCTGCCTCTTCAGCCTGGTTGGCTGGTTTGTAACAGACTCCCACCAAGATATTGTTGGCCTTTCCCATGAGTCTTACTCATAAACACTCTTTTCATCACTGTCAACAAACTCTGGAGAGTCAGAACACTCCCTACCATACAGGGCTACCCCACAGCTTTCATGTAGGTAGACTTCAAGAGCAAACCAGCAGTACGAGGCTGACAGTGCAACAACACACTTCAGCTTCTCATTATTCCCCACAGAGCTCAGGAGATTATCCTGACAGTTTGGACTGCTCCTCAGCGCTGTTGGAGCAGAAATGAAGTCCAATTGGAAGCAAAAGATTTGGTATCAGGGCCTAATATAATTAAATAATAAATTCTAGCAATATGATTTTCCTCCATGTACATTTTGTTAAAAACACACAGTAGATTTTTACTATGATGTGAAACATTTTCAGTCATTTTCATGGCTATGTAGATAAGATAGAATCTTTAGTGATTCAAAAACACAATCAATGTTTATTTGTTCTCATAAGTAATTCATGGACCCAACAATATTCAACAAAACTTCATTTTTAACAGATCTCTTAATGAGCATCATTTTACAGAAAATCACCAACAAATAAATATATGAAAACAATTGCTTTTGACATCACAATGGTTAAACACATTAAATAATTCATTAAATTGTGCTTTACGTCAATGAAAATCCCTAGGTCTACAAACTATCGTTTAAATAGGAATGGAAGTATATATGATTACTCACAATACAATCTCCCAGTAGCAGAATTCACAAACATTATTGCACATAAACAGAAGGAAAATTCCTAAAGAATAAAGTAATTTACAACCTAATAATTTATTTTTTCATCTTAAAGATGGCAACTGATGTGAGTTCTTTTTTTTTTTTCTTCTCTTCCAACATTTATTTGAAATTACAGAGCAAGTGATATGGCCAAGAGGAAAGTCAAGGACATTGCAGGCATGGAACCCATTTCCCTCCACAAAATTTAGACAAAGAAAGTATTATAGGAACCAAACTGAAAGAAGTGCTACAGTGAAAATTTGGTACCTTTTTCAAGCGTGCTTTTTTCCCCCCCACATATACAGAGGATACAGCCATCAACTCCAGCTGAATGACTTTATTGTGGCTGTTCATCTTTCACATAGTATTCCCCACCAGTCTGGAAACACTATAATCCTTATCCCAGACAAAAAAAAAAAAAAAAAAATCCATATGTATCAGGGAAACAGCAACAGAGGGAAGAAAAAGTGAGATATGAATAAACAGAAGTGCTCGTAACTGATACAAGAGTGCAGGTGGGAAACAAGATCCCACTAGGGCAGAAGGAAGCATGTGCTGACAAGAAGACCAACTTAAGAAACCTCCTGATTTAGTTATGGATGTCAGATGTGAAATATCTCCAGACACAAAGGTAATGTGACCTGCCTCTGGTTGAATGGGTATGATGCAGTTAGGAAGTGTGGCTTTGGATCTGACTTCCATCGCTTTTTTTTTTTTTTCTGCATTTCTGTTTTTACTGAACAGCAAGTAACTGTTGCATATTGGATAGAATCCCTAGCAAGGCTATGACAGCCTCACTATTAACACAAAGCAGTGGAAAATACTCAACATTAGAAACACTGGGGTTTTTTTCTCTTGATGATGAAAAAGGTTTTTACTGTCAGCACTGGTGAGCGGGGAAAAGAGGACAAATTTTCATTCCTTAATAAGGCCATAAGGCCACACGGTGAGTGCTTGGACTAGACATCAAATTATCAGGAACAAGTTCTAATGACACAACATGTTTCTTTGCCCACTCCAAGCCTACGGTGAATTATAACTGGAAAAGGCAGTGCTGGGAATGTGATGGGAGAGATTAGCAAGTACATCTCCATTACAAAAGAATGAGATTTGTTTCAGCACCACGGTAGCAGAAGCCAAATTGCCTTGCTTAAGCAACAAAATAATGCCAGGAAGATGGACAGAAATCCTATAGCATTGTTGCTCACGAAGCTTTAGAAAGAAACATGCTGCTCCCTGATCTTATATGGGCCAATGTAATTATGGTTTATGCTGTCAGAGCAATGAAAACCTGGAATAACAGAGATATGAAGCAGAACCTTTATTTTGCTTTTGCATTACATTACTTCAGGCACAGTGCCCAAGAGGAAAAAAGCTGCAGGCCTGTGTCTTAGAAGTCAGCCTGAAGGTGTTTCCAAACTGCTTTATTTGTCATGTGTAAGGAAACTCTGCTAAGAAAAACAGGATTGTTGGTGCAGTGAGTTTGCTGGATCTGCAGCTGGAGCTGGGGAAGGAGGCGCCAGGTCCTTCAGGCACAGAGCTCTGGGTAAGGTCTTAGCTGCTGACTGCCCACCCCTCCCAAAAAAACCCTGAAACAACAAAAGAAGCAAACCTACACCTGCACAACCAGGGCTGTTACACAGGCTCCAGAGGAAAAAAATTCCAACAAACCAACTTCAATTTTAACTAAATCCCAAGAGTTAAGGCAAATTCCATTAACATAGATGCCACAGCACATTAACAGATCTTCAGGACCCTAATCTTGACTCCTGGGAAATGACTGATGAAAAAGGTTAGGCATCACATTAAGATGTTGCCAAACTATTCAAGCTAATATAAACTACCTAGAAAACATCTTCGGTTTTCCTCATTAGGCTTTGTTTTGTCTCAGGCAGAGGGAACAGTCTGGAGAACAGTTGGTGTGCTTAGACAGCTGAAACTGATACTTACAGTCACTGGTGAGGCTCTGGGGAAGTATTTCTGAGCGCAGTCTCCTCTCCCTTGAAAAGAAAAACACTGCATTTTCTAAATGAAAAATGGGGTCCCAGTTGCCGTGAGCAGCAAGGAGAAGTGGCCTGCTGAGCAAAGAGGTATGTGAGGAAGGGACAACTTTTTTTGCATTTTGGAGGAAGAGGAAAGAATGTCCTACAGAACAAAAGATAAGTTGGAATTTATCTTACTTCCTTGCTTACCTTGCTTCTTAATGTGAATTTGGCCTTGCATCTTTCCTTCCACATGGCTGGTTTCTCCCCTGCCCTTCAGGGTCTCCCCAGCACTCTGAGCTACCTGTGCTCATGGGAACAAGAAGGTCATTGGCAAATCCTGGAGACTGAGCATCAGGTGCCAAAAGCATCATTCCTTCCCCTCTCATGCTGTTTGGTCTCCAGCAAGATGTGGCAATGGGCACAGGAATGGGGAGATGCAACAGTTCCCATCATCCTTGAGCCACAAACCAGAAAGCTCCTTCCCTCCACAGGGCCAGGGCCAGCCCAGCCTAGAGCCCTGGTGCCAGCAGCCAAGATGTCAGATCACTGTGAATTACCTGCACTATGCTAAAGGTGCAATAGTGCCAATGAGCCTTAGCTCTTCACGGACCCACTGTCCTGCAGCCAGGACACACAGAGCGAGCTTCAGACCTCAGCTGTAAAGATTTCAATTTAAGTCTTGGAAGGTTGGTGTCCATACTGGAGCGAAGTGTCAGAGCGCCTCTTCCAGGCAATGGGGATCCATCCAAGCAGCACTGTCCAGGAACCCAGGGAGCTCCTCAATCTTCCCTAAGGCAGACATCCCATGCTCAGACTGAGAACAACAATCTTCCTTTTCCCTTCTGAATGTGGAAGTGGGAGAAGATGTACACAAACCATGAGTGGAAGAGGTATTAGGGACCAAACCCTACCACTACTCACCCCCAAGTAACACACTGACAATCAGACGCAAAGCAGCATATTGTTAATGAACTACATTGATAATGAGGCATCATCCTGGTAGCCCTCTTCACTTCTTAATGCTATTATGATATTTCATGTTCAATGTATTACTGTATGCATTAACTTTCAACAGGATCATTAGACTCTATTTTTGATATTCTGCATAGATAAGTAGCAATAGCATTGTCAGAAGAAGAGATACAGCATGCACAAAAAAAAAAATCCAACTTGGAAATGAAAGGACAAATTTTAAAATTGAGCCTCTTTTTTCTGTAACACATTATTTTTTCAACCAACTGGATAGAAACCTTGAATTTTGAAAACAGGTGAGAAATGTGCATCCACATCATGTACTCCAGTACTTCTAATTAGCAAATCCATAAGGTAAAAGCCATTCATGCATGCAATAATATACTTTCAGCATCTTGATTTAGCAGCCATGTTGAGGCACTTAGAGAAATTTCCTCCTAACGCTTTACATTTATGCCAGAAGAAGAAGGAAAAAAACTCTCAGAAGATCTATGGTGCACAGGATCCTCTTTTTAAAATTTCACTATTACGAATGGAATAACATAAAATCTTGGAATGAGCAGATGCAGTTTAGCCACAAGTATGGAACACATGGAGGAAGAACCCATTGAATCATTTTCTAGACAAGGAAGAAAAACAGATACAGATCTCTCATCATGAAAACAATAAATTTACAAAGAATCCTCATATAGAGTAATAAATATCAAGACTTTCCACATATCCATTATGTATCCTATAAAAATGAAAGCTGATTTTTTTTTCTAGCCACTACTGTAGTTAGAGAGAAAACCAATTTAAACTGTATGCACTCAGCATCAATGTATTTTAACAGACAATATAATAAACCTGCCTACCTTCACAGACAATGTATCTCCAGGCTTTTATATCAAATCTGGAAAATGTCACACTAATATTTAAGCTGTTCCTTCTCTCTTTCCTCTTCCCTGGAGTTTGCTTGACCCCTTTTGTGAATGTGAAGGCAGATTTCATTGCCCCCAGCCAGATAATCTCTGGGATGTGTGTTCAGCTGCCACGTGGACCTCATTTCTCAAAGCTCTCCTTTGCCACACACACTTAGAAAGATGGTTCCTACCTGGCTGGGCTTGGTACCCTCAGCACCTGCAGGGAAATAAGCCAACACCTCCACCACCTCACCTATAATCCAACTCTCACTGCTGGCCTTTGGAACAGAGCAAGAAGTGCCCCAATCCAACACTTCCTCTGTCTTTTTTAATCCCCTCATCAAATTCTTCCCTTATTCAAAACACAGCATGTAGAAGTTTGAAGGGCAATGTGTGCACCTTCTCCATTTCGTTCACTAGAAAGTTATGCACTACAGTTGTAATGAACAGTACGAAATAAACCAGCTTTCCCGTCACAAAAAAACCAGTCAGGTATTTTTCCCCAATGTATCATTCATGTCTGCACAAGTTTTAGTAGCTCAGATTGTACAGGGTACATCTGTTAATGCAAAGAATCTCTCTCTCTCTCTTCAACCCGTCCTCATAGCTTAGGCCTTTGAAGGAAGTCTTTTCTGGCAGGAATCTTATTCTACTGCCATTTAATAACACTAATCAATACCCATTGAGAAAAAAATACATTCTCACTGGCAGAAACCAAGAAAAACTGAGACAAGGAGGGGGAGTTGTTAGACGAGGTCTCATTTACCAAAGCAGTAGGTCTCCCTTGGCTAATTCCCAGGTAGCCACGTTGCACAATCTGATCCTCTCATTGGTTAGGCAAGAAGGAGCAGCATCACCACCTTGCAACCTGACTATTATAATCTTCAGTAACAGCTACTTCTGCTGCCTCTTCCCTTGGCCACTGGTGAGCTCTCTGCTCCCGCAGCAGTCGCCGCTCCTCTCGCCTCTTTAGCCGGTTCTTCTGATGCTCCTCTTGCTTGGAGTACTGGAAGCGCTGCAGGAACAGGTCCTTTGCGTATTCATACAGCTGCATGTCCAAGAAATTCAGCTCCTCTATCCGCTGCCGCACATCCTCGCCGATGTCCACATTCGAGGCCCGCGTAACGTTGAATTGGGTGAACGGGGAAATGAACTTTAGGTTGAATGTCCTCTCAAAGAGATACTGTGTTTTCCTCTGAAATTCCGTCAGCCCGAAGAAGGCCATGTTTTTCAGATTGTTCTTGGCGCTTTGGAGAAGAATCATATTTCTCTCACTCTCATTCATGAAAGTCAGGTTGTAGCAGCCCACCAGGCTGAGGTCTGCCAGCATGCGCACCTGGCGGTTGCTGGCCAAGTTGTAGCTACAATCCATGAATTCCTGTAAGCTGACTCCAGACCAGTCATCTCCTTCGTAACAGGTAGGCAGCTCGTCTGGTGTTGGGCTTCTTCCATCGCACATATGAAGGGAAGTTTTCCATGTCGCACCCCTCTGGACGTGTTTCCATTCACTCAAGTACCGTGACACTGGATCCCTCAACATGGTGATGTAATAGAAATTCCTGAAATATATAATTAAACACAGGTTTAAGATTTCAGTAGATTTTCCTATTTATTCTCCAATAAAACTATTACCCAACACTGGCACCACACCCTTCATTTTTTCCAGTGCAATGTAGGCACTTCAGGTGACTCTTTCAGAGACAGTAAAATCTTCATAAATACTGTGAATAAAATACAAGATAAATTGGGAGAGAGAGAGAGATATGAAAGGAAATAAGCAGTTATCAGAGAAACGGAATTACTTTGACCTATCAAGTGTTTAGTGATAGTTACTTTACATAGAAACCAATTAACTGAAGTGTGCTCCCCTCCACATTGAAGTATTAACCACCAGCAATATCAGAAACTGTGTGAAAAGTGATTGAAAAAATCCTGCACTTCTCTTCTGGACTGAGACATGCACGTCTCACAAGATGCAGGGGTTGATAATCCCTACAGCACTTGGGCATAACCTAAGAAAAGCTTAAGCAATTTCATGTGGATGGTGTAAGTGCTAAAAATAACACCACGTGGAAGAATGGCATGAGCCACCTACTTAAGAAAAACCCTATTATTAAGTGGGTTGGAGTGAAGATAATAAGAAACCAAAAATCCATTCACATGACTTAATTTTAGACAAGTGCTTGATTGAAATTAGTTATAATCGTGTAGAACAAAAGCATTTGTTGCTGTAAGGATTATTATTATTCAATCTCACCTGTCAAGAATACAAAAGAGACACCAAGATATATTGATCTGAAATAGAGAAAATAACTATGGAGCTCACATTGTCAGTTCATCCTTTTGCTATTAAATTCAGGTTGTATGTCTTATTTATGGCAATCTGAAAGGGACTGCAATTAAATACATATCAAGGAAACTTTCACAGATTGAGTTTGTTTTTTTTTTTTTTACTGAGGGATGTTTTACTCAATAATAACTCACCTGAATTATAAGGTGATATCATAAACACAAAGCAGAACAGAAATACTTATGATTTCTCTCAGCTAGAATAACCAGAAGAAGATTCATGACTAAAATTAACACATGATCTGGTACAAAAATAGGCTCATGAGTTTGCATGACTCATCTTACTGCAAACTACACATTAATAAGTCATGAGCCCTAAGATTTCTTAAGAAAAGTCTGATCTCAGTACTTTTTCTTCAGCCTGGAGAAGGATGAAGAGAGTAAGCAGGAAGCAGACAAGGATGAAGGAAGTATGCAGGAAGCAAGCTTGCTGAAGACAAGCTACCTGTAAACAAACCAACGTTTTGGAAGTGTCATTTCACACAAGAGCTAACTCCAGCAAAATAAAAAATCTCAAAAATTTTAACATCCTCCAAGACAATTACTTTGCTTTTTCAGTTATCACCCACTTCCTGTCACTAATGATTTACCATCTCCACAAAACTTAGGTTTATTTCCCCACATACTGCTAAATATGCAGATATATTTCCAAGTGCAGGCAAAGCAAAGGGAAACAGGTCTGAATACTTCATTCTTATTCATTCTGAATTTTCCACCTACAGGACCTAGAATATATTTTCCAGAATAAGGTTATGAGACCAAACTATGGACTGTGTTCTGCTGCAGGGTAATTTCCTGAGCTACTATCTAATGCAAACAGCTGTTTCAATACTTATTTCACAGCAGAAGTTTTACAGGTGGATGGATTTAAACTAGGGAGTGTAATGGATGTATTTTCACTATCACTTGCACTGGAAGCCAAGATTTCTGTCAGCATCAGATGACACTTTGAAGGATGATATTTCCAGAATCATTTGGAGCTTGGGTCTTCTGACTGCTGCTCACACATGGCCACATTGCACATCAGCTGTTTTGGTCCCTTTCAGTTACTTACACTGCCCACATCAACAGGAACCCAAGAATCACACAACCCTTCACAGACAAGTATTTCTAAAATCCCTCTTCTCCTGCAGAGCAGGAAGTACCAGACATCCTCCTGTGTGCTCTGCAGGATTGTTCCACTATGAAAAAGCAGTCTTTGGGCACTTCAGGCACAGCTTTCTCTTTTCAGATTGGATGCTTATCTCATCTTGGCTCTACACTGCATGTATGAGAGCACATTAAAAACTACTTTTCATTTTACAAGGAAGAAAGGGGACCCATTTCACAGGTGCTGTGCAGATAAAACAGCCCAACTCTCAAACACCCGTTAGCTCTGAGCATAAGAAACTGTTGTTGCAACATCCAGCAGGCACTGAGAGGGTTGTGACCAAAAATGGCTGAAACTCCAAGGGAACAGAGATGGAAAAAAATGGACAAAGACTCAGAGGCAGCTGGAAACATCTACATCAACAAAGATGGGGCATTGGCTCAGTCTTTGTATTGCTGCCCCTCCTCTCTTTCAGGTAATTTTGGGTGTTAATATGTGGTAACAGACAGATTTAAAAGTTGCTCTTGACAGTTATTTATACCTCTAATAATAGTTCTGTCCTTCCTCACTCATCTCCAGCAGTCCCAGTCAGGTATGACTCAGAGCAGCAACAATTAACAAAAACACCTCCTTTGCATCAATCATTTCCCTTTCATCCCTGGATATGTAAATGTGTTTGATGTGCAATAAACAGGAGTACAAAGCAAATGCATGGAAATGAGAACAGTACATCTTTGGTTAACATCTGCAGCTTCCCTTCTGCATACCGGGCCACAAACCTTCACCAGCCTGCTGCTGCTCCTCCTTGCGAGTACCTAACTTCTGCAGCTGTTTTCACTGCCCAGATAAATCTGCCACTCATTTCTGCAGCTTCCAGAGAGTTGACTTCTTGTGTTATCCAAGAATAACACAATGGATGGATTACATCTGGCAGACAACCTTTAACAGCAGCTGGACACACATTTAGTTTCTGAGGGGCTGATAACTTATGCCACATTCGCAGTTTACAACCTTCTGATTAACCTTCTGGCTGTGACCCTCTGTCACCCTTTTAATCAATCTGAGGTTGGAAGACATTAAGATTTCTTCCAGCTTATCCTGGACACTGTCCAGATGACACTGTTGTGTGCTACCCCTGGACTGGGGGGATGCTACACTGAAGTTGTGCACCAACTTTTCTTTCATGGAAAAGGGTGTCACGTCTCTAGAATAATGATACACGTAAACACATGAAAACCATAGGCATTTGTTTCAGTTGTAAAATTATATAAATTATAAAATTTTCTTAGGAAATGGTTTTCAAACTGTTTTCAAATGTTGACATTTATGGAGTAATTATAGAAACATTTTGGAGCCCTCAGTGCCTCATACACAAGCATTCAATCACACTGGGAGCAGCCGAGGAGTCAGCTCATAATAAAGACAAGAAGCAGGTTAAAAATACGAAACAAGATATAGCCTTTCTTCACTGCTCAGTAAAATAGCATAAAGTTAGCTAAACACTGAATATGCTTGAGTACAGATGTGCTCTTGTTCTTAGTGGTGTAAATGACCCTCTTGCATCACCCATACTCACACTTATGGCTGTGTTAAACTCAGTGGCTACCCACTGTGGGAAATACTGAGCAAAGAATTAAGTAATGACTTCTATTACCCTGTTTGTCAAAGCAAACTCATCACAGACTTCTTGGATTCATTTTTATAGACTCTCATCATCGATTACTGAAACAACTGGCACAGATACCCTCAGTGCTTAAAGGTTAGCCAAAAAGAATATACTGGTATGTCAGGGAGAAGATATTTTTCAGAAAATATTCCAAGTTAATTAAAACCCATACAAACTGTATCTATAAATTTATGTAATCAATATCTATATCAGCATGTGCATGTAAACATTTACACTGAAATCTGGCCATAACCTGCATTTGTCAATGACAGAGAAATGACAATAAATGCCTAAGTGTGTGTTTGCCAATGTATCCTGTGATTGTCTGTATAAACACACAGACATGTAAGAACAGTCTAGACTGAATTTCAAACACCAGCCCACTAGTTGCAGTGTTAGCTCCTCCTTAAAGGAAACTTTATGCAGCTTCCCCAGATTAAGCAATCTCCTTTTGAGCATGAGGTACTGAAACTAATGTGTTCTTGAAGTTGTCATTATGGGATAGTTGATTTTTTGGACAAGTGATGGTTACGGCAAGGGTCTGATGATCCATGCAAGGGCTCAAACAAGCACCAGTGTGAAGTGTGAGCTGCACACTATTGTTTACACTGGAATTATGAAGTACTTGGTAATTCCTAAGGCTCTAGTCCTACTTGCATGAAATCCAATCTCTTCATTAGCATTAGGCAAAGAAAAACTTTAATTAAAAGAACAGATAAAATGAGCTTCCAGTTATAACCTAAGAACATGTATTTCTTCCACATTATAAGGTATTTTAATATAAATACTCTAATCTTACATTAATCCTTCAATAGTATTGCTCTGGTTTAGAAATTAATTTCAGAGGAGCAGAGTCTGCCATAAGCAGAGGTGATCCCAAACCGGGGCACTTTGCCTCTTCTATCACCATGGAACAGATGTCCCAGCTCAGGGAGATTTACTAAATACGTGAAGGATCATCGCACACTGAGAACAGAAACATCCTGTGGGGCCTCCTGGGGAAGAAGGATGAATGGCATCTTCATAAAAGGAGAACAGTGTGCTCACGGCAGCGGATGCAGAGACAGAAAAGTATTTGAGGTGGAGAAAAAGAGTCTCCAGAGATTATTTTGGAAAACACTAGCAGACAGAAGAAAGAAAAACCCAAGTGACTGAAAAAATCCAGGTGCATCATAAAACTATCCACATTCTGCTTCTTCCTGGTAGAAAGGAAAATAAAAGCCCTGGTCAAGTTTATGTCCCAAGTGGAGATAAGAAATCAGAAGCTTTAATTGTGGAAGTGAGTGTGATCCTGAGGAAAGGTCTGAAATACCCACCAAAAGCCATCCTGTCAGCACACTTCTGCTACCAACAGAGGTTGTGGCAAGATGAAGGCTTAAGAAGGATCAGCATTATGTGAACACAAGCCTTATACTTCCCAGTTTTATCTTGAAGCCCAAATTCCCACAGGCAGAAACAGAGTTAGCCCACAATCAGTAATCTCTCTTTGGGCAAAGTATTGTCAGTATGGGTAATGGCAAAAGGAAGAGGGTAAACAAATGAAACAAAGGTAAGTATAATGCAGCACTTGTACAGTTAGGGAATGAGAACATGCAACAGGAATGATGGGGGAAGGCAGAAAGCAAAGAAACATTGTCAGGCTGATCTGAACTGGTCAAAGTCAGTGAAATGCAGATGCATCAGCTTGAGGCTGGCAGCATTTCTGTGTGGAGTGTCTCTGCATTCATGGTGTGTTTAATTTACAGATAAACTGCCCAAAATAACAAGAACAGGCTGTATACTTATCCAGAACAATGGCACTGTAACGAAAATCTATGAAACAGTGCACAAAATATATGCATGTCCATCTGGCTGCAGGAAACATCACACAGCTTATCCACCAAGCCAGACAGATAAACCCAAGCTGTGCCACAAACTTTTGCAAAGATGATGCAGCAGGAGCACATAGGCTTCTTAAGCTTAGTGTCTGTCACAGGATGCTAGACACTGTGATGGAATGGTTTTCTAAGAAATCCTTTACATAAGTTTGTGAGCTTAATACTATTATCTGTCCATTCAGGTTTTCATGGGTTTCTTTACAAGACTATTACTGAAAGAACAGCCACCACCATTAAAAAGTGAAGGTTTATCTGCTCTTACCACATGCATCACCTGCTCAGCATGCAGCAAAAGCACTTAATTAGCTGTTTTCTCAGAGGATCTGAGCACTCACCACTTCTGCAGTTTTTATCTGGGATGATGAGCGCTTTACTTAAAACAGTGGCTGTAATATTCTATAGACACTTACTCCACATTAAAGGAGATCTTAGCATAGTTAAATAAAAGAAAAATAAAAAAGCCCTACTTTAATTTTGAGGTATAAAACTACAAAATTTTAGATGTGTCTCATTATTCCTCTGAGGTTTTGTTCCATGGCTCTGAATCCAACTGGAGTAAAAACTGGTCATTGTTTCCTATTTCTGAGTTGGCCACAAATCTCTGCTGTTAAACTTATCCTTTTCATTACCCCAGTGGCATAAAGACCAGCTAAATCCATACAACATGCCTGCTCAGAGAAGGGACTGGATGCTGCTTGCAGGGTAGGACAGCTAATTGCAGTGGTCCACATGTGAGCTGTGCATCGAGGCAAGCTCTGAAAGCAGCAGGGAGCTGCCCAGCACAGGCAGTGATGTGTGTCTGGCCATGGCAGGGGCCACCTCTGGCATGAGCTGCATCCCTTTAGAGGCTCCCTCTGCATCACACCGTGTACCTTGGCCTCAGAGGGAGCTTAATTGCTGGCCTGGAGGTGCCTGTGCTGTACAGCTGTCTCTGTCTGCAAGGTGAACCCTGCACTTGGAGCCAAAGGGTCCTTGACTGAAGGGATGGATTCACAGAATGCAAAGTTCAGGCCAACACCAAAACCCAACCACTAACATAACATTTTGTAATGAGGGAGAAATAACCACAGAGAACCTCCATTTCACAACTCTTTGTACCTATAACACATCTACCAGTCATGGTATAATATCTTTTTAAACATGCTTAGAGAGTTGGAACATTCCCCACAGTAATACAAAGTTTTTAAGCAAGTTCTGTATTGTTTCATACAAACCTCCGATCCAGCAGTTAGAAAAGCAGTCCATTATAACTTTGTTGTCCTTGCTGACACATCAGTATATCAGTGTGACAGAGGGAGGGCTGGGAGTCAGACAGCTGGGATTGTATTTCTGGTTCTGGTAAGAAAAGGAGGTCGCTAGGGAAGTAATTTGTGGTGACACAGACTGTTACAGGCAAGAGAAATGTGGTGATTGGGCACTGGGAAGCACTTAAGAAATGTGAAATCTTATATTTCCTTGCATGTTAGGAGGAATACTCCCTGTCACTAACTTCAGCTTCTTTTACAGTAATTCACTGCTTTCATCACAAAACTCCCAATTTTTCTGTTTAGCTATTGCAAGCCTTTTTTTTTTTTTTTAATATCCTCTGAAATATCAGATTAAATTCTGTATCCATGCCATCAGAAAAACCTCAGGAAAGCTTTATAGCACTGGTGTTTTTTTTGGTTTTTTTTTTTTTTTTTTTTTTGCACAGTTGTTGATCAGAAGATTAGTGTCCTACACCTGATTAAAGAATGACAGATGACAAGGAGTGTCTTCAGAGATCACTCACTCTTTGACATCAAACAACTTTTAACAGTAGTGATTTAGGGTAATCCAGAAGGGTAAAAGAAAGGGAGTGAACCTTTGGCAGCACAAATGCTACACATACAACATTAGGAATTTTTCCACCTAAAGAGTTCAATTTTTCTTGATGTGAAGCTAGAACAAATTCAATAATGGCATAGAGCCATGCAAAGATATGAAAAGAATGAGATAGTAGGTAAGCTATTTTAACACAACACTGGTTCATAGATTCATATATTACAGAAAAAAAGATTATTTTCAAAATCCAGCACTACATCTGTACTGAAAACAATGGTAAAAACTGCATTTATGGAGACCCTAATTTTTATTTTTGTTCTTAAATACTTCAGGAATTAAGACAACTGGCCTCAGACTAGGCAAAACGACAATTTATTTTTAAAATGTTGTCTGCTTTTAGACCCAGGATATGTGATTTTGTACTTTTTTAAAGTAATGAATAATCATGACAATAATAATCACATTCTTGACATATCACATTGCCACAAGCCCTTCAAAATTATCAGTGAAAGTGTATCTTGGGACCTACTGCTGCAAAAGGATGGTGGGAGGGCTTAGAATTTTTTTCTTGGCATAGAAGGATATAAGTTTGTGAGGATACAGACTTTAATGATGTATTTCAAAGATGTGACGAAGACATGAGGTGGAGATCAAACAGCAGCCTTTCAGCACCAAAGAGGCCAGTGAGAAGACAAAGCAAGGCTTTTCACTCTTGTGCATGGTGGGATAGCTAATGAGGGACAATAGTCATAAACGGAAAAAGGTGAGAATAAAAGGAAAACAATTTTCATTATCAGAATAATTAAGCATTGGAAAGCTTTGTCAGTAGCAGCTCTGCATCCTCCACCCTCGGAGATTTTGAAGATCCAACTGGACAGAGCTCTGAGCAACCCCGACTATGCTCAGTGGTGGCCCTGCTCTGAGCAGGACGTTGGACTTCTCCTGAAGTCATTTCCCAGCCCTGGGGCTCTGGGATTCTGAATGACAGCAGAAAGTCTGCTGTCACCAAATGCACAGTCCTGTCAGACAACACAGAAAATATGAACCAACTCAACAATTAAATTATCCCCTTCTCCCTTGTTCTGTCCTGGCCACCCTAGGAACAGTACAGAGGATTTTTAGTCTCTTTTAAGAGACTGTGAGGTTTTTAATAAGATTTTAACTAGGCCTATAACACTCCAAATCAGCACACCCTGAATTATTGAGCATCTTCATGAGTACTTATTTCAGTGACATGTTATTCAATATAGACCCTCCAGAAACTGGAGAGGACAGTGCAGCCACTACATGTTCCTAAAGAAACTAATTCTGTTCACAAGTATCAAGTCTGGATCTTGAGCAGCTCCCAGGCTAATGAAATTATGTAGTTACCCATGGTTTTGACCCCAGTATTTTAGAAAATGCACATGAACAGCATAGGAGTATGTGTGAGTTCTCTGAGCTAATATAGGTTTTTCCTGGGTGTCGCCTTCAGGATTTAGGCATACATTTTCAAACACAGAGCATAAATTTGGGCATTTTACTCTATATTTAAACATGTAGGGAAGCTCAGCCTCACTGGCAGTGAAGAAAATAAGAGTAGTATGAGTAGATACAAACAAATTTGCTGATTTATTTAGGAAAAAAAGCTCTCAGAGACACCTCAGTGCCCTACCTACCCTTCCAGCACAGATAACAGCACTCAATTATCCCTTTCCTAACCACTTTTGAAATATCTTTTTCATGCCGTTGCTCCTACTGAAAATATCTTGTGAAGGTTGCTTCTTACAGTTAGGAACACAAGTCTTATTCCCAGAAAAACCTGGTCTTGGTCTACTTAGATCCAGTTGTTCTTGAGTTAACACTGCAAATACAAAAAGGAGATCTAGAAATGTAACATCAGAGAAGGAGAAATAGCATTAGAGCTGAAGATCAGAGAGCAATCACACCTCTCAACTTTCAATTTACAAAGCTGAACTACTTTTTATTGTCTCCTCTGATAAGAAAAGTCCTAAGTGACCAAACTGCAGTCCCCAAAACCCTTGGGTCATGCTTAGATCCTTTTACTGAGTTTTCCAACATTTCAGCTTTTCATGCTAGCTTTTGATAGGGGACTTACAAAAGTAAGGAGCTCCTGAGATTTGTTCCAGGTTTTGATCATCACAGCAGTCCTTTCCTGGCATTTGAACTTGCACACTTCAAATTTCACTATACATGGCTAGAACTGAGCAAATTTCACACAAGGCTTTAGAGGTGCCTTTTACAATAAACATTTCTCACCTCCCCTGGCAATGTATTCTCTGATACACCCTCACATTGCATTTTGGTTTTCATGGGGCCACATGACTCTGGAAACTCATACTCACTGTGTCACTGGCTCAGATGGTCCCTACCCATGGCAGGGGGGTTGGAACTTGATGGTCTTTAAGGTCTCTCCCAATCCAAACCATCCTGTGATTGTATGAAAATGAACACTCCCCATTTTGGCTGGTAAGCACTCAGTTGATAGAAGACAGCTGTTTCTGCCAGCTTCAGATGCAGGAACCACGCACTCTGCACTACCAAACTTCATTTCCCCTACTTTTATTAAATCCTCAAATGTCATTAAGCAAATTCCATGAATATACTTAAGATTTTAGTGCCAGCGTCGTTAATGGAAACATAATATAGGGTCAGAGTTAAGACTAGCCCTGGAAATTCATGGATAACTTCCCTTTAAGTACCTCTTTCAGCATATCCTGTTTTGCTACCAGCTTCTTGTTCACCAGAAAATTCTTATGCTCAGCTTCATGCTTTCTGCCTTGTATAATAACTTTGCACATGTTGGTCTATTAAATACTTTATTAAAGGTAAATTTCCATTCTGCTATCAGAGATGGATGCTGGATTTACATGTCACAGCCCAGAGGCTGGTGGCCCCAGCTCTTTGGTGCATGCAAGAACACAGAGGTTGGTTAAAGATAAGGAAATGACAATTTGTTTCAGGGTGAAGTGGTCTGGAATAGAAATGACTAGATGAAGTGATTTGGTGGAAAAACAAACAAGCTTGATACAAATTGTAAATCATTTCTTGATGAGACACAAATCCAACAAAGTTCCCTCCAGTGATTTTTGTTCTTTGCCTAAATTATATCAAGCTCAGTTGTTTTAAATATTCCTTAAATTGCTGAAAGGAGTGAAGTAGCAAGAACCTTGCTGAAAGAAATACAAATACAAAATGCAATAATAATTCAAACAATGAGAATTGCATTGTTCTGTCAAGCACATGCACAAAACAATCCTTGTACCTCTTAAGAAACAGGGTGTGAGCACACACAGGAGAAAATACCATTCAAAAGCAATAATGTGCAGTGTCTTACAAGATTCTTTAAAGATATGCAAGGCATTTGCGCGCAGGAAAATAAGAAATCTTTTGTGGACAAGACTGGGAAAGGAGGAATTCATTGCTCACATCACCCCCATCCCCCATACTGTGCACAGGTGATCGTTGTGTCTCAAAAGGACCGAGTAAATCCGAGGTACACATGACCTCTTTACTCAAAATTGTTTCTTTTTTCTCTGCCTCTGCCAGGCCACTGCACAGAATGGAACATGAAATAAGGGTGCATTTGCACTGCTGTCCTACCCACCTCCTCCCTGAGCTGCCTCTAGCCCCAGCCTGGGGAGGAAGCTCTGAACTTGCCTTTCTCAGGAGGATGTTACAAGTGCAGGGGAAATGAGCTAAGGGGATGGCCCACAGCAGGAAGTGGCAGCAGAAAATGAGAGCTGGCCAGGGAAAAGAAAGGTGATGACAGACAGGGGCCAAGAGAAGAGAAAACCTGAAGACTTGTGCCTGCTGCACAAGGGACCTACAGTTTGAGCTTGTTTTGCCAATATAGCCTTAAAGGGTTACAGAAACCTGTTTGGGAAGAGACTCTCTGATACCTAGAGTCATGGGTAACAGCTTAGCATAACAGAATTCATAAAATATCCCTCATGCACACAGAACAAACCACAAAACCCTCCTCACAACCAGCACCTGCCAAAAAGGTTAGAGGAAGTCCCTGTTTCAGAAGGACTCTCATGGGGTGAGCACTCCTCCAGCTCCAGTGCAAAAAGGTGGGGACACAGAACTCCTGCCTATCCAACAACTCAAACAACATAAGGCCTTTCATAATGGTTCTAAAGGAAAAAAATCCCTGCATATTTTCATGAAGAATTATGAGAGATCTGTTATCACAAGGGTCCTGGCTGCCTGCAGGAATACATTTGGTTGGTAAAATTCAGTTTCAAAGAGCCCCTGAAAAAACAAATCAAATGTAGCCAGATCCTTAAATCTTCTGATATTTACATTTCTTTAGTCAGAATTTGTTAGGTCTAAAGTAAAGCAAAATTAGTTATTTTAAATACAACTACAATGTTTACTTTCATCCTCTTCCTGTTTTTTGAAGGAGCTCTTGCTATCCCATTTTATTCTCTGGCTTGGTAACACAGCAGCACCAGTGTTCCTTTGTAACTGGCTTCACTGGAAACCAGTTTGTGCCACAAGTGTAACAAGGCTCCCTCCCCAGCTGAGCTTTCTCCGATTTCAGCTAAGAGCTCAGTTGCAGGCACTCTTTTCCAAGTCTGGAATGCTCAGATAAAAGTTCTGTGGGATTTTTCACTGCAATGCATTTTGAATCAGTACAGTAATTTTCCTCAATTAATAAAGTAATTAACAATTAAAAGGGCTCAGTAACTGAAATCCCTTTGAAAGTATACACTCATTTATTCTCTCTAAACTTTGCCTCAAATCTTTATTAATTCTGACGTCAAGCAAAATGACCATAAATTATAAATGATCATCACAAAATCCAGGCATCACAATTATTTTCTTGTCCTACATGCTGAGTTTTTAAAGCCTCCCATAAGGTAAACAACATGGTAATACAGATATAAAAGAATTTCAGGTGATTTTACCAATGAATACATTATAAGAGAAGTGTTCCCTATTTGTACATTGAAATAGTTCACAAAACCTAGGGAAATTACTGAGCTGTAAAACAAAAATGCTATTTTTTTTTCTCCTAAAATTCCTCTTTTTGTAATGCAACTGCATGATTTTACCTGTAAGCCAATAAACAAGAAGATGACAGGGTATTTCAATTGAATACTTACATGACAGATGGCTGACTTTCCATTTTACTTTGTGTTTTACTAAAATACTTCATAGCATCTGAGCAAACCCCTAAATATTTGGTGTGAATATATAACTCTAAGGAAACCTAGAAATGTTCGGTATTAATAATATAACTCAAATATAAGCAAAATTGCCATTTTCCTTCTCCATTGATCTAATAGGTATCTTTGCACGTATATAAATACATGTACACACATACATAAAATCTCCACAAGGGGGCCATCTAATCTTCCCCAAATCTTCGCAAAACCTTAACTTGCTTTCCAAAAACTGATGTCATAAAGCTTTTGTCTACAGATACTATGGTATCTTAGGAAAAAAGCTTTTTACCAACTAGAAGAGACTTTGTGATAGAATTTCATACAACAAAACCTGTAGTTCGAAAGGGAATCACTCTTTATGCACAATTCCCACTATATACTTGGCATGCAAAGAACTTAGATCAAGCTTTTCCAAGCTCACTATTTGCAATACCCAGCCAGAATGAGACCTTTTACACACACACACAGACACAGAGCCAGCTCACATGCCAGGGCTAGGCAGCCTCCAGGATGCAGCCTGGTTCTGTGTTTTATTGTAATTTGTAGGCAAAGCCCAAAGTCAGCGACCATGAGTGATTTCAGCCCTGTAACAACGCATCCGTAGGCACCACAGTTAAGGTACAAATGGTGTTAAAGTTATTTGCACTGTCCTTTCAACTCCCTGCAGACATGAAAAACAAATCTTGTTTGTCATACCTTGTTATCTGCTTTAATATTCTGAATGTCTTACAGACACAGTGTTATAAGTCCTCATCTTCTTAACTCAGCTGTAGCTCCGTGATGTTTTTATTATTTACCATACCTTTGACCTTGGAGTACCTAGAAGAAATGGGACTATCTCCTTCTTCTTAAATCTGACCTCAAATCTTAATTAAGCAGGCTTAGTCACACATGCCAGGCTATGGACTGCACTGTATCATCAGTTGTGGATGTTATGCTCTGAGAAAGAAGCTAGTAAGATGAAATAAAGAAGTCTAGGCTTCTAAACAACTTCTATGAAGGATTCTTTACCTTTCAGAAAAACTAGATAGAGATTATATGAATTCAGTCCTGCAGATACAGCACAAACCCACCAATCTGCTGATTCAATCAAATGAATCTCCGCATCTTGATCTGCAGCACAAACTTTAAGCAAAGTTTCCACGATTTCTCAGTGATAGTGCTGTATGATACAGTCATGTTTAACCCTTGTCCATGACAGAGTTCAGGCTGCTCCAAAACTTATGCATTCACATAAAATAAAACACATAAGAACCTGATGGGTCTCCATAAGAACACTGGCTCAAGCAAGTCATCATGGACTTGTGGCTCTGTAACTTTCCTGTGGCTCTGTAACTTTCCTCTGAAATGGACAAATCCTAATCAATGATGCACGTCTGTACAGTGGCAAAAAAGCACTTGCCAGTCCCTTCAGGCCATGAACTGACTACTTGAAGCATGACATTTGATTAGCCTTATTATCTCAACCCATTTATACATAAATGTTTTCAGGGCCCATGAAGCCATCCAGCCTTTATTAAAATCCAGCCACATTCTCTGAATTGATGTTCCCTTCTCTTCCTTCTTCATTTTTGTCTGTAAAGACAAGAAGGAATGTATTTTTATTTTTATTTTCTTTCCTTTCTTTTTTTTTTTTAACCTGTGGGTTATCATCTTCACAATTTTATTATTGTTAAATAAACTTCTCCTCATAGATAAGTGCAGCAGACTATTGCCATACATGCTTACATATGCAAATAGCTCAGGCTTTCTAGTCTTTCCCCACAGAGCTATTTGACACTGAGACTCAACATGATCTAGCATCTTTCTGCACTAAAGGCCAGGGGAATCGTGTGTGGGACTTCATTTCCAAAACTATTTCTCATGGAAATTAATGAACATCTGTGCAGATGCTGTATGTGAAATCAGACAGCAGACAAAGCCTATCTGAAACTGAACTTAAGGTCTAGAAATACCTAATGGTAATCATGTTTATCTTTAGATTTCTTCCTTTCCTTTGAAGAGTCAAAGTGCTCTTCAGGTCACAAAATTTTCTTGCTCTAAAAGGAGTGGGATGATGACAGGGTTATGAAAGCTATTTTAGCATAAACAAGGAGCAAAGTTGCTGATGTGTAGCCTAAGTAACACAAAGATTGAACATGAAACATTCATTAGGATTTCTTTAAAGACTCTGCAATTTCAACAGAAATTGCTTTCTGCTTCATATGGAATATTACTGTCAATACAAGTATAGAAGTGACGTAAACAGAAAAGCAAAATTCAGGTTAAATATTAAATATTATCATGAATATTTTTCTACAGTTTTAATGCCTTCAATATTTCTGTCTTTTATCTAATAGAGATTACATAGTCTTGGTCAATCTTATTTGTGATACATATATTGAATATTACATAATTTAACATCAATTAACACCTGTGAATTTAAAAAAGAAATCTTATCAGAGTTGAGTAACTGAAGATGTGCTGCCTTCCTAGAAAAATTAGCTAAATAAGAGAAAAGGTTGCAAACTAAAAACTAATCTGGTTATCTGGTTGGTTTTGTTTTGTTTTTTTTTTCTTAGAAGATGTTCAGTTTCATTGGGCTTTTTCTAAAGCAACATTTTTGTTTATAACTGTATAATTTTTAATATATAGTAAAACTATATATCCCAGTAGTCTCACCAAGTGCTGTTTAGCACTTACACCCCTGCTCTCCCTCTGGGGATAGAAGCCACTCTATGTTCAGGCTAAAGAACAGCCCAGCCTGGATGAAAATGAAGTTTGCATGCACACAGACCTTTATTCATGACACTGTAATTTGCTCCATGGCCTTAATAAATACACCAGCATTAAGTATTCTCATACAAACCACAACTCTAAAAATGACTCCCTTCAGACACTTTTTCCAGTTGTTTCCAGTTACACTGCTTTTTCTACAAGGAACAACAACTAGTACAGGCTGGGTTTTATCATGGAAAACCCACACTTCCTAGCTTCTCTCTCATTCTTTGGCACCACTTTGTTTCTTTTTCCCTCTATTTCTGCTCTTTGTTTTCCCTCATTATTTGTGTCCTCACACAGCAGTAGCATGACTTTATGCCTGACAGAGCTGCAAAGGAAACAGAGCATTTCCCTGTACCACAGACTGTGGGCTGATACAGAAGAAATTCAGCCTTCTCCTAGCTAAGTTGAAGTTTAAGCCCATTTGCTCCTGCACCAAGTTTCTCTATACAAGGAGCTGGCTGCAGGGAAAATATGAGTGGCAGTGGGAAGGTGTCACTCAAAGCCCCTGCCACCCACAGAGCTGAGGTGCTGCTTGTTGGGGCGGCACAGGGGCTGTGCAGCTGGCTCAGAGGGCAGGCTGAAAGCTGGAGCGTGGGGGACAGCTCTCACCTGCAAGTGTGTTGCTTTAGCTGTGTGGTTGCTTCCCCACAGGCCATTTTCAGGTACTGCCCTCATCTGTGCCCGTCCTCTACAAGCTAACTTTTTTTAATTGAGATTTTTTAATTTTAGCTCTTTGAAATTGGAACTGCCTCATTTTTGCAACCCAGGCACAGAGACTCTCTGAGGACTCAGTTTAGATCCCTGGGCATTAGGTATATTACTGTTAGCTCAGGCTTCCTTAACGAATCTGAGAGCCAAAAATTATTTTGAAAACCTTGGTAAGCAGTCCTTTCCCTTCCGCAGGTTTACCCCTGTTATTTAGAGTTATATATTGGCATAACCCCATCATTCAGCATATGGCAAGTGGCATCAGTGTAACTTTCAATGCCAGATATCCTAAGGCACATATAATACTACAGTATTGCAATTGTTATTTTAACCTAACCTGGACTTAGCATTGCTTCCTAAAAAGGCCTTAAGACAATAATGTTCTATAAAAACAGCTGAATTAAAAATATCATGTTAAAAAGGTGTTGAAGAAGCGACTTGACATTTCAGATAAACCCACCAACAGCTGTTAAATACAGAGAAATCTTCAATAAGTAAGAAATTCTCAAGCTTTCAATTTTTCAACCAGGGGAGTATATTCAGGGGTATCATTACATGCTTACCTCATTCTTATACTCCTTGGACTCTCCATTTTTGCATTTTTGGAGGCAAGGTGTTAGTTTAGCTGGACCCTTGGTCTGACTCAGCTTAGCCATCCCTGTGCTACTTCAAGCCACCCATATAACCTAACTTTTTTCCCCGACATTGTGAGAGAAGTATCTCATGTTGATGAGTTAAGTCAAAGTAGCAAAAAAAAAAAAAAAAAAAAAAAAAAAAAAAAAAAAAAAATCTGTACTGTTTTAGTCTTATGCATAAGGAAGAATCTGGATGTCATGCTTGCCATAGAAAATGTTCTCTCACCTTCAACAAGAAATCTGTTTTCTGTTTTCTTAAAAATGGATGTGGGTGTTACAAATGGCAGTTCTTTACCATTTTTAAAAATGAACACTTTCCATTCATTTAAGAAGAGACTATCAGAAAATATATTATTACCAAGGGTTGGTAGGAGGCAACATCAAACAGCATGTCAGCTCTGAAAGAGAAATGAACCATGGAAACAGACTGAATGCAGGAACCGACCGCTGAGGTTCAGCACAGAGGACAGGAGCATCCCATTGAGGCCACGGCACAGAAAGGCAGCTGAGGCTTTCAGGTGGGCTGGGAAATGGCTCAGCCCCTCCTGACTACTCCACTGCTGCTCCGTTCCAGGTCTGCGTGTGGCTAGGCAGCCTGGCACTGCAAATGTCACCCATGGCAAACCTGGGCAGCACGAACTAGCTAAAGCACATACCAGCCTCCACTGGCTTTATGTGTCCACATGTGATATGTGATGGACACAGGCAGACGCAGAACAAACCAGCCTGGTATGGCACAAAACCAATTTGCTGACTCCTTCTGAACTGAATTGGCACAGCGGTTTTATGTCAGAGGAGCAATTTACATCATTGTTCAACTCTGCTTTTGAGCACATACTAGAATATCTAAAGCCGGTTCAACTGTATGGTCAAAACAAAAAAAAAAATTGTGGCCTCTGTACCTAACCTGTTACAGCCATGCAGGAGTTACTCTGGATTTATGAGTGTGCAAGCACACCAGGGTGATCTGCTTCGTTCTGCTGCCCTGGGCACTTCTGTGTCTGTCTCAGCTTACCAAACCTCTGCAAGTCTTTCCATGTAGTACACATTTCCTTCTGCCAGTCTGCTAGAACTATATGAATGAAAGTAATTGACACAACTAAATTACTAAATTCCTTAAATGTTGAATATCACACATAATATTTAAAGAGTACAACATATTTAATTACAGAAGTGTATCAATTCTATGATAAAAGTAATGTATAAAAGCCTCCAGTACAAGGTGAAATATTGTCTAGGGAGTTGGAAAATGCCAGAAAGAATATTATTTGTGCAGCTTTTATTTTGCCACTATAACACCCTACTTATTTGCAATGAAAATTATTATTTTTCCATAGAACTCCTGCTTTGTTCAGTGCACTGAACAGGCAGTGCTCAGTAAGATGCCTGTTCAATATTTCTTTTTATGATCATGTGAAAGCCCATAGTTCAGTGTTTTATTTACAGCAGATTGCACAGACTCTGCTCAGGCACAGAATATCACATCTCCTCATTGCTTTTACTATCACAATCATCCTTGCACTATGCTGTACTTTATTTCTTTTTGATCAGTATTTTCTACAACTCCTATTAAAGTCATATCCTTGCACTTTTGCACACCAAGTTTTGATTTCTTTTGGGACAAAAGGAAACATAATCAAAGACTGGGGAAAAATTCCTTCTTGTGTACAGGAAATACACAGTTGCAATGATCTCATAAGAATGGGAAAGGCAAGCTTGAGTCTCTTAGGCTATAAAAGAAAATGAAGAAACATCCCTCAGTTCCTACACACCACAACCAGCTTTTGACAAAAGCAGACCCGACTGTTATTTGGTGTGGCACTCACATCCACACGTACCGTGTGTGCCACAAGGATCCTGAAGGATCCCACTTGTGCTCCCCAAGAGGGATGCAGGGGAGGCTGGGAGGAGACACAGCCAGGACAGGTGACCCCAACTGATCAAAGGGATATTCCAGACCACAGAACATCAAGATCAGTATGTGAAGTGGAGAAAGGAGGAAGGAAGAGGTGTTTGGAGTGATGGTGTTTGTCTTCCCAAGTCCCCATTAGAGGTGATGGGGCCCTGCCCTCCTGGGATGGCTGAACATCTGTCCACCTGCAGAGAACAGTGAATTAATTCCTTGTTTTGTTTTGCTTGTGTGCATGAGTTGTGCTTTCCCTGTTTACCTTTGTCTCAACCCATGGGTTCTCTTGCTTATACCTTTCTGATTTACTCCCCGAACCCACTGGTGGGGGAGTGAGTGAACAGCTGCATGGGGCCTGGTTGATAGCTGGGGTTAAATCATGACACTCACTTTTCCTTTGGAAATGGCTGTCTCATATTCTTCATGGCATCTTTCAGGCAGTACAAATCTTAATGAGGAAATGACTGACATTAATAAGGCAGTAATGTGTTTTCATAGCCTTCACTTAGTGGCAGATGCTTAGAATAACTAAGACACAGATAATGGACAATTAACAGAAAGAGGATTTGGTTTTGTCCACCTATTTCTCCTGAAGAAATATATTCCTGAATGCAAAAACTGTATTCAAATACTTGCTAAGGAAAAAAATATCTAATACACAAGGAATATTTGAAACACCCAAAAATAATACAAAGTTTTCCTTTTTTTAATCCAGAGGACATATGGATGAAATAGGTATTGTCAGTCAGCCAACAAGTAACATGAATATCCTTCAAAAACATACTTCTAGGCTACACAGAAAACTTTATTTTAAATTCAGCCTAGCACTTTATACTCACTAACGGGCACAACTTCATAGCAAAGTTACTTAAAGACAAAAATAACAGCTCAATTAGATGGGGACCAGTTGGCCATCTTGTCGCCATTACCACCTTGTACAAAGTTAAAGGCGTGTCTGTGCACTTTGCTGAACAAGGACAGCCTTTAACTGCCTTGCTGAGCCAGGACATCAATTATTTGTGGACATTAAAAAAGGTATTATCTAATCCATTATGTAGAGAGACAGTTGTTAGCACAGTAAATTAGCTGGATGATAGGTAGACTATACATGCTCGGAATTAAAGCAATCACAGTGTTACTTTCTCTGACAGGGGTTTATTCACTCAAAGAGCAAGTAAATTACGTAAATATGAGCAAACAAATAATTGTCAGAGTAATATCTCAATTCTGGAGATGTTTTGGATTCATTTGAGTTTGAAACCTGACTGCTTCAGGCCTCAAAAATCTGCAAGAAGACATTATACCTCACAGGAGCAGAGAAACAAAGGTTACAGGAGACCAACTTCTGTCCAAACACTTGCAAGAGCCCAGGCTGAAATGCAGAGGTGAAAGGATAGGTAACCCCAGTGAGGCACTGTGTGCCTGACTCACCAAACAGCATCTGTGCAAAGGTAAACCAGGAGAGGGCAAGCCAGTGTACTTTCAAAAAGACAGACTTCTTCAGTTTAATTTTTCAGAGAAAATCAATATTTTTGACCTTGAAGATACTGAAATATGTCCAAAATAAAATCATGTGACTCTCTGGGATACAGTATCCATGATTATAAATAACATGATATCTGATATTTGAATTCTTCTTTTTCAATGACTGGAGATATCATCTTTTTTTTCCAGGCAGTCAAGTTTTTGGAGATTCTTTGGATACAATGGTCTCCTGGTCTTTGAAGTCTGTAGGATACTACTGAACTCTTGACATTCTCTTTCTTTCTTGAACTCCAGTAAATTGAAATACAGATTTTTGTGAGATCTCTTCTGAGATCTACAGACTCTGTTGGTCAAAGTTCCTCTCAGTTTTCCCACTAGTGAGCTCAGAATTACCATGCCTGTATTTTGCTGTGAACCACTGAAATAACTGATCTCTGTAAATGATTTTTGCTTTAAATGTCCTTGCTCTGGAATCTTGTGAGTGCACTCTGTCAGTGCACTATGAAGTAGCACAGATCTCCATGGTTTGAGAACAGCTGTGTCCAGTCTTCCTTACTCTTTTGACATTTTAATTTAATTTAATTATGTGGATGAAAAGCTTCCTCTGGGGAGTCTGGCACTGGGAATAGAAAACAGGCACCATACATTCAAACACAGATATTCTTTATCTCTTATCTCTAAAATGTCAGCCTCCCCTATTTCTAATCTATATTGTAGGATGAAAATGGTTAGTGTAAACACATTCAAAGTGTAAACACATCCTCCATTTAACATACAGCCATTTGACTCCTCCTGACACCTACTCTTTCTCATAGGACTTCTAGGGTAAGACCTACTCAACCTGCTGTCTGTCACTGTGAAATTCTGAGTCTCAGGCAGTTTATCTGCAGTAAGCAGAGAAAAGCAGGTTCTTTCAGAGATGATTTATCCTCTCCTAAGACAGCTGTCTTCAAGACATGGAATGAGTTTGTCTCTGAAGGTGTGTTCCAGTTGAGCTCTACAGAGTTATATTCACTTTTGCTGGCAACCCCCTGCCACAGCCACCATCACAATTCTTGATGTCAATGATGTCAGATCAAGTGCAACTCAGTGACTGGCAGGCAGCACACGGAATGACGCCTGCACTTAGCAGATACTTCTTTCCTTACAGCAAATGGTGAACAGCATGGCAGCCATTCATAGTCTTTGATGGCCAGCTGGAAAGACATTTCTCCCAGTTAACATACATTATATTACATACGTTATATTACTGGAAAAATTACTCAGTTGCATCACTTTTACAAAATGCTGAGTTTTAAAAGATGTCTCTCTGAGTGCTGCTTGTGGTGATTCATTGTTGGACTGAGTTCCCCAGCTTTGTAAGTGTGGCTGCACAGCAGTCCACTGAGCCATTGGTTTATTGCCTTATCATTCAAAATAAATGATGGCCAAATTAATTTTTCAAACTTTTGTGTCAGAGCTTTTGCCAAGACCTGCTCATGGCTGTCACTTGGCAGAGGACATTACGATGCCGTTTGGCATGTGCTTGGTAGGTGTGGAGTTACTCAGGTCCTTCTGCTTCCAATGAGAACAAAGAGCATTGAGGGCTTCCCTTGAGAAATGCAGTAATCGGTTGCCTGGGCTTAGGGTTTGATGAGTGATAGCAATTTTGTCCATAAATTATAAGCTCAGACTCCATGAGTTTTATAAACAGGATGGAAATCAGGCTTTTAAACGGGTGTCTAAGATCTCAGTAGAAGACGACTGGCTTCTCACACAGTGGATAATTGCAGGGATTTCAGTCACCACAGTTCAGGTATTAAAGGACTGCAGTAAATGATACAAATTGCTGTAAAATCCAATATTGTCCCATAAAATAATGAAAAAAATGCTAACATTTCTCAGCTGTTGACATGGTTATACAGACTGGTAATTAAACAATAGGGGAAAAATTGAAATTAACATCAAGTCTGGAAATACTGCAAGGAGGAATTGATAACGGGTGCCATTTTGATCACTCTTATTAGATGAATTGTTATCCAGTATAATATACAATGATTAAATGCTTTAAGAGAAAAGGTATCAAGTGAACTAATTATCACAATGACAGTAATTTGGAAGATACTAGTTAACTTCATGAAAACAATATAAAGATACTTGACAGAAATTAGTAAAAAAAAAAAAGTATAGAAATACTACAGAACAATGTATTCTGAAACAGTATTTTATGGACAGGAAACATTTTAGGCCTTAAAAATATCCACATTGGATAGGGCCCTTAGCAACCTGACCTAGTGCATGGTATCCCTGCTAATGGCAGCAAGGTTGAAAAGGTATCTTTAGAGGAATCCTTGCAACTCAAATCATTCCACGAAGATTCTGTGAATATGGAATGAGAAATGCTTTTTACATTTATATTTTGGCAGAAAAAGGGAATTTTGCCACTCCACACCCAGAAATATCCCATTGTATGGTACAACTTTTCTGACTTAAGCCTATTAATGTCTCACCTAATTACAAGATTTTGGGATAAGAAAAAATACCAAAAAAATTGAGGATATGGCAGTTTTGATAGGACAAGAATAAATCTGTGTAGCTGGGCTACATTAACTCTTGCTTCTTGAATTTTGAAGACAATGAAATTCAGCTACTGCAGTTTTCTCAGGACCATGCCCAGTTGGATTTTGAGTGAGCGTTCCTGCAGATGGAGACTCCACAACCTCCCTGGGCAGCCTGCACCTGTGCTCAGTCACTCTCACAGTGAAAAAGTGCTTCCTGATGTTCAGGAAACACCTCCCGTGTTTCAATTTCTGCCCATTGCATCTGGTCCTGTTCCTGGGCACCACTGAGCAGAGCCTGGCTCTGTCCTCTTTGCATCCTCCCATTCACAGAATCACAGAATCACTAGGCTGGAAGAGACCTTCAAGATCATTGAGTTCAACCCAAGCCCCAACACCTCAACTAAACCATGGCACCAAGTCCCACATCCAGTCTTTTTTTAAACACATCCAGGGATAGTGACTCCACCACCTCCCTGGGCAGACCATTCCGGTACTTTATCACTCTTTCAGTGAAAAACTTTTTCCTAATATCTAACCTATATTTCCCTTGGCACAGCTTGAGACTGTGTCCTCTGATTTTGTCAGTTGCTGCCTGGAGAAAGAGACCAACCCCCACCTGACCACATCCACCCTTCAGGAAGTTGTACAGAGCGATAAGGTCACCTCTGAGTCTCCTTTTCTCCAGGCTAAACACCCCCAGCTCCCTCAGTCATTCCTCACAGGCCTTGTGTTCCAAGCCCTTCACCAGCCTTGCTGCCCTCCTCTGGATGCGCTCAAGCCTCTCAAGGTCCTTCCCAAACTGAGGGGCCCAGAACTGGACACAGGACTCCAGGTGTGCCCTCACCAGTGCCGAGCAGAGGGGCAGAATGACCTCCCTGCTCCTGCTGCCCACACTATTCCTGATACAGGCCAGGATGCCCTTGGCCTTCTTGGTCACCAGGGCACACTGCTGGCTCATGTCCAGCCGGCTGTCACCAGCACCCCAAGGTCCCTTTCTGCCTGGACACAGTGCAGCCACACCGCCCCCAGCCTATAACACTGCAGGGGGTTATTGTGGCCAAAATGCAGGACTCAGCACTTGGACTTACTAAACTTTATCTTGTTAGACTCTGCCCATCCATCCAACCATTCCAGGTCTCTCTGCAGAGCCCTCCTGCCTTCCAAAAGATTGACACATGCTCCCAGCTTAGTGTTGTCCACAAACTTGCTAACGAAAGACTCAATCCCCTCATCCATGTTGTCAGTAAAAATATAGAACAGAAGTGGCCCCAGCACAGACCCCTGAGGACACCAGTGGGGACTGGCCCCAGCGGGCTGCAGCACTGCTCACCAGCACTCTCTGGGCCCGGCCATCCAGCCAGTTCTGAGCCCAGCATCCAGCCAGTTCTGAGCCCAGCAGAGTGCTCCTGTCCAAGCCATGGGCTGCCAGCTTTCCCTGGAGTATGCTGTGGAAAATACCTTGCTGAGGTCCAAATAGACAACATCCACAGCCTTTCCTGCATCCATCAGGCGGGTCACCTTCAGGTATTGTATGTGTTGGAAAAATCACTCCTGAGTCTTCACTGATCCAAGGCCAAACAGTCTCAGCTTTCTCAGCTTCTTCTCATACACCCAGTGCTCCAAAACTTAATCATCTTAGTGATCCTTCACTAAACTTGTTCCAGTACGCCCATGTCTTATACTGGGGTGTTGAGAGCTGGATACACCACCACACCACAAATGTGGTCCCACCTATGCTGAGCAGAGGAGAAGAATCACCTTCTTTCTTAATATCAGTGGTTGTGGAATAGGGTCCCTTAAAAATGATGCAATTTAAAACTTTATAGTTTAAAGCTCACAAACAAAGCAGTGAAAGAAATCCATTAGGGAAAAGTAAATGGCTAAACAGTAAGGAGAGACATGACAATAATTTATAACCCTTGTAAATTAAACAGGAAAAAAAAGATACCTCGATAGTGGCAGCAGTATTTGCTCTGAAAAATTATGGCAACTGCACTAACTTAAGCCACTTGGATTTGTATTAAGTATAACCAGATCTAAAGCACCGGGAATAGACACTGGCAGTAGCAGAGGGAAAAACAATGTTAGAAAATGCAATATGTCTCTTCCATTTTTAACTTCTAGGAACATGTGTTGCTTCCTTTCTGAATGCTAGCAGATGTCAGCACCCTGCAGACTGGTTTCTCAGTGGAGGAGAAATCAGAGTGGATATACTCTAAAGGCAAATTGAGTAATTTACATTTAGACACTCATCCTGGAGCGGAGATTGTCATAAATAACACACAGGCGATCCCTTCTTTCAAGACACTCAGCCAAACTCCAGTGCCCTGTTCCCAGGGAGCAACTTCAATCAAAGACACCGGCCGAAAGCAAACTCTGCGGCCTCTCACACAGAGATGGCCTCATCAGAAAGGTGTATTAAAATGTCAGCAGGAAAGAGATGCCAATCTCTGCCTTTCCTAGCACACAATGACATTTTGAAAGCAGTGCCACCTGGTGACACCTGCCAAACAACACTCTGCTGCTCAGCGGAGCATACACCGCCTCAGAAATACCTCAGAGGAGGGGCTGGAATTGACTGAAACCAAAAAGAAGAAAAAAAGAAGTGGCTTTTTTATTTATTTCCTTCTATAATTCCTTGTCTAGTTTCCACATGCAAAAATCTTTTCTCTTTTTCTGAATAGTGGTGAGAGCAGGGGATGGTTTAATCACTGTCATCAGCTCCTGCCTGCTGGCACTGTAATTTATCTCAGCAGAGTGCAGCCCTCCGCTGTGATAAGCTGCCGTGCTACCACAAGTTATGAATCCTCACTACACAGTGAGGCTGACCCATAGCCAACAGTACCAGGCTTGGTACAGAGCAGGTTTTGAAGCACGGGGAAGCTGATGCCAGACTGATCACACAGCCTTTAAATGCTGCAAACACCCAACACAATCGGGAGCAGCATCTCCTCCTCACAAGGCCAACGCAAGTTTTGTTATGCTGGCCACCATGAGAGCCAGCCTGCCGCGTCAGGAATGGGGCCCCAGACAAATTTGTACACTGGGGTTTAGTTAGACAAGGTGAGTCAGCTTTCTTCTGGTTTGTTTTTTTTTTTTTCAGTTTCAGTTCCACATCAAACTATAAACTGTAAGTATAAGGGAGCCAAGAACCTGCAGGCTGAGAGGCAAGCCAAAGCAATACCTTCTCCATAAGCATCTCAAAATATGGCAGGGCTGTTACACAAAGCAAAAACCTATTGCTTTAAACTGTCATATCCTTCAGCTGCTGTAAATGTAGTCTTTTATCTGTCCTCTGGATCTATTTTTACCTGCCTATTCCCAAGTACCAAAATTCAGCCAGCAAAGAGAAATCTGTTGCTGCTGAAGGTCTGTGCAACCCTAATTCCCCTTAGGTCTTGCTATGCATGCCATCCTCTGTGTCCACTGAATGATTGACATTAATTACTTCAATCACAGCATGTACACTAGCTCTGTAAAAAAGGAAGAGGATTAAAGCAGGAGCAAGTGGAGGAAATTTTCTGTGGGAGGATGCAACACCTCCAGACTCAATAGCAACTTCTGCTGGCACAGTGTGTGCTGCTAAAACCGATGCCCACGCTGTGACCTACCCGGACACTTGTAAGCATCCAAACCATCACGGTGTTTAAGTCCAAAGAATGGACGTGTCATGCCATCCAAGTAGGAATGAAAAGAAAAGAAGCTTGCAAATGCTTCGTGTTGAAGTGTTATTTTTCTTCCTTTTCTCACTTGCAAATCAAAAGACCTGATCACAAAAAGATTAGGAGGGGTCTCTGAAACACAGAACACCCAGTACACACGCATATAATAAAAACAAAAGAAAAGGGAAATCACTTGTCAAATTTCCTCAGACTTCTGGGTGTTTTTTGAGAAACAAATGTTCATTGAATTTATGGGAGGTGGTTTGATATATTCAATCATCTAGTTGCTGAAGACGAGGGCAAGCCAACAGAAGCCAAAGCACCATAATGAGAGGTTCAAAGCTCTTTAGCCATTTTCTTGTTTCTCTTTAAAATGGGGATTTTTCTTCCTATTTAAAGAGCGATTAAAACAAAGAGAGAGCTAGTGTCAATTCATGCTCTGGATCTAAATATTTTAAAAGCCAAGCAATAACACTGAAAATATCTGGATGCATATATTCCACCATGAGTCATTATATTTTAATATAATTTCGGCGTCTGGCAATTCACCAAGTGCATCACTATCCACCCTGTGAGATAATTAAGTTTAAAAGTCTTAACAAATGTAAAATAACACATAATGAAACAATCTAAAAGCTATGCATTCACATTTTCTTTGGAATATTTTCTGATTACCCTCTTGCAAATTGTCAGCTACCCAGTGATAGTAAAATTGTTTGAATAATTTTAAGAGAAAAATCAAACACATTAACTTTTAATAGTATTTTATGAGACTCATAATTCTTTGGGATGTAATAACCTCTTATCCTACTGCGATTAGTCACTGGGATCCATCATGCTGGTCC
Source organism: Onychostruthus taczanowskii (assembly GCF_017590055.1). NCBI lineage: Eukaryota > Metazoa > Chordata > Aves > Passeriformes > Passeridae > Onychostruthus > Onychostruthus taczanowskii. The sequence continues at coordinate 3,298,296 of NW_024505561.1, read as the reverse complement.
CCTGGTTACTCAAGACAATCTAAATTTTGAGTAATACTGGAAAAGGTAATAGAGATCCAAAATTAATATGATCCTTTGTGCTTATAATGTTATCCCTAATGGAAGTGGGTTTTTTATAAGAATTAAAATTTATCAAGGAACAAATTGTGAAGATCCAGAAGATGGCATAATTTGTAGGAGATAACACTTTGATGGGACTCTGGTACAAGGATTTAATAATTATCTTGAATAACCTCTGTCCTAATGACAGAGGTTATTCAAGATAACCTCTATTGTCAAGGCCAGCAGCAAGAGGCAGGAGGACAGTAATCCCTCAGCTTGATGGAGTGCAGGGAAATCTCCTAGTAGCGTTAGCCAGCCCAGAGCTCACCAAGCCCACCGTCCTAGGCTGTGGCTGGTACTCCATGTCTCATCAGGAAAAAAACCCAAACACCTACCATAGAAAACCACCATATTCCTCTTCCATTCTTGTCATCAGAACTGTTTGCAGCCCTGCTTATCAATTTAATGCCTTGACTAATTTCACCCCAAAATAATGTTTGTTTACATAAATCTATTCACCATGGTAAAACAGCTCGCGCTTGAGTGTTTCAAACGTTACCCTATTAATGGGAGACACGGTGGCAAGAGTAGATGTCCTGTTGAAAATTAGCACATTCTCCAATTGCCTGTGTTAGTCCTGCCTGTCGGTAAGTGGTGATTAACACCCCGCTGGCTGCAGCTGTACTTCTGAATATAGCTTCTCTGAGTAGGAGGATGCACAGAGAGTACCTCATTACTATGTCTTTAAAGCTGTAAAGCAAGGAATAATGCAAAATAAATCCTTTAAACTAAAGGTCATAGACTAGAATATGTTGGCACGAACACCTGCTCGCACTTTCTAAAGAAAAAATCACAAAGACAAGTGATTTATCTACTTTTATTTCATTCCCTTTCATTGCAGGTACGCAGAGGCCACACAACTGGATGTTAATAATTCTCAGCCACAGCAGTATGTTTTTATATAATGCCAGAAGAAAAGCTTAGGAGTTTAGCTAACAGGCTGCCTTGCTGGCTGAGACAGTAGAGCTGGCATTAGCTATTTCTTCTCCTTGCCCCAAGCTTTTTGTTCACTACAGATTGCAGGAGAACAGACCAGTCATCCGGGTCCCTCCACGCTTCCAACTGAAAACTTCCAGTTCAAGCCCACTTTGTGTGCACATTCAATCTGTTAACTGATAGGTAAAACCTGGCTGTATTGCTAAGTTACAAATTCTAATAACTGCAGACTTATATGAGAGAAAATTACTGCCTGACAATGTAGAGAAATCTGCAGGGTCACCTTCTCAATAGATTTTGGTTTCCTTGTGGATAATGCTTCTGACCAGGGAGGATGTCGGTGGCTACCCTCAATCTTTATCTTTCGCTCACCCAAACTCAGAAGCTGTGCAGTCACACAGACAAGGATAGGCAACACTGCCAGGTGTGAAATCTAACAGTGTTTTGGTGTGGTCCCATCAACTCCCCTTCCAGGTGGAGATCAACCCTTTGCCTTTGCCAGACACACCCTGGGCTCTGCAGGGTGCTGCAGGGGCCCAGCCCCAGCACGTGGAGGGGGCATTGCCAGGCTGAGAGCAGGCACCCAGTCCTTTTCCAGGAGAATCCAGCACTCCTTGGAAAATCTAGTCCCACACATGAACAGCAAATGTATCTAAAAATATAACGACAAATGAGTTAGGAAGTCTTCTTGCCCTATTACCTGCTGTGGGCATGCTGAAATGGATGCATCTTCCACCACCACTCCCTTTGTCACATAGGTCTTGGGCAGATGTCAAGGAAGAAAAATAAAAATAAAGAGAAGAAAGAAAATATGACTTTTCCTGGTGAAAGAGTCTGATTCGGAAGTACTTGAATGGGAAAGGTTTTTATGCAACTGAGCCTTTGCAAAGCAAAGCAATGTGATCCCAATCTCCCACTGCTTCAGAAACAGAGCACAGCACCCCTTCAGATCACAAATGCATTGTCAGGCAATAATTTTCTCTCATATAAATCTGCACTTACTAGCTTTGCACCTTAGCAATTTTTTTTACGTGTCATTTTATGGATTGAAAGTGAGAACAAATAGACAGACATGCATTAACTGTCCCCAGAAAACACCACCTCTCACTGCACAGAATTATCCTCCCAGGCACAGGGTTCACCCATGCCCAGACTGGCCAAGCAGACTGAAGAGAACCTTTTCAGGAGAGAATTGGAAAAACATTCACTTTGTGTTTCAGTGACTGAAAGAAACAGTATGTTGGAGACTGAGCAAGAGCTCTGAGAGCTCTGCAGAGCTGTGAGATGATGTCTAAAGTCCTGGCTGGTGTACTGTACTATTTAGAAGTTGAGGACAGATTTTCTCTGGTTCCCCGTTGTCTTGCTGCTCAACCAAAAAGATGTCAATGATACCAGTCCTGACAGCCTCTGTGATCAACCAACATCTACCTTCTACTCCAAAACACTTTACAGTATTATTATAATTTCAGAAACGATCACGTTTCTATAAAATTCAGAAAGCACTGCTGAACACAGAACCTGTGCCTTCTGTTGTTTCTGAGCTGGCTTGTTCAAAAAGCAGGAACAGGGAGTCCTGCTGGGACTAGGGATTATCCTTTGTAAAATCTTGGTTTGAATACCCCCACTGAGATGAAAGCTCTCCCTTTCCACAGCAAATGAAAAAACATCCTGCTGGACCCTGAAAGACCAGCTTCTTCCATCTCCCAAAGTTCCACTGGTACTGCATGATGAACAGCCAGCAAAAGTCAAATTCAAGTAAGACTCTGGTATGGGCTGAAAGAAAATAGGCAGAGCTTTCAAGAATTCAAAGTTCCTGTGGAATTTGGAAGCTGCGTGTGGGACACCACACCTTAATTCAGTAGGTTTATTGGCAGATCCTGGAACCCTCAAGATCTGAGAAGCCAAGGGCACCGAGTATAAGTGGAGAATGGCAGACAACTCTCTACTGCCCACCCAGCATCGGTGCTCCCTGTGTGTGCTGCCTCCAGGGCCTCAAGTGAACGAGCTCTGCCTTCCCCTCATGTGAAACACGATGAAAAAGGTCAAGGATATGATGGAACGAACCACCTAGGCATACAGCCTGTCCTGGCAACCCACTGGGTGTGTGGTATAATTCAGCTTTCTAAAGTGGCATTTAATATTTGCATTTCCCTCTAATACACATGGGATTACCTGACAAGTCACATTGCACTACATATTCACCACTGCCCATCAGGACAATTAAATTGCCACCTAATGGGGAGAAGATCACAAATTACAGGGAACAAACCTGATGTAAGAGTCAAGCCTGGACTATTGAACATTTTATTTGTCTTTTTACTTATTTAAAAAGAGATAAGAATAGTCATGAAACATGTGCCAAACTGCAAAAATTTAGCACAGCTTTCCCTCAACATGTCATTTACAGAAAGAAGCACAGAAAAAAAATCATTATTAGAAGAACTAAACATATTTCCAGAATTATAAGAAATAGAATATTTTTTTCTTTTGAATACTTGGGACACACTCACTCTGGTGGTGTCAGAAGGCTTTAGATTAGACTGATAATGTAAATATGCCAAACTTGCCCACCTTTAGAGATGCAGTACAACTAAGATTAAGAAACACGTCACCAAGAAAAGCTTACGTACCAGAGTCTGCAGATTTGCAACGGGGATTGGTAAGGAATTCTTGGGGAAAAAGTCCTTATGGAAGAAAAAAATGAGAGAAGTTCAGAAGAGAGAGTCCTGATTGCAGCAGTTCTTATTTAAACCCAGGAAGTATTTGGGGGGTGACACCCTCTGCTTCCCAGCATTGTTTTAAATCTGGTGATACCACAGGCATCTCTGGTTGTCTCCAAACAATTGAGTTTACCTTCACTGAAGACCTCTGTCCCCTGGAATGCAGAAATCTAAAGGAAGATCTAAAATATCTATGATTTTCCATTTTTTTTGGCTGAAATGGTGACTAGAGAAAGCCCTCAGGCATCAGCAAACAACTTCCCTTTGGAAAAGCTGCCCAGTGAGATGCCAGAACCAAATGTGAGCCTCAGTCACCCATCATTAGGGTAATCCTGTAGGGTAATGCAACCAGTGAGGAACCAGCAGCGAGGAGGTGCCACTCCAGCCTGAGCCACTCTGGCACAGACTCTGGGGAGATCCTGTTGCACTTTTTAATATATATTAAGCACAATTGTACTGTCTTTGATACCATGAAGAATTATTGTTCTTCCTTATTGTAAGGAAGGCATGGCTTGCCATGAGCCACCAAAGTCATTATGGAGATTACGCCTGCCTGAAGATGAGATAAAGAACTTAAATCACACCTGAACCATGGCATAACTGGATTTTCTCAATAATGAGAAAAATGTTTAATTAATCATATATTTTTTTACTTTTCAAAGATTATGTCTTTTTTTTTTTTTTTTTTTTTTTAAGGCCTATGATTACATTTTTTAATTTAAAAAGGGGAAAGGAGTACAATTTTTTGAATGTTTCCATAATTTCACCTAGACCCCAAAGTAATTAATTCAGTAAGTTACTTGGGAGTATCAATACAGACTGTCAAAACCAGTTTAACCTTTTTAAAATCTTCCTGATATTTTCACAGTCATTAACTACAACACAACAGTAAGCTTCTGGGAGCTCCACACTTAGCTACCTTTCATGGATAAGAAAGGTTTTATTTAAATATTCATACTAAATACATTCTCTCATGAAAGAGTATGTCTCAAAGCTACATTAATGCAAAATATGCACAAATAAATGCATCTGTGTGATTTGTGGTAGCTTTTTGATGCATTAGAATGAAGACAACAAAAACTATGAAAAAATCTGATATTTTTCTTAAAAAGAGGTGCTTCCAGAATACATGCATAGTTAGTATTCTCCATATGCACAGCACTCAACTAAAAGATTTTCAGAAACATCCTCATTCTGTGTCATGGCAAGAAAAAATACAAAACATATTGGTTATTGAACGGCTGGCATGAATTTCTACTGCATATAAAGAAGCATTAAATTTCATCATGTGAGTTACCCAGCTGCCTTAACAAGAAAAAGTGCAAAGGATCACATTTTCTTAATTCTGCAGTATGGATTCTTCATGAAGCCATTCTGCACAATATTTATTTATTCATGCCATATGAAACACAAAACTTCTCAAACAGAAGGAAAGGAAAGCACCATTCAGAAATAATTATGGTCCACAAAGTTTAAACTGTTCTTTAATCAGATTTTATATAAACATAGAACATTTAGAATAGATGCTTACGAACTGTTTGAAACATTTCGTGCCTGGGACTGAATGCCATTCCTGCTAGGGATTGCCTTCAGGAACACACCTCCAGGAGCACACCTTCAGGAACACACCTGCTACCTTCTTGCTGTGACAGAAAGGGTCAGCCCAATCAATCCAGGAGATCGATACAGCTGTAATCCTAATGTTTGTTTTGAAGCACGCCCTGCTATTTGAGAACAAATACAAACAGAAAACATAACTTTCAAGCAATTCATTGTATAGAAGGGGCAAGCCACTCTCTCACTACTCCCTAACTAAATTTCAGAAGCTTCACTCTGTCACAACAGTACGTTCATGAGCACTACCAGAGATGCAAGAAAACAAAGAGAAGCTGTGTACAAGTTCAGCGCTGGCTGCTGGGCCAGTGCAGCAAGCAGGTCTTTGGGGAAAAGCCTGAAGGGAGAGGGAAGCACTCAGTAGCAGCTTGGTGCCGTGTAATTCATCACTGCACAGCCACAGGCTACAACATATGGTGCTCTCAGTGAAGCACCCGAAGGCAGCTTGGTAGGGCTCTATGAAGATCAATGATACACCAAAGAATACCATTAAAAGACACATTCATCTTTCTCCAATCAATAACAGCCTTAAAATGATCTCCGTGACACACTATTCTTACAAGCATTGCTGCTGGGCTTCTTCAGCTCACTTGTCATCCTCTGGCTAAGTCTTATTACTGCCAGCTACTCCACATGCTCCCCTTAGAGGAGGAATTTGGCTTCCCCTGAAACTTAACAGACAGCATGAGGAAATATAAAAGTGACATCAAGTTCAATGAAGATACTGAAATGCATTCAGTCTCTTCAACAGCCTCTGATAGAAATGGTGCATGTGGCAAGCGACTTTTTTGTGTTTCTATTAGATCAAAAAGTTTACTATTATACACCCTTCATAGATTTTAGCAAGCCATTGCCAAGGGGATTCAGAATTAATCAAATGTATCTCAGATCTGAATAAAAAGCAATTAAAAACAAAGACAGAGCTGACTAAAAATGCAAAGCATAATTTATCTTCATGCACAAGCAAAGGATTGTGTGAATATGTGTTCTCTCCATCAACAGGAATTCTCTCCCTCCTGGGATGGGCTTTATCTTCTGCATGGAAAACCAAGGCTCAGTCCCTGGTGCAAGGATGTACTTAAGTAGTACCTCGAGGATGCCAGAGTCCCATAAGTTTCTTGACCAGGCTGGCTGGTGTCCCAACTCCTGAACAAATGGAAACTGCTAGTGGCCTGTGTCCTTGCAGTTCAGCTGCCCTTAGGGTACCTCCTCGAGCACCCTGCAACCTCCTGGAACACAACAGGACAGGTCTCCCTCTGGTCAGAGGAGCACAGAGAAGGGAAATACTTTCCTTGCTTTTTGGAAAAATAGATAGGCAGTTTCCTTTTCCACACAGAAGCATGCCTGTGGGTCCTCAACCTTCCCACCAGGAAATAGTCTTTCTAGGAAATTCAGTATTTACTCCCTGAAAAAACAAATACTATGGTTTTGCCTTGGCCGAGAGAAAACAGGTGCTGCTATTTGCCAGGGGCATGGGGCTAACACATGAGTTAACACATCCTACAGGAATTCCTTTTACTTTTGTTGATCAAGATACTAAGTCAAGACACCTTAAGCATTAATGTCAGAGTGACATTGCTCATCTGCTTTAAAATGAGCTTGGTCAGCGTGATTAAGCAGGGTTTACCTTCACAATCTTGGGGGCAGTAACTCAGAAGCCATTTAGGAAAGGCCTCCCACAGACAACATCCAGCAGTAACTCTGAGAAACTTCCCTCACCCATGCCACACACTTGTCCCTAAATTCACCACATCTGATTTACTGCTCTTTAGAACCATGTGGAGCACACATAGGAAGCCCCTCGCTTTCCTACCTAGCTGGAGTTTAGTTCTGCCTCATTAAAAACATCACTGTAGCTATATAAATGAGATTTCATTAGCTTCTTGACAGATATTCATTTGGTAGAGGTCACAGTCATGACAATATATGACTGTTTCTCCTGGACCTAAAACACAGCTCTGCCCAGCTATAAAGTTAGATTTGAACCTACTGTGCTGGGAAATCCAAAACACAGGCATATGTTTGAATTTAGAACTGCACTTGAGGAAAATTCTAGTATGGACTGAGCTGAGAGGCTACACCCCCAGAGCATGCAGAATTAGTAGCATTGCAACTGAGGCTTTGCCCAACATGATTCTCCCATCTGATGCCAAAACTTGCAACTGTGAAAAGGTTTATATATACTTAAGAAACAATTACAGCTAGTGATGCAAAAATAATTCCCACACCAGAAATATTTCAGAAATTAGGAGAAAATATAACTCGATTTTGATTATAATTAGGTTTCCTGTGGTTAGTTAAATGCTTTCTCATTTACCCTTTCATTCTAGTAGGGCAATCAGTCACCTGGTTCTTTATGAAATGTGCACCATGGTGTACAGGCAAAACTGGCTGGAGACAGTCTCAGGACCAGATTCTGCAAATGTGATGCCCCAGGCAGGAAATAGGCATGGGGCACATACACATTAGAAAAAAAAAAAAAATAGTAATTAAGCAACAAAGCTTAGCTCCACTTACTTTATTGCTTAAAACTAATGTAGTTATTATACTGAGCAACAGGACTTTTAATTTCTAATTACTGTATTTATTTTCCTAAACAGATTTCAAAATTGTTGCAAAAACCTGGATAAATGTTTCGCATGAGCAATTAAATATTAAGACTAAATAAACCATATTCATCAGACAGTTGTGTTAAACTATGCAATTATTTAGGAAAACCAAAAATGAATGAATAGTTTGCATTTCTAGCCTTCAGGAAAGAATCACTTTTGGAGTTTCTTATTAAAAGTGTGAGGATTTTTCCTGTCTTGTAAAATTCAGACTTGAGCTAGTTTAGAGAGCTGCTGGCAAACCAAATCCATATTTGTGGTAAATGTGAAAACTCTAAAGAATGTTCATTCAGCAGTTAAAATAAACTGCTTTTGGGAATAAGACTTGAATAAAAGAATAAAATCTCATTGAGATTTTATTTGCCTTTGAAGGGAAAGGAAATTTGGCAGGAAGTTGAAACAGAACATAATGAAAAAAATTAACTTCTCCAAATCTTTCTGTATTTGGTTCCATCCCATTTTATCTTCTCTGCTTTGCAGGATGAATAAATAAAAGATATTTCCACTTTTAAAGAAACAGATTTAGAGTAGTTTTAGTAAGTACCCCATTTACTACAAGGAGGTAATTAAGATGGGTCTGTGTGATTAGGTGCTTTGCATAGGCTCCCACTGAATCCACCAGCAACTCATTAGTGCTGCTCTAATTCCAAGACCATTGTCTGCATTCCCATTTAAACACTGTATTTCACCTGTATTGAAAATAAAGTTTAATACATGCTTTGGGTTTTGCTGTAGTTTTTTTTTTTTTACTGGAAGTTGCACAGAGACGGTAGGGGAGCATCTACCCTCAGCTGCTGCTACAGCTTCCATTTTGCAGCTCAGTTCTAAGAACCTCTTCCTGTGCTGTTCTTAACTGCAAGCATCCAAATAACATTTTAACTAGAAGTGTTTCCTAGATCACGACATTGATCTTTCATTGTGGTTTATCACTTTGAGACTGGAAACAAATGAAACCTTTTTTTTAACCTTTAACTATTAGCTGGCATGAGAACAGCTTCAAAAAATCATGCCAACTATCCCCTAGATAATTGTATGTATTTGTGCATCCACATGTGTTCATTTCAATGTATTATCAGTATTAACAAGCTGTTCCCTCTATTGAGTACAGGGAATACAAGCAATACTCTAAATGTTGATGTTGTCACATCTAATTGCCCAAAATAGACCTGACAATATTCCAGGGAAAACCACTGCAGGTATCACTACACCTGCTCACTGAGGGAAGGCTAATGAAGAGTCAAAACAGAGCACGGAATGCCAGAAAACACCAATGTTCCCACCTAAGGTTTAAATAACATGGACTTTATCAAAAACTAGTGCTTGCAAAATTTTGACTTTATAGATATTCCCCTCTCAGCTGCATATGAAGCAGTGGCTCCATGTAAGCACAAGTGAGCAGCTTGCCTGGTGCTTGCAATGATTTTTTATTGCAAGCAATTTTCCCTTTGCACTGCAATATCTTCCAGAAAGGGAAAATTTTATTGGAAGGCTTACATGACAAAGCCACTCATACCCTAGAAATCCAGACATGTTTTACAACTAACAGTTTTGTAAAAAAAGAGGCAATTTTAGAGCCAGAAACCCATGAGTACAAACATTCACAGACAATTTATAATTCTGTACCATAAATAGCTGGTCCATAATTCATTGATGAAGAGTTAATGAGAATATTTGTAACTAATACCCATAAGAAAGATAAGGGCTGGTATAATGTGGTTTATACTTTCTTACAATACTTTTCAAGGACAGCAGGGAAAGGCTCCTGACAGCAAAAAGCAACAAGAAATATTGCACTGACCTACCAATTTCCTACAATCCCATCAAAGTAATCCATGTGTAGAGACATTAAAGAACAATTTGTCCCAACTGACAATTTCCAAATAACTAGATGCCTTTTAATTGCTGGCATCATTAACCTTAATAGTATAATTGTATAGCTCCAAATAATAATAGCAATAGTAATATAATTTCCTCTCACTTCCAAATTGTTCAGCAAAAACGTGATGCACAGAATAAATTCTAAGAAGGAAGAGAAATGGAAAAAAGTTTCTAACAGATAAGAACAGGAACTTTATCAGTTTTATCTGTCAGCTCACAAGCTTTAAGGAATATCTTCACATAAACTTCCTTAGACAAGTAATAAATATTAATAATTGCCAACCGCCTACAGGTTTTAAGTGACCTTTTCAAACAACATGTCAGCACTCCCTATTCTGAGGACACACTGTGGAGCACTGTATAAAACCAGAGTTGTCTTGAATGATTAATTCCAGGGGAAACACAGGTTTCAGCAACGCTACCTGCTACAGTAACCTCTGCTGGAGACTTGCTGACATAGTCCTTCATTGACAAGTTTAACTATGCATACAAAAAAAAGGAGGGATGTTCTCTCCCTAAACAGACCAAAAGGCTTTTCCTACCTAGGCTGGAGCTCCTGAGACACTCAGGGCTGGATACTGGTCACTGCAAGTTGTCTCTGCATTCAAAATGGAAGGAAAAACATATCTAAAAGGCAATTCAGATTTAATGTTCTCAGTGACCCTCTGGGGGTAATAGGTGGTTAGTCTGTACCTAGCTGGTGGTGAGATGCACTTGGATTAAAATGATCTACCATGCTTTATAGCATGAAAGGCAAATTCCTTTTGTCAGATAAATCTGACAAATAATTGTAAATAGCTGGTATTATAAATAATTATAAATTATTTTATTATAAATATCTATTCTAGTGGCTTTGGCACAGTCAAGTTTGTGGAAAGGGAAGGGCCCAATAGATCACTTCATTCTGCTTTGGGGAGCATAATGTAGCAAATGTCTAATTCAGCACATGAACCTCTGGGTAAGGAGAGCTGGCCTTCAAGGGGAGGCAGCTGCTCAGTGTCTCAATACGTCCATAAGTGCTGTTTATGCAGTTCTCCCTGTCAGTGAAAACCACAATTAGGTAACCTGAATATTAATCTTTGAGAGAAAACATCACTAGAAAGCAAGGAATGAGGAAGAACAGCCTCCTGGATAATGCATGAGGCTTGCCCTCATCTGTGTTCCTATTTTGGCCATTGTTACACTCTTCCAGTTGTCCTTTGCCAGCCTTTTCATCATCTTTTGACTCCTTCCTCGCACATAAAACAGGAATAATAATTCTCAGCTCCTTTAGGTAGTGCTTTGAGACCCATTGATAAAAAGCTAATCACTACAATGAGGTTTCTACTGTAATTATAATTGTCCTGAAAGGCATTGAAGTATACGAAGAGAATAGTCCTTACATTTTGAACTGTAAAATATGCTTGGCTAAAATAATTATTTAATCAAAGTGTCATTTCCTAAATGTTAAAAATTCAACAAAGCGGGAAGATAACAAAATTTCTGATTCTTGTACCTTCAGTTCTGCGTTAAGTACACTGATTTTTCAGAGAGGAGCCACATCCAACAGCAGTGAACACTTCCTTTTGAATCTATATTCTGGATGAGCAGTACTGTTATACTATAATATATATTTTATATATATATATATATATATATACTGTTAAACCATACTGATGCCTGAATGTATTTCCAGGGAAGAGTGCAGGGCTTGAAGCTCTCATCAATTCCTATAAAATCCTTATACTGTTGTTTCTGAGTTTGGTCTGGCCCATGCTGGGGTTTCTGTGTCTACCCCTTCTGCTGCACTACAGCAGGTAACAGCTAATCTCCACAAGCCTTTCTCCCCTGCAGTATAATGTGATCAGTAAAACCTAGATAGGCACTGCTCTACCTCCAGATAGGATATTTGATTTCTTGGCACAAAGTCAGTCAGCTTCAAAGTCAGCCACAGACATACTTAATGCCCTAAACAGAAAAGTTATGGAGTGGTTGGAGGACAGGTGTATGCACAACCTCCAGTACTTTTTAAATTTAGCCCTTCTGTTGAATATTGCATTTTCTTCCCCACTCTATGTTCAGAATTGATGCTTATATCACACCATATCATATTGTGGGACAGATCTATCAAAAAATCAAAAGGATTTGATTCTTGTCATAGCATACACACATAGGTACTCTGACTTAAAAATGAAGACAAAACAAAACTAAAACTTGATTAACAGATGTTTCCAGAAAGGCTCAGCTCAAGCAAAGCTATCTCCAGTGCACTATGAATATTCTTGTCAAAAGGGACATTTAAACATTGTGGCTCTCTAGAGCAGCCTTGCTGAGATCCATGTGGCAGGAGTGTTATGCATGATACTCTCAACAGAACAGTTGAAAGCTTGAGATATTCCATAGACAACCTGTAGCAATCTTGTCATCAGTCATCTCCAAATTTTATCCAAACCACTCTCATAAACTGTTATTTAATATGACTTTGTCTGCAGAGGTTTCTAGGAGAGCTCCTGCTTCTAAACAGGCAAAGGAAAAAAGAGCTGTTGTTAATCTTTCATGCTAAGAAAACAAGATTCAGCTAAAAAAATAAAATTAGTAAATCAGTTCAGTGTAGTGAAACACAGCCAAGCCTGCTGCCTATTTTTTTTTTTCATTTTGTTAATGCCAATTTTTGTCTTTCTCTTGTATTTTTGTAAATACCAAATTATTCTCTTTTTAGTTGCATGGTTTAGGTATACTATTAGGACATGGACATTGGGGTATAAATGTTCCTCTGTAAAACACTCTGTAAATCTGGGGCAGATTGTGTTTTTGCTTTGCCACTAAAAACCTCTTTTGTCTTAATCTTCTCTGTAGACAGCCTTAAGGCTGTGTATGAGAAGAAAATCATCAAAGAGAAGCATGCAGATTGTCTCTTATAAAATGCTGATATCAGCAGAGCACAGGCTTTTTGTACACAGAGGTGATATTTTCATCCATTAATGCCTCAACCAAGTATTAGTGGTTTTTCTCACCTGTAAAATTGTGTCTTATTTTTAGGCTGCAGACTAGCAGCCTACATACTGGGAGATGGCTGTCTATACTGTATTTGCTACATGCTGCATAGCAAAAGAGTTGACATTTCCTGGGAACAAGCCACCACACTCACAGAGCTTCATGTTACATTTGATATTCAGGGATGTTCTTCATTACTTTGTGACAGCTGTTGCCAAGTTTTGCTTCAGAATGCACTGTAAGAGTGAAAGCATACCGAGATCAAAGGTAAGCTTTATAAAAAAAGACTGCTGTAAAAAAGTTAGAAGAGGAAAAAGTTTGCTACTAAAATCACATAACACTGCAGAACCAGATAACTTAAACAAGCTCATTTCCCTTGAGATGAAGACGAACTAGAAAACTGACTACATGGGACCTCTGAACTGAAAAAGATTCTTCATTCTGCATGTGATCAGTCAGAAACAACTATGTAGGGATAGTCATGATCAAAAATATCTGCTTTGTGCAAATGAAGGTTGTACCATATGTTAAAAACACATTTTTGACACTTACAATGAACAATGAGCAATTCTTCTGTTGATATACTTCAAGAAGCTGCTAAAGACTATAACTTTAAAAGGGAGGTGATAAACAAGATTAAACATTGAGGAAAAAATATATAGACTTCCAGGAGCTCTCTCTTAATTTGATAAAAGGTCAGGAAGTTTCTCTCCAAATAGGAACAGCTTCTCTCCAAATCACAGCAACAGATGATTTGACTGGGGCAAGAGTGATCTCAAGAGCCATGCCTTTTTCCTTTGGGTCTTCTGTTTGCTCAATAAAGCCAGGAAGAGTTGTTCCACATGCCTCTTCAGACAGGCCTAAATAATTGTGCCCTTCTGCAAAGCTCTCATGAGGAATCAGCTGCAATTCATGAGACCAAGGCACTCATAGTAGTTCAATTGGTGTGTTACTGACTGATATTGCTCTTGATTTTTGCCATTATAACTAGAGTTTTCCAACTTCTTTTCTCCTTTGGCACATTTACCAGTTTATAGATACATGCATACACATTTAAACACTTGTGAAGAAGTACAGTTTAGATTTTGATACTTAGTGGATCAAAGCATTCTGCAAGGACAAGGTAGGTTGGCTGTAGGCTTCCTTGCTTAAGCCATCCAGATGGCCACGTAATCCAGCTGGATTGTTCCTATGTGACACAGAAAGAGAGGACTGATAAAATGAATATGAAAAATGATGATGAAAGAAGAGTTAAAGGGGAAAAAAAGGCTGACTGCTTCAGGCTGTGCCCAAGAAGAAGCTATTACACCCATTTGCCTGCAATCACTTAGAGTGCTAAACTGCACAGCTGTGATGTGGCTTGGTGGTCTCGTTCTCTGCTGGCATTGTCTGGAACTTCAGGGAAGGTAGTGGGCCAGTAAATAGTAAACAGCTCATAGTCCCTGAAGGGTACTATGATCTTTTTGAAGGAAGTATCTGTCTATTCCTATGGAAATACTGGAATATAATTTCCCAAAAGACATATTAACTACTTATGTCCAGCTTGCTGTATTCAGCCAAAAGTTTATTATATTCAGCTCACAAGTTCCTTCTCACCCTCTCAACAAAATATACCTACTTCCCCCGAGGCGTTTCATAAACAAGCTATTTGCACCAAAACTCAATGTCCCTTCTAAGTAAGTCTCAGCAAAATACCAGTCGACTCTCAAAATCAGTGAAGCCCCATCAAATGCAGTCAGCATGGAGGAATCTCAGTGGTCTTCAACAACACTAGAAGAGGTTTCTTTCTTTAAAGAGGCAGCAGGTCACCAACACGGTAAATTCTAGAACTTAACAAGAATGAATTTGCACTGAAAATTATAGCTCAAGTAGCAGTCAGACTCCTTAAGAAAAATGCTAGTAGGTCTAACAGCATGCATAAAAATTTCTCTGTCCAACATTCAAAGGATTCCTATAAAAGCATCTGCCAACCCCTGGAGCTCAGATCATTTAGAGAAATAATGTAAGTGAACATCCTCCCTTTAAATTCAGTTTACACATTCACTCCAGTCTTCTGCTTCTATTTCCTGACAGGAAATATATCTAAGCCAAGAGGAAAGAATTCAGTTTTATGGGACAGTGTGATCTTATTTGGTTTAAAAGCTTCTGATCTATAACATGATAACAAAACACACAATGTGGTTCCTGTTTACTTAATGCACTTTTTTTTCCCCCAGGAATTCTGGTAGTGTCATAAATATGACTTCTTGCTTCTATTCCTTTAGAGATATTTCCATTTTTCAGTAATTCTAACAGAACTAAATTGTTAACATAAATTTTGCCTTCTTTCCACTAATGTTACCAATCAAACCTATGGGATAGTAAGCAGTGTCAATGCTGTTGTGAAAATTTTTCCTCTAATAACTCAGTGTGGATGGCACTTTTGTCTTTTGAAAGAGGCCGAAAAATACACTGTTCAGGGAAGAAATATCTGGCACCTCTGCATATCAGACACAAGCTCTCATTCTGTTTTTATGGCCACTGCCAGCTTGACAGGTAGAGCAGAGGGCCAGCCACCTCCTCTACACCTTCCCCCACTGCGGGGGTCACCAGGTTGCCCTGGCCACCAAGCTGCAGCGGGGAGGACGGGGCTGCTTGGGATGCACAGGTGAGAGAGACACTGTGCTTTTTAGAGCATTTGCACTCAATCCCTCTTTGGTGTCTACTGTCCGTTGTGAAACTGGCTCAGGAAAAGACACATGTCTGCCTGGTGTCCTGTCAGATGTGAATCTTCATCAGGAAATCTCTATGGTTATGGATTATCTTGTCCACTGTCCTTCTGGAGGTAACTTTGCCTCAGGTGGTCCAAGACCTGGCCACCAGCACCAACATACATGTGAATTCCCCAAGAGTACCTTGAACTTTGATCCTTCTGATGGCTCAGTGAAAAAGGAATAAGCCCTACTTTTTCCCCTGTAAAGCCATTGGATTGTCAATCACTGGAACAGACTGCCCAGGGCAGTGGTTCAGTTATCATTGCTGGAAGTATTTAAAAGATATGTAGCTGTGGTGCTTAGGGACATGCTTCACTGGTGCTGGCTCTTCCTGTTTCTTCCCTCATCCTTCCCTGCAACTGGAAGGACAGAAGGGAGCCTATGCTCCTGATCTCTTATCCAATTGTCCCAACACCCTGAGTTCTCTCTTGATCACCATTGGGATTCTTGTTGCAATTTCATCGCTGCCAACCTGAAAAACCAGTAATGGACAATGATCTGAAGGCTGTATCAGGGTGAAAATCTTTCTCTTCATATCTTCAATGCAAGCCAAAAAGGAGGCAGCAGACTTCCCTAAGAAATGGGTCCAGGCTGCACACTGGGGCCCTCAGGAGACAGTCTCCTATGACAGTGACCTGTCTTTTCTGCTTTATGGAAGCAGTTTTGATGACTTAACCTCAGTGGCACCACCATGCTTGGATGAACCACTGCCCTCACCATTGCTTAGTTCCACTTGCACAACCTTGTACCTGTGATTTTGGGGTGATGTGGGGGAGTTGCAGGGGAGATGTGCCTGCTGTGCTGGACTTGTTGACCTTAGAGGTTTACCCAGCCTAAATGTCTGTGATTCTAAGTCCAGCTGTGCAATTTTATGATTCTTGAGTGCACTTAGCACCACCTGAGTTACACCTTGGCAGAAGCACCTGGATGGATGCTGTGCTCCCAGCACTCCAAAGGAGCAAAGGAAGGCTGAATGGCAGCAGCATGTGAATGACAGAGTTTAGGACCACTAAGGAACCACATCAAAACTACTGGGAGGAAGTCTAGGTATCCTCAACAGAAATTCCGTAAGTGGTGTCACAATGCCACTGTTTTCATTTGGAGAGCAAAGACAATAGAAGAAGTAAGAACAACTACAGTTTGTCTTTTTTCAATCTGACTAGAGGCCACACTGCTTCTACATTTGCTTTTCCTAAGTTTTAGACAAAGTAGTGTGTAATGTCTGAAAGCTGCATAAGAGTTCTTATCTACTTGGTTGAAAATAAAAAAATAAAAAAAAAGTTACTATACAGAACTGGCAATTTTTTATTGACCTTTCTCTAGGAAGGAAAATAATTTTTAACACCTCTCCAAAATATTAAGATAGTTTTCCACCTTTCTATCATAGGCAAAAATCCTTAACTCCTGTGTCAGTGTGCTCAAACCTAGGCACACTTGAGGCTCCTACAGCTCCTATAGCGATCCAGTGTCTTATCTAAAAGGTTTGCTTCTCCACAGCAGATACACTCCTTACAATAGGTATCATTACCTAAGACTATACTTACTTCTCAGTCTTACACAATATTTTTAGCAGAAGTTCAGACACTCATTTTCATTGATTGTGCTACAACTACAAATTCATGCTGCTTTCTGTGAATTCCTCCATTCCAAAAAAACCAGTAGGAATTAAGATCCAACTGTGGATGGGGCAGAGGGAGACTGGAGTGTGTTCCTCCAAAAGAGTTTAATTGCCTGGAAGAGGTCACAAGGAGAAATGGCTTTTCCTCCAGCTCACAGGTTCAAATACCACCAGCGAAGTGGTGAGAATGCAAAGCTTAAAATTCTCATTTAGTTCCCTACATGAAGTCTTCTTATCCTTGACTTGTGAAGAGCAAGATGAATTTCACTGATGGAGAATTTCAGGACAGTGCTTGATACATACTGACTTTATAATTAAAAATATACAACTGAAGGAAAGATGGTCATAAAATGTTGCCTAGGGCTACATCTAATACATGATGTTGTTTTAGTTTCCTCCTTACATTATATTTTTATCATCAGCCCAGGGAGTTCATTAAATCTGTAAAGCTGTTGGAGGTTATCTGACAGCAGATTGTATTACTAGAGAGAACTATCGATCCAGGGTACTCAGTCTCATTACAGCACACTTCCATAAAGCTTGCAAGAGGCAGCAATCTGTTGCTTCTGCACTGACTACAGTTATTTCTCATGGATGGAATAATGAAATGTTTTCTGATGTATAATCATGACAGATTTTATCTGGAATGAGTAAAACAAGTAAAAGTCACTCATAAAATATAGCATGGCTGGAATCAGAGGAAGTAAACTCGTCTGCTCTTCCATCAGATTGACAAATAACTAACATATTGTGCAGCTCCTTGTATGTGACATTAAATCTCAATCAGTTATTTTCCTACTGTGAAATTAAAATGGAATTATTTATCTGGAATATCAAAAAGGGCACTGCATCATGAACTCCAGTCTTGTTTTGATGCACTATCTTTCCCCATAAAGACTAAAAAATGCCAATTGAACTCCCTTATCATTGAAAATTCAATATATGAAACCTTTAGCAGCACAGGAAATTACCACTTGAATTTTTAAAGCAATTATTAAATAGGGTTTACATCAAAACCTAATGTTTGTAACTGGGATTCATTAGCTTGAAATTTGTGAGGAGGAACTCAACTTAAGCAAAACTGCAACCCAAAGGACTCAGAGAAACCCCTTCAGCAGGTTTTACATAATGAAATACCAAATTATATATACCAGTTTATGTTACTATATTGACAGCTGGCAGTACTATATTCTGCTAAAGCAGTGATATGGTAATTTCAGTACTCTCAATTTAATCAAATTTCAGTATCTGGGGCTGAAGTTTTCAAAGACTAATACATGCACTTTTTTTTTTTTCTTTCTCCAGGAAAGTCAGTGTTAAAAAAAATTTTAAAAAAATCTCTGTATCACCCAGTTGAAATGTAAGAATTTACAATCACTTTATGGAACAGCCTGAACATGATTATGCTTTGGAATAGCAAAACACAGCTTAGCTGCTACCCGAGTGCCAGGAGCACATGCACACTGAGGTGTTACCCAAATGTGGCCATATTGCATCACTCCCATAAAAGAGCTCATACATGTTGATCCATGCAGGACTTCCCTCCTTAGGAAGGGAAGGGCAGTGGCAGAAAAAGGTCAAGAAAAGCCTGGGAGCACACTCCCATGGAGAATTTAAGATTTAGGGACCTCTCAGCAGTGCTCTGCTGGCAGGAGAGAGAGCTGGGTGAGAAACTCACAGTTCCTCAGCCTGGCTGCTGCTCTGCTCTCTCTGCCAAGAGTTACCTGCTGCCTCCCAAACTGCAGAGGTCTGCTCCGTGCTGTGGGTGTGAAGGAGTCTCCTGCTCGGGACTTGTGTGAGATAGCTCACATTAAATGCTGTATCTTGGCACCTCGCTCCACCTTCTCCCTACCCACGACCCAGCACACTTTAAAATATTTAAATTAAAAAGGCAAAGATGGCACAGTACAACTGGTAAATGAAGAATTCTGTATGCAACCGCTCATCCACCTCGTAACAAAGTTTTTGTCATTATGCACTATCTCAGTATAATTACAAAATAGGCTTGTGTCAGGGTAAATATGCTCCAGATTCTGGATTATAAATCATATACATGAAAGAAGGAAATTAAAACAACATGAAACTGCTTTACTTCTGGCAATCCTTGACTTCCACATGCTTAATTTGACACAGGAACACTCTTCTGAAAACAGGGTTTTTTTGCATGTCTAGCTCTTATACTATTACCATATATATTGTACTTTCATTGCATCCTCTAAATGTCTGTTTGGTATTCAAGTGCTGCTTATAAATAAATGAAAAAATGTAATTTAACCTGGAAAACAATACCCTACAGACAGACTGTATGAAAGGAGTAAAAATGCAGAATGTGAGCTTGTGGCATCAACAAGCAGGAAGGAACAGGAACCGTGTACCAGGGCTAGGGTTTGAACTTCAGTCACATCACTTCTTATGGTTAGAACACACAAAACCTTCCCTCTGCTTTCACTGGGGGGAGCCCACAATAGAGACCTTCCAAGCAGAGTTCCTCCATCCAGTTACTCTGCTTTATGAAATGCACAGAGGTAATAATCTGAGACCTTTTCACCTCTATCAATTTTTTTACAGCAGATTCACTGAAGAAAAACAGTCAGACAGATATGGTACAATCACATAACCGAGAAAGGACTTTGCTAAAGTGCTGTTGAGAGAACAGAACATAACCAGCAATCAATAACCCAAGCACTACAATTTGACAAGCGAAAGACAAGAAAATCTGAGATGAAAGACAGCTTGTTGAAGAGACTGCACATATATGATGTACAGCATGGTCAGTTCTATAATTAGAGAAGCGTAGAAACCTCTTTTATAAAGGTGTCCTTAGATGTTACCAAATAATTTCACAAACGGCTTCCTGATGCTTTTGCACAGGGTGGTTTCGGAGTTTAGATCACTATATCAGAGCCTTATTTCTGAAAACTTGACCTCAAACTCAGTGGCTGCTTCCCACTGGACTTTAAAATTGGCTGAAGCACAACAAAAATTCTATCAGGTCTGCTACTGCAATAAAGCAAAAGCATGTTATACAGTAGATTTCTTTTTGCCATAAAAAGTGTCCATTCCTTCCATAAACTCTGGACTGCCACATTTAGTTTTTATTTTCTTCTTTGGAATGTAGTGTCTTTGTTTATTAGAGACCCCACAAAAGATAGGAAAGTGCCCTTCTCCAACAATTAATGAATGACACGGTGTCTCTGTTCTCTGAAAACTGGCAAGTAAGTTGAACTGAATGAAGAAGTGTCTCAGACAATGCAGCAGAAATATGAAATATAGCATTGGGTTGGATAAATAAAGCAACAGTTAGAAGAATGATAACGTTCCCTCTAACTATCCCATGGGTGGGAACAATATCAGAACATCATATAGCATTCTGCCATTTTCCTTTTACAAGAATTAAATAGAAGTGGAGAACCTATGTAACACTTCACTGAGAGCTGGGAAAAGTTGTTATGGTGAAGGACTTCAGAAGTTAAAACTCTTTCATTTTCAAAATAAGACCAAGAAGAGATTTGATTACAGCAAAGCTCTACCTTTTCAGGGAGAAAACGCCAATATTAAAGGCCTATTTAACCTAACGGGGAATGACTTAACAAGAACCAATGACTAGAAGCTGAAGCTAGATAAATTTAAATGAGTATTAATGCCTCTACTTCTAGCAGAGAACCTTTGAAACAAACTACCAGAGGAAGTGTCAGTCACTCCATTTATTGAAATTTCAGATGAAGGCTGTATGACTTTCTGGAAAATATCCTTCGGTCAAACAGGTCAGGGTTCCACAAGCAAAGCTTTTCCTTAGGAGTGAAATTGACTTCTTGAATGCCAGCATTACAGCTGTCACATCCACATCCACTCACATACGCATACACATCAACACCTTCACTTTTGTAAGACTCCAGCTCTTTCCAAAGTAAGAAAAGCTTCAGTATACTCTATTAAGAGACTAAAGAAGCCAAGGCTAAATTGCTCATTTTCCCTTCTCTTTCCACATTAAAAGTGAGGCAGGATATAGCTCCCATTTAGCATTGTCCCTCGGAGGGGATATTACTGCACTCCCAATACAAAGAGCACATGTTCTTAGTGGATCACCTACTGCTCTTTGATACCAGCCCCATTCAGCCACACACCTTACTAATGGATAATTAAGCCCTCTTTACAACAGTTGGAAAGCTACTCAGTGGTCTCAGTCACACAAACTGTCCCACTGCATAAATCCTGACTGATGTCTCCAAATGGGCACTCCTCTCCACTTGGAAGAGGCTGGGCGTGGTTCAGGAATAATGGCAGTGCCCACCAGGGTGATGGTAAAATGTCTCATCAGTGTGCAGCCTCACTCCTCCAATCTGCCACAACACCCAGAAGGACAGAGCAGCAGTCATATGTTAAGTCATGTGTTTTCAAAAGTGTTTCATTAAATAATGTACAGAAGGTTTCCACAGTGGTGTTTTGACGTACCACTGTATCACAGAAAATGACGCTGCAATACATTTATGTGTGTTTCTTTACAGGATGGTTAACTGATTTTTATATTAGAAGAAGGCAGCATCTTACTTTAGGTGCATATTTTATTACACTATCATTGTAACCTCACTGGGAAGAGTCTCCACATTTTGCTAGATAATGCTTAGAAATTGCTAAGTAACACAAACCGGATAGGTCACTGTACTGCAGCCATAGTCAGCTTTCCATCTGACCCATCCTGATCCTGAGCCCAGAAAAGCTCTTCCACCTTCTTTCCCCTGCTCTTGAATTATAGAATCACAGAAAGGTTTGGGTTGGAAGGGACCTTGAAGATCATCCAGTTGCAACCTCCCTGCCACGGGCAGGAACACCTTCCACTAAACCAGATTGCTCAGGCCTTGAACACTGCCAGCGATGAGACATGCACAAATTCTGTGGGCAAGCTGTTCCAGTGTCTCACCACCCTATTCCACCCCAAAGTCATCCTTTTCTCACTTAGCGAGGTTTGATCTGTGAAAAGTTCACGTGAGGGAAAGAAAACTGTGAGATGACCCACTGCTGTTTATTCTTGCTATCTGCTGTTTACTTGGGTGATTTTTACAGTAAATTGGTATAAAACTGGCAATGGAGATTTCACCACCAGCCACATCTCTTCTCTCCTACAAGACACTGCACACAGCTCACAAAGTTGTGATGAGCCAGCCCAAGTGTATTTATTTCAAAGACATCCATTCACTGCTTGATTTTCTACTGCTGGCTGTGTTGCAGTTTAAAAAGTGCACCCTTCTCATGAACTATTTCTGACTTCAGTGATATCCCCTGTTATTTCAAAGGGAGAGTATTGTCATTCTACAAATCATACAAAATATTTTTATTTTACTCACTGCAAAATGTCAACTCCACAGTTTTCTATGATTCCAAAAAAAACCTCTAAGTTTCTCTTTGTTTTATGCTCATCTTAGTGGGGATGCTTTCCTCTGTTTTGGCTCAGGCTTTTCAAATAAACTGTGGCAGGCAATTTTGCCAGGGTTAAAAAAAACACTTACCTGATCTGTCACAGGCAGTCTTAAAGACAGATAAGCTAAGTCTGTCTAAGTAGTGCCTCCCACCCAAATATTTAAATAGCAAGTTGTTTAATATGCTGTAATAAAAACCTGCCGGATCCTGACAGCTCCAAATTTTGCAAAGTAGAATGCAGCTGATGGAAAAATAAGGACTAGGCCAAAATGTTCTGTCATTCCAGCATCAAATGACTGCACTACAGTTTTTACATGACCCCCATAACCCAGAAATAGAAATGCAAACTCTAACTTCCCTTGTGACAGAGGTGACTCATTGTATCTCCAAAAAGCAAATTATAAAGTATCTTCTCCCAGGTTTGAGTAAGTTTTCTAGGTGTTGCATTTAGAAACACTTCATATATTCTTTGAGGTATTTATGACCACAGCGGTATTTCCTGCGTGTATAAAAGGGAATACTGCTGGCATGAATACCAAAATTGAATATTTAAGTGTATTCATTTACAAAGCCTTCTTCAGCTTGGCTAAAACATCAAAACACTGCTTGCCTTGTTGCTAAAACTAATTTCTTTCAAATTTTCTGAGTATAACCAAAGAGTCAGTTCCCAGTGCCCCTCTCTTAAACGACCAGAAACTCTGATCAGTGGGTAAGGGACAGCCCACCAAAAGAGCTCCTTTCCCAGCCACAGATCCAGCCTGAAGCAAACCCAGAAAAATATTTCTCTGGGATCCCACCACCTCCTGCAAAGCTACAGCTTGAATAGTGTGTTCATTGAACATTCCCTAATAGGAGAACTCTACTCAAAAATTACAGCGTAAAAATTTCAAATTATTTTTGTGAGTCTGCCAGTTTTAAAGAGGTGCTTAAAAGAGATGTGAGACTCCCCAGTATGCAGAATTCTTGTATCCTGCTGGCTCACAGTCCTACATGACTACCCCAGCATATGCATGGTCTTTCACTAGGCATTATCTTAAATTACCTAAAAACATAAGTATCTCACCTACAATCAAAAGATGTCCTGAATGACCATTTCTGTATCTGTAGGAACAGTTCCTACTGATCATGGGCAAGTGTCTTCTCTAGGTACAATCTGTAACTGCAAAAGAGCAAAGAGACTTCCTCAAAAACTGCTCAGCCCAGCACGACTGATAGGGAAGAGTGTGTATTTAGCAGAGTAGGGTAGCAGATTAATTTCTGTCCTCTCAAACCTTTTACCAAAATGATAAAAAAAAAAAATCTTACCTGAAAGATTGGTGTCATCACCTCAATTCAGAAACAGTGGAACAAACCCAGGAGATGTCAAGGCATCTAAGAGCTTGTGTTACATGTTTTTATTCATTAAGCATTCTTCCTAGTTATACTATCTGAAAATACAGTAAGGATATAAAAATATGCATTCTGTCCATCTAAGTGTAAGCCAGGCCAGAAGCCAGGTTCTCAGATTTATAATCCTGCCATCACTGAAATAAACTGACAACAGAATACACAAACAAAAAAAAAATCATAGTTTTCATTATACCTCCTCACCTTCAAAGTGCACCCTTTACAATGAGGTGCATTAAAAAGGAGAGAATGCTCTGCTCTTTTTTAAGTACTAAAGCCCAGGAAAAAACCCATCAAGATTTAGAGGAACCACTGATAAATAAATTATAATACGACACTACAATTTTTAGGATGCATGGGTTTTTTATTAAAATCAGCCTTTGAGCACCAAAATGAGAAATCACAGGAAATTAGACCTGTGTTTCTGCTGCACTGCTATGGCTCTGAAAATACAGGGTCCCTGCTGATTTACAGCACTGGCACTGTCGATTCCACCACCTGACTACTTACAGGCTTTGCTGCTGGTTTGAAATAGTGCTGAACTTTGGCCAGTGCAGGAGTTTGATTACAGAGGCAATGTCTCCTGGTCCTCTTCATTATGCTGATAAAACAGCAGCCAGCACTTCACATTGTGCCGAGCTTCTACTTTAATTACAGGATTTTTACTAAAGCTTGTCTTTTGGTGTCACTTCAGGAAATGTGGAGTCTGCAGTGTAATGTAAAAACAACTAATTGATTCTGTACCACTGTGCCTGCATCACTACTTGCAATAGATTATGGCTCCTGATATGTAAAGTGTGGAGAAGTAATATAGTGATATCCACTTGCTATGTAAGTAAATATTCGGTATGAAGAAAGGCCTTTTCCTGAATGGTAATGCAAACACTGAATTAATTTATTTTATTGTTTTAGATAAAACTTTTTATTAAATATACAGAAGTTTTATATGGAGAACACTTAGAAAAATGGCTATCTATAGATGGTGACAGATTGCTCAAGTTTAAAAACTGAGTCAAATGCTGAATTTAATCAATATGTGATTGTGATGGCAAAGTCAGATTCATGAACATTATTAGAAGCAGACCTGCTAGGAATAAAAAAACCCAATTTCTAACTAGAAACCTCATATGAATGCTGATCTTTCCAACTTTATCAGAGATCAGAAAGAAATAAAAACACAGCACTGCACTAAATTCTCTCATGGACCACTGCATTCTTACAAAGTATTAATGAAGGTCACAGGCTACGGGACATTACAAAGAGTTCAAAAATTAAGTGGTTTCTGCTTTCTTTTCAGGCATCTGTCATTTTCAGGAATTATTTTTCATTTCCCTCATCATGTCCCCATGGGGTAACCTTGCTTACCTGGGACATCTACAGACACACCCACCAACAGCCAAAGCAGTGGTTACAAACTGGCCTTCAGGGTTACAAGCCATATGACAAATTTGGATGCCTAATGACACCATTTTGGAAGCAATGAATTGTGCCCTAGAAGTTTCTAAGAGGCCAGACAAATAACTGGAGCAGATATCTGCAATTACAGAATCACAGAATATTCTGAGTGGGAAGGACCTGCAAGGATCCTCTAGTCCATCTCCTACATGAATGGCCCATACAGGATCAAACCCACAACCCTGGCATCATTAGAACCATGCTCTGACCAACTGAGCTGATCTCAGGGTCACACAAATCCCACCCTCAGCGTCACTGCACCTGCTCAAGCCTAGAGACTTGGATGCACATTTTTCCTACAAAGAGGACCAACATTTTCAGGTATAAGCACAGAGGCACCTTCCCAACTGTACTACTTCCAATATAACACAGTTAAGTGGCCTGCCACAGCAAAATACACTTCCCAACCAGGAGGCACCTCCATGTGACAGAGAGAGTGTCTTTCTCCTCTGATGTAAATGCCTTGCAGCAAACAGGAGCTTGAGCTCCCTTACCCTCAGGTTGAACAGCATAATCTCCTTACTGCTTTACAAGCAGTACCACGCACCAAACCTAGGGTAGCCCTGCATGTGCTACTGCGGCTCAACACTTGCTGATGGATTTATTCAGCCACCATTCCCCACTCCATGGGGGATCACCATCACCTCAGCCAACATTTCTAGGATGAAAAACCAATCTGTCCCAGAAAATTACTCTTCTAAGTACACTTTCTACAAATGACTGGTTCTGTTTTCAAAAGTGACCGGCCATACAGATAATGAATGTCCTGATGTCAATAGCAACACTCAGCACCAGACTATAAATAAGTGAGGTCTAATTCAGTCCTCTCTTTCCTAAGTGTAACCCAAGTCTACCCAGTTACTACTGTGAGTAAAGCTGCAATTGTTCAAGAAGCCTTCTGCAAAATTATTTCTTTGCAGAGAGAGACTGGTAAGTGGCCATTTAAAAACTAAGCAAAGCAAAACAAAAACCCAAACAAAAATTGGATATATTTTTGCAGAATTTTTTGGGAAATGAAAAAAGTAAAAAATAATTAAAAGGTGAAAGGCAGCACTTCACTTCTCCTCACCCCTGCAGCTTGTCCTATGCTTCAGTGGGCTCAGTAGAGGCTGCTGCATCACCAGCATGCAGCATGCTGGATCATCACTTGAATGGGAGCCAGCCAGCCATGGCAAGGATAGACTCATGGGCACTAAGCAGAACAGAAAGTCAGTTTTGAGGTAATTACATGTTGAATGCCCTTCTTAACCCGCAGCTGTTGGGGGCATTCAGCACATATGGTTAAGGTTGATGAAATTTTTCAAGTCACTGAAGTTTATAAGGTTACCTTGGCAGGCCACCCAGCTTGAATTTTTTTTTTGCTAGAGTACGAAACAGCAGAGAGTGAGAGCATACTGTTTACTGATTGTAGAAGGGGAATGCAGTCATGCTGTGTCAGAAACTGCTCAAGGACCAAAACTGAACCAAAACTCCTCAGTGCTCCAGGGAAAATGACTGAGGGAGAAGACAGACAGGAATAATTATCCATTGCCTCCTATAAAGCACCTTATCACTGTCTTGGCTCTTTCCATCCCTCTCCCCCAACCTCAAAAGAGAGGGAAGCATTAAAAAAGAAAGATGCTACTTCCCTCTCCGGCTGCTGCATTCCTGTCGATGTGGGTACCTCCTGCAGTGAGTAGGGGAACTTCTTAGAGTGCTCAGACTAATTTTCAGCTCAGGGAGGAATTCTGACAATATTTTTTTGAAGGAAAAATCCTTGAGAAAGATCACTGGGGTTTTTTTTGTTGTTTTTTTTTCCCCCAAAGAAACACATTCACAGGAATGGATTGACTCACACAGTTGAGGCCACTTGCCATCCCCCTTAGATTTTTGTCACATATTTTATGATCCCAGGTGTGTGGCTTCAAATATAACTGAAGTGTTTTGCCTTAGAAAGACATTATTACTTACAATAGACTGAAATAATTTGGAGTTCTTCTTTCTAGTCAGCTCTTGGGACCATTCCCCACTGTCACAGAACTGAACCCTTGTCTTTATGAGGACCCAGGCACTGAAGAGCTGTCAAGAATAAATAAGGTTTTTTGGCCTTGGATGCTGCCAGGAGAATTCCCCCCTTACTTACCAATTCCTCTTCTGTTATTCTCTGTTAATAGAGGGGCCTCAGTCACAGCCTCCAACTAAAGTAGCCATGACCCTGCTCCAAAAAATTCACTCTCAAAAAGAAAATACATTCTACAAATTTTCTTGCTTTTTCTTTTGAGTCAGTCTTTAAAACTGTGTTTGTCATGTGTCTACAAGCAGGTTTTAAAAACAGACATGTACAACATTATATGAGGCAGTAAGACATCCGCTGAACAGTACACAAAGTCAGAAGTCATCTAATTTGGAGGATCTGAAATGATCTTTCCTAACAAAAGGATGAGCTTCTTTTAATTTTTCACTCTGTAGGAAGGCTCCAGTGTTCAGCCCTGTACAATACAAGTTCAGTGTTATTACAGAGTATTTCCATGCAAATCACTGTGGAATTGCATTGGCATTTTCAGATAACTAACCATGATAAATGTGTTGCAAGCTGCTTTACAGTTTTTTAGTGAGTAAAAGTGTAGATCTGTATGACTCAGAAGAGGCATGCTTTGGACATGGAAAATTTGTGTTAAAGCAACTGTAGCAGTAGGACAACCTTACTGAGTCCTTGCTACTAAGATTTCTTCAAGACCTGACAGAAGAAGATGTAAATAGACCTGCTTTTTGGAAATCTTATACCTTTTATCTAGAAATTAGTTGCAAATCCTTGACTGAGTTTAGTTTTGAAATACAAAGGTGTAAAGTGAAAAACAGCAATCTGCAATTAAAAGATCTGGTCCAGGTACATAAAATCATCTCTAGAATCCAGGATTATTGCAGGAGTTCAAGGAAAAAAGAGGCTACGCATATGCATGGAACTGATATTGTGGAATATTCAGTCAAGACTCAAACACATTCATCTTTAGTGCAGCTGATCCCAGCGAAGAGTTACAGGGCATTACAGACACTTAAAACAGCCACATACTGGCCAGATGCCTGCTAAAATTGATAACTGAAGTATAGTTAAACTGATATGTATGCATACTGTAATCTCAAATACCTATGTGTTTGGTGTAACATTGAACTTGAAAATTAAGTGAAGCTTTAAGCATGGCAGGTGAAAAATTACCCATATAATTTTTCCTTTTGAAAAACCAGACTAATTTGCAGTGCTAATCAGTCTTGCAACAGAGGAAGAATAGAAGCCAGGCATAATGGGCAAAGGCAATCAACAGTCTCAGCCATCTGAAGGGAGGTAAAAAGATCTTCAACTTTAGGGATAGAGATTGAGTTACAATTTCTGCACATGGAAAACATTCAGCTATGATAGATGTACGTCATCTCTACGGGATAATGAGCTGAGTCCCCAGGTATTAACCAGGAAGTAAATGGGAATCACCTTATCTTAATATTTCCTATGTAAAGATTATTACAAACCACTCACCCTATACCATGATTTTCAAGAAAGCAGGCTAATGTATATACTGTATATAATGTATATACTGGATGATGGAGGTTAACAACTCTGGTGATTCTGCTGTCAGTTGCTTTATTGCTGGTCTGTACTTTTAAGGAAGAAGGCAACAGCAAGTCACTGCTGGGACAGAAGTCACAGCGGTTTCAAGAGACCAGGTAAAGTCCCAGGTAAAGTCCATTCAAAGCCCTTTCTTCCACAACAGGTACAAGAGCTGTGTGCTAGGGTAGTTTAGATTACTACCCAAGAGTAATGATGGTGCTCACCAGCCATGTGCCTTAACACCACATCCTAGTACACGCTGTAAGGTCCATATCAGACGGCACCATACAAACAGACTAGCTGGGGCTCCTGGAAATATTTAGAGAGTAGATTACCAGTAAGGGGTTGCAATTACTGCATATAAAAAAGAGTACCTAAAAGTTCAACCAACTACATAGTCGAGCTTACTTCAAGTGAATCAATAGGGTTTCCTGACTCAAATGCTACAAATAGTTATGAGGGACCTGCTCCACCCTCTGCACCCAGTAGAAGAAGTCTCATGACTGGAAGAGCTCGTTGACAGGTTTGTTGCTGCAACCCCTCCAAAGGATTTGGGATCTACCTTATTGTGTTTTGCTGCTGAAAGCGTCTCTGTTGAAAAAGGAAGAAGATGCCTTATAAGTGAGTGAGTCAACAGGATTGGAAGAAGTTAGCCAATGATTTTGTCTGAGAGGGATCACGTCAGAAATATCAAAAACACAATGGATAGAAACTGGAAAGTCAGAATTTCATTCAGACAAACTGGAGACAAACAGACTAATGGAGCAGGCAAGCTTCATGGTTCAAACCTCTGTGACTTCTGTAGCGCCATCACTCAGTGTTGAGATACTAATGCCCAAATGCTGTGCTCATGGAAAAGTCGGACTACAGCGAGTACTGATTTCTGCCAAAGAAACAGTTAACACCAAAGCACACACAGTTTTAGTTTAAGTTCTCCTGCTGTCTACAGGAGCTAATTGCAATCACAGGCTTCTTCCTTTCCCAAAGCACTAGCAATAGGTGATGGCAACATTTGTCATAATTATCCTTTCTCAAGAAGCACAAACCAAATAAAATCACCACAACACTGGCTGTCTTGAAAAGGTATCGGGATGATTTATTTATATAGAGACTAAGATGAAGTATAGCCCACACTCACAATATAGTCATATTCACTAATCACACTGGGACACCACCAGCACCTTCTCCTTTGAAGAACTGGGCAGAAAGAAACCAAAGGAAAAAGGCAGGCTGAAAATCCCTCCCTGCAGTGATCTTATGTAGGGGCACTATATTTGTGTTGTGTATGAGGAGCTTCAGCAGACCCATATGTTGTTACTATTCCTTTAGCCATCCTTTAAGTGTTCAAACTTCACTGCTAGTGTGGGAAGTGTGTGACAGATACACAGTTAGTATCTCCAGTAATGATACAAATGAATGACATTCTATTCAAACAGCTTAGACAACGGTAATAAAAATAAAAAAGCACATTAAAAAATAAAAGGGAATGTGTGTGTCAAATAAACTACCTGGAGGTTTGAAAGATGGAGGGACAATTTAAAGTGTGCTATTAGAGTAGCAGAATTGAAGTGAATGTCAGGCAAGTTTGAGGCTAACATGCTCATTTTTCCTTTGATTGCAGCATTTCACAGTATTTAGCATGTGATGGAGAGCTTTCACTTATTTATGGAAAGAAAAGTAGAGTACAAATTATTAATAGCTCATCTCATTCACTAAGTGTTAAAAAGTAGCAGGAGGAGTGAGTGCAAAGGCTGCTTAGAAAGCTCTCATTTAGGAAGTTTAAAAGGAAGTCCCACATTCAGTCCAAGCTAATAAAATACCTTTGAAAGATAATACAGCTTAGTGGCACCACTTCAGGGCAATCTCTTAGAAGCATTCCAGTGATACAAAAGGAACTAAGGCAGCGTTCCAGCCAGTGCTCTGCCATTTCAGTGGCTGTCAATAGCATCCTAGATTTTCAGCCCACCATGTAAGAGTTCTCAAAATTGATTCCCAAGACAAACCACCCAGAGGAAATATTCACCTGCTTTTCCTGAACCAGAGTTGGAATCTTCAAGTAGCCTGAAAACTGGCAAAACTAGTAAAGACATGAGGCTGGCACAAGGAAGAGCCAACTGGGAAATAAAAACCAAACAAAACCAATCCAACCAAAAAAACACCTCAAAACCAAAGTAAAGGTATGTCTCTGTAAGATACATATCCCAGGGAGTTCCCTGGGAAGCCTAAACACTGGAGCAAAAACGCACGTGTATTTCCTCTTCCACTGCCCAGAGGGACAAATTCCACAACTGTAAGTCTCCAGAATCAGGCCAGCACCACCCATCTGCGTGCCATTCCTGAGAAAACTTGTTAGGTTAGGAACTGGATGTGAGTTCTGGTGGAGATGCCTCAGTCAGTAATTCATTGCACCTCCCGTACTTAAACTATTCCTGACAGATGTTTGTCCAACCAATTCCTAAAGAGCTCTACCAGCTCCATTGCTTTCTTCATTATTTGTACTCTTAAAAAGTTTTCCGAGTATAACCTGCAGCTGGCACAAAATACCAATTCCTTACCCCGGACAGAAACTAAGTTTGTTGAAAACCTCCACAGGTGCACTTAGTTATCTGTGTTTTCTTGTATTTTTAGAAGCACACCTACTGCTAAGCTTGTGTAAACTAAAATGAGCAATAAGTAACCATGACTTACATTTTAAGACTCTCTAAATAACAACTCAGACTGCCAAAGAACCTCAAGTCACACTTTAACTAACTGTATAGAAAAATCACTTCATCCACAAGCAATAAGCAGACACCACTGAGAAAAAAAGCACCATCTGCTTAGCAGAACTCCATGACACTACACAAGAGTTTATGACAAAAAGTGAAATGCCAGGAGGACAGCAAACTGATTTTTAAAAGTTCTGCATCTATTACTCAATAGCTCTTCTCCCAGTATGTAATTCTAGTAACACCTGCTCTCCTCTGTGTCTAACATCTCAACATTTTACTCCTTTTAGCTCTGTCAATCCATGAGATTTATGGCAGTGTGTGGTGTCCCACCACTAAGCAGAAGGGAGTACCCAAGATTCATAGATGCCCGTGGTGGAAAAGAAATTACAAAAGTCAGAGAGTCCATGAAAACTTAAGAAGTTTTATTAGTAAATTATACATGCGGCATGGAAATTGGTATAAGCTGGTCCCCCCTAGTATAAACACACAGATGTGGATTTTGAATATGGGGTAGAGTGAAAGAGAAAAAGAGAAGAAAGAGGGAGGGAGGGGGGGGGGGAGGGAGGGAAGGAAGGAAGGAAGGAAGGAAGGAAGGAAGGAAGGAAGGAAGGAGGGAAGGAAGGGAGGAAGGAAGGAAGGAAGGAGGGAAGGAAGGGAGGAAGGAAGGAAGGAAGGAGGGAAGGAAGGGAGGAAGGAAGGAAGGAAGGAGGGAAGGAAGGGAGGAAGGAAGGAAGGAAGGAGGGAAGGAAGGGAGGAAGGAAGGAAGGAAGGAAGATCTTGTGAAATATGAGTGAGTTTTAGTATCATCAGTTTCAGAAGAATTGATGGCTTGGGTCATGAAGGCTGCATCTTCAGCAGAACTCGGCAAAAGCATGCAAACTAAAACAAAATTTGTATCAGGGGCTTCAGTTTAGAGTTTCAGAAAGCTGAACTGAACCAGGTCTGGTTTGACCAAATATAAAGTTGTACCAATAAAATAAGGATAATAAATTCAGCTTGTACATATGTTATTCTATATACATCTGGAAATTTCTCTTAGAAGGATGAAAACGAAATTGTGTAAGACGCTTTCATAAAAATTAGCAGTCATACTGGAAAGACATACTGGTTCACATATACCCATAACTGAAAGAGCTGTATCAGTCCAGAAATTTGTCCTTAGATAACAGTATGTAAGAAGATGCTTTTTTTTTTTTACTCCACACAAATAATGCTTCATAGTTCTTACAACTAAGCACAGTTCCAGCAGGAAAGATTGAGAAAAAGTCATGCAACATTTTTACACCACAGTGGTTAAGGCCACTGTTGCAAAGTCAAATCCTTTCCCTGTCTAGTTCAGAGTAAGGACATAACCTAAATCTTCTCCATCCTCTTCCTGTTCATAGCTGTCATTCTAGGGCAGCTCACCATAGCCTTCCTGCTGAAATTGTCTTATTTTATAAGACCAGTTGAGAGTTTGTATATGCAGAAAGGACTTTGACTGTAAATAGATAGAATGTAGGAGAACAGAGATAGTGGTTAAGGTAATCTCACCCCTAAGGAGTTACAGCTGCACTAATTATCAAGAATTAAGAACAAGCCTGCCCATAATAGGCCACAGCTGGATCCAATTAGGAGGGGTATTGTAAAAGAGTAGGTTAGCTAGTTGAGATGTAAAATGGACTTTGTTGGCTGTGCTGAGAAGTTGGAGTCAGTGCTGTGAGGGGCTGCCCATGAGAAATCACCAAGAAGGTATGAAACCTTTGTAACAAGATGGCAACATTGACCTTTAGGCAAATGGACTATTCATTTAGAATCTGCAACTGTCAAATTGATACACCAAAGAATTTAATAAGCAGTGAAAGAGTCTGGCCAGTCTCCCACTGTATGGAAGACCAGAGGTAGGAAGACCTGACTAATGAATTCATGCACTTACATGGTGAGGACATCAGGTACCATGCTATTACACAAACCATGGATTGCTTCTCCTGTTTTGCTCTCAACAGTTTGTTTCTCTAAGGTATTATTGGAACTGCTATTTTCACTTGAAAACAGTAATTTTTGATGAGCAAACATTTTCTTGTAAATCACTTTCCAGCATATTCTCAGTCTCGTTTTAGATGGATACCTGTCACATTCTGAACAACCTTTACACCCTCAGACATTTTCCCATCTAAATGCTAACTAGAGGTGATACTGCCTACTTAGAAAAGTCATATGAAGTCATAGCCCACATTACTTTAACAGCAATAAAAGGGCAAGTAAATGAGGAGCTGTGCTATTAAACATGATGAAAATAATAAATGTTGTAGTGCTTGCAAATGGGCTGGGGAGTATTTTGAAGTGCAAGCATTTTTCTTCCCAGTCTAGAACAGAGCTTGGTAATGAGGAGCAAGGTGCCAGAAGCAGACACATTGCTCTGAGACACGCTGGAATTGGTGGATCTTTCCAGCCTGCTTACTGCAGATTAGGCAAAGAGAGTAATGAACTCTCTGCAGTGCACTCGGGCTGAAAAAACTACCACCTACTAGAGGACAAGGAAGATTTCAAGGAGAGACTGGCACTTTACAAGGAAGGACCTGGGATTTTGTTATACCGATAACTTTTATAGGAATGGCTGAAAGTGGGTATCAAGGTCTTTTATAGTCAGGCAATAAAAAACCAGAACTATGTGAGAAAATCTTCCGCCGTAGCTGAAAAAATGTATCTGAAGCCAGGGGGGAAAAAAAATCAAACCTTTTAAAAACAGAATGAAAAAATGGCTATTTTCTTCTTGGGGATTTATATATCTTTTTAACAAAAAGAGAAAGAAGAAGCCCTCTCAATTTTCCAACTCTCCTTGTTCAGGTACATCCTTATGGTGCAGATTCATCCTCCTACAATAGACTCAGCATCAGGTTAATCAAGTATTGTTTACATCCTGGCCTTGCCTTCCTGGCATTACTCTGGGCTAATCCACTTAGGTCCCAGCTATCTATCTGCTGGCCTCAATCTGCCCCTCCAGCTCTTTCTCAAAGCAGGAGATGGAACCTCTTCTACATAAACTCAGGCTAATCCCACACTGATCATGGGAGCTCTGGTAGGTGGAGAGGAGGAGGTTTTCCGTCCTCCCACCTTTAAAATATGGACTGATACAGATTACAGGTAATGAATCCCTGAAGGACGACAGGTCTAACTATTCCCTGATAACCTGCTGTTAGGCTTTCCCAGTGGGGAACACACCTTGGGCAGAGGCAGTTTGCTCCCTGGCTGAAGGAAAAGAATATGCCAGACACAAAATAAAGGCCAATCTATATACCATTCATCCATTTAAATAACACTGGGAAGGAAAAGGCCCCAACAAACCCAAAACATTTAGCTGCAATAGTGCAAGATTATGTGCAGGCAATCCCTAACCTTGATAAAGTCAGCACAGGAGGAGAGGAGCATTCACTTGCACTGAAAATAACCATCAGCTGGTACTCTCTGTACTGTTTGCTACAGTTACTTTCAACTAATTTACTTAGAAACCATAATCACCCATCTTGTCATGGCAGACATTAATTAACTACAACATTTAGAGAATTATAACAGTCAGCCAAGTGTCTCAGTTTTGACAAGCAGTGCAGCCAAGGTAAAGCCAACTGATGCAAGCCACTGGATTTCCTTCAGAAGAAAGTCAAAGGGGGTGAAATATACTTCAGGAAGATCCACAAATGAATACAACCCCCAGCACAAGGAGCAAAGCATGCATCACTGACACTGCCCTCAGCTGCAGCACACTTCATTATTAAAGAAAACCAAGGCACTGCAAGCCTTAATTTCCCTCCAAGAAAAGGAACATGGAAGAGTGAGACTGACACAAGCAGCTTAGCATACTCTGGGTAATTAAGTCACAGCATTCTCTAGGGTGCTGTGATTCAGATGCCATAACTTTGAAACACTGGAACTTCAGCAGAGAAAAAGACAATTCAGTTTGACTTTTAATTTGCTGTTATGCAATGATTAGTTTATTCTAGAGTTAAATTTTTATGATTATAGTTTCTGCCTTCTCAGTCTTCACTCCCTTTCAGAACATATATGTTCTCTGTTTTCCTGTTGGTTACATCAGTTTTCAAGAAAATTACATTGATATTCCATATGCTTTGGTTTTTTTCTAACATGACAGGTTTTTTAGTTTCTTCTTCAAATTGATTTGATGAATGGTGGCTTTGTAATCCCTTTCTCAATAATTGCTCACATTAATGGAACTCCCTCCACTCCTCCTAAGCTCATTCATACATCCTGGTCATGCTATTTCTTCAACTCTGGCTTTGTCACTGTTGTGAACTTGATTGTTGGGTACAAAACCAAAGCCTTTTCTGGCTTTCTGGAGGGGTAAGGCTATACAAACAGATAATATGAGGCAGTGTGTTCCAAGACTACAGAGCTTTGAATGTGTTAATCTAAAATTTAAGAGCCATCTTGCCTTGTGGCATCTTTGGACCCTTCACCTCAACCCCTTTACTTACTTTAGCTGAAAGAAGCTTCACTTCCTATTAGCTTTGATCCACTTCGTAACAAATCAGAATTAATGCAGGCTAAGGAAGCCAGAAAAAATCAGAAATGAATTTCCAGCATCCCGACATATAGCCTTCAGGGAACTTATCTGGCTTGGTCTCTAAGTCTGCTACAAGCTGCTAAGACTTCAGTGGACAAAATGTAGTGACCGTAACTAAAAGGAAACAACTGAAAGAACTCAAAAACCCTGATGTGATTTAGGTTTAAACAAGGACATAGACATTGGGAAAGGATTTGATTTGTGGTAAACATGAAAAGAAATAAAACTAAGTGTGTGTGTTGCTATTTCACGACCCACTGTGCAAACATTGCTGTAGGCATGGTGGGTTTTATTGCTCATTAGTAAATAATCAAGTTAAAAATAAGATGGTTGGGAAACTGCTGATTGATGAGGAATAAAATAACATGACATAAACATCTGTCTCCCAGACTAATATGTGTTAGTAGAGGAAGACATTGCTAAGGCACTTCAATGCTCAATGCCCTGATGAGATAGTGATTACATTGTGAACAGTGTAATGCAACTACAGCTGCCATTCCCTTCCCCACACGGGGAACGTTACAGAAATGTGGGTCTGGATTGTTTACTTCCACAATGTCTTTAATCTCCTAAGCCTTCCACAGGGCACAAACTTTCCTTCCACATAAAACTCTGCCCCCAAGCAACAAAGCTCTTAGACTTTTGCTTGGAGCATGAATCCCTCCTTTAGTGGAAAACACTTTCCCAGCTACAGACAGTGACAGCTGACATGCCCTCTCACCTCAGGCATGTCCAAATCTACTCTGTCAAAACCACAGATAGATCTGTGCAACAAAGAGCTTTTAAAGCTTAGGCATTTAAGAAAAATATCCCACACAGGTATCCCTATTTCATTAAAAAAAATTTTCTGGCAGAGAAAGAGCAATACACAGACTCTTCCACCAAGGCATCTTCTTCAGTGGTTTCTTCTATTAGGTTTCACACCTACAGAACTAAAATCACTACAAATTTTACTAGTGAACACCATTTTTTCAATTTCTACCGAACTCAATTTCTGTCCTCCAAAGAGGACAGAAATATAATTTCTCCTGGGTGCCACCCACACCCTGCTCCTTTGGTCTGCCTTCACATTGAGAAGAAAAAATCAATGCAATGACCATCGCTCTACATTTTTAAACCCATAAAGATCACAAACAAATAAAAAATAGACTCTTTTCCCAATTAAACAATAAAATAGCAAGCAAGTATCTAGCACTGCTGAACAGCCTGTCCTCAGAGGTCAAACAGTATTTTGGGTTTTCCACACATGGAGAAATAAATATGAATAAAACTACAAAGCTGAATAAATACATGGCGTAAGAGATGCAAGCAATTTTCAAGATGTCAGCATTTACCTCACATCATAATACACTTATTCAGATTTTAATAGGCTGATTTCAGCCTATTTTAGTGTTACTAGCAAAAAGATACAGATTTTGTATTTAAAGAATCTACCTGCTTTCCCTGGCCACACAACTAAAAATTTATTTATGTAAAAATTAGATTAAAAATACCACTTATTATAAAAAATATTAAAACTTGGCTCAAAAATAATCAGCTTGATTTTCATTTTACATTTTAGTTAAAGAATCAGTAAGGGAATGAAACAGAAGCAGTATTTTCAGAATACAGAATATAATGTCATACGACACAATGCTCCACCTGAAAAACAAATGCACACACAGCAAAAACTCTCTGAAAAGAATATAAATTAAGATTGCTGACAGATAATGAGTGAAAACAGTATGAAACAAGGATAGATAAAGAAAAGTCCAGAATGGTGCTGATGTCTTGGATTTATGTAACATCCTCATTAACAATTTAAAAACAATAAACAGTTCACTAAGCTTTAAATTGATGTATTAAACGGGGAGTAGGAAGCAGCTAGAACAGGAAGACTGAAAAGAATGGGCAGAAAACACTGCCTAGGCAGAACACAAGGGATAAACATCTGTGACAAATAGGCAAGACTGGTATACCAAAAGAGACAGAGACCACAAGACTGGGAATGAAGGCAGAGACAGGCAGAGAACAGCAAACTAAGATTAATCTGCTATGCAACACAGCTGTGGCAAAGGCACAGCAAGGCTGCCAGTTTGCACAGACCATGAAGTCTGCAGCCAAACCCAGGTCTGGCAGACCACCAGCACAAATGGCTGCTCCTTCCCCATGCCTGCTTGCCTTCTGTGAGCACCACCAGCACAAAGGTTTTACAGCACTCACCACACACACACTGAGCCTGCGGCGCGCGCACCGACACGAGCACTGCATCACGTCGGGTCTGGTGGCCGTTCCCAGGGGGGCTTCAAGGTCAGCTTCAAGGACAGCTCCCCTCCTGTGGTACAGGAGGCCTTGTAACACATTTCTAGTGGGGATGTCCAGCCAAGGAGATGAAGCTACACCTAACCTAAAGCAGTGCTCCCAAAAGACATATATCGAAAATAGGATGAGCAATATGGAATGCAATCAGAGCTGATGAAAACGCCTCCAATTATGTAATTTAAATTACTTAGGAATATTTGCTGGGAAGTAATGTTGCATAAAGAAACTAATTGAAGAGATGACTTAAAAAGTTTCTTTTTCAGTTTTCATCTGTCAATAGGCAAAAAATTTCTCAGGCTGACTGGGACCTCTGCTGCAGCCAAGAACATCTGCAGGAATTATATAAATCCCTTGCAACTATGCAGAAAATTAAACTAGAAGATCCCAATAATTGCAAGTGATAAGGCATCTAAAATCCAGAGTGTGTTTTTATCAAATAGAAGAGTTGCTAGCTATACTTCCTCTGTACAAGCTGAGACTTCAAATGGAGTCTCTTCACCAATAGTTTGGGAAGCTGAACCTCCTGTAATTTGAGAGAAAAACCAGAAAAGGTTTTCAAGAGCCACAGAAAGGAAGTTCCTCCTACTCCTACTGACACTGTGGAAGTTCTTCCCTCAACTGTCCCACTGGTTGATTTCCTAAACTTTGAACATTTTTATATATATGAAGAAGCTTTGTCTACATTTGCTAGAAGTAGTATAGTAGTACTTTAGGGAGACAAAAGAATTAGAAGATCTTGGCCACACAAGATGGAGTCTTGCAATGGTCACACCCTTTTGTTCTAATGAGTCTTTCACAATTCACTGTTTTCACATTTTATGTTGCTGCATCTTGTTGTTGTAGTTGAAGTCCTAGTTTCTGTATTGTGTGAATTACATATCTTTTTTCCCTGTTCCACACTTTATCATGCAGACAAAAGAAATACATTTCTGTCTCTTTTGAGATTATCTTCTCAAGGTCAGTTTCCCAACTGCTCCTGCTGCCAGTCAGCCCAGAATGCACTAATGTACAATGTCGAACTCTGAGCATGATTATCATCCCACTGTATCATAATTTCCGTAATGAAGTCAGAGTA
Source organism: Onychostruthus taczanowskii (assembly GCF_017590055.1). Lineage (NCBI taxonomy): Eukaryota > Metazoa > Chordata > Aves > Passeriformes > Passeridae > Onychostruthus > Onychostruthus taczanowskii. Next base: position 3,258,612 of record NW_024505561.1, on the reverse strand, counting down.
AAAACTCTCTTACCAGCTGCCTCAAAATTAAGAGATGTGGAAGGTCTCAAATCAACTGCCTAAGTTCATAAATTGATTACCACTCTCTTTAAAACTGTATTTACTAAAGCAAAAGTACTGAAATCTCAGGAACCCTATTGTCAGCATGCTTCCCTTTTGAGATCGCCATTTCCCCCCAGTGAATAAAGTCAAACCACCAGAAACTGAGAGAGTTCTTCTGTTAGTGGTGGTTGTGCAGATGCTCTGTATTAATAGAGTCAGTTGCCCCAAGGAATTAGCCATCTATATTCATGAACTAAATGAAACCGTATTCATTGAGCACATGATGACAGCACAGTTGAAGAACAGGTCAGTTCTTGTATTCAGGACTAAATCTTTGCTTTCTATTCCAGATGAAGGATATTTTCTATGGGTTGAATATTCCACCCAGACTCTTTTCTCCTTCACCAGAAGACTGAAGCCAGTCTTCTCCGTAACTGTGATTTTAACTAGAGTCACTAGATAGAAGTATGGTTCATGGTGACACACAAGAGTACAATGAGAACTGATTTAGGGAACTGGTTTAATGATGTACTAGTCATTAGTAAGGCAAAATGCAAATAGCAGGTACTTTTGGAACCTATATTAGATGTCTTTCATATCTTAAACGGTATCTTAAAGCCAGGCTACTTTATTGTGGCTATGTTATCAACAAGGGGTTCAGCAGTTGGTCCATTCATAGATCCATTTGAAGTCAGTGAGGTGTTCAGTACACAGTGAAGGAGAAAAATAAAAATGAACACGTACAGAACTGACCTGAAATAAAATTTCTTCATAAAGAAATGAAACAGCACTGTATGGTCAGGTGCTAAGTACGGTCTTTTATTAATTCTCTTTTTAAGGTGTTTACTTCCATTTTTATCTTTGCACTACATCTTTCCCCCTCTTCAATGACTCTACTGTGACACACATGAAACAGCTCCTGCTGTGAAAGGGGTTCAAAGCTTCCCTTTACTCTGAATGTTCACTTCATGAAATCACCTTAAAACCAACTGGAGAGACCAACCAAAGGAAGAGCAAGAACAGATATGTCATTTCCAGCACGCAGAGATACAGTCATCAGATGTTGCAGTCATGTATTCAGCCTTGAAATCGAGGCACTTCTGAATGTATTCATGAGTACATGCACCAATTGGTCCAAAAGATTTCCTTGGTCTGGATAAGCTCCAGGACTTGGCCTTTCTCTGGCTCCTCTGGTATATCTCTTTGGAGCAGGATCCCATCCTATGATTACGTTGCAAAAAATGAACCCATACGTTATTTTCAGGAAATTTTCTGCCCTCCCATTCCCTCTACCCAATAATTCTGACAAACACACCTTGCTTCTTGAATGTGAACACCTTTGTCTCTCTTGACTGAAAGTATAACATCTGTAGTGTCCTATAAAGCTCATTGTATACACAGACCTGGTGCAGGAAGCCGAAACATATATCACTATTTCCCACTTCCCTTGCTGCTTGGGAGCATTTACTGACAGATGCAAGCTCCTTCTGTATCTCCAAGGCATGGTGGGGATTGCTCCCACCTTCTGGCCAGGACACCACTCTCCTCCTTACCCCTTTGACACAACCCTGCCCAGGGAAGAACTGCTCCTGTTTCATTCTCTCTTGCTCAGATCTTCTTATCATTCTCTGTGAGTCTGAAGCACTCATATTCCCAGATATGAGTTCTCTTGTTCTGCAACTAGATATTTACACTGCTCCCAATCCCTACTTTGTGTATCCTAACATGATCACTGCTTATTCATCATTAACATCTCCTCACTATTCCTCATTTACCAGTACATGGGCTAGAACTGGCAGGGAATCCACACAGACCAAGGCACTCTGTGGAAAAGTCCTTTCCAGGATGCGAGACTTTTGCACAGCTGGTATCTCAGTGGTCATGGCTGTAAATACAGAGGGTGCAAGATGGTACAAAATAATATCTGTGGCATTACATCAAGAAATACAAAAGACTTCTCTGTTCCCTCAGCCCACAGAAACACTGTGTTCTATTTCCACATCACAGTTTTTTCCACATCTCTGGAGACAACATGGCCCCTTTTTTCCTTTCAAGGTCTCAGCCCAGCATCATACACATGCTAATACAGAAATTAAACATTTGTTGAGTAGCTTTAGATAAGTTTAGCAAACAAGAAAATAAAGTAACTAGACTTACCCCAAGGAAATTAATATTAGAATTGTTTGCAACCTTGGCACTGAAGTTTTAAACAAAATAAAGTACAAGTAAGTCCTCCAGCAATGACTGTGCCTGCCAGGTATGTAGGGAATATACCTTTTCACTCTGGATTTACAGTTTCCCATTTGATATTTAGATAACTGTATAACATTATTCATTATTAAGGCTGGATTCAAATCAGTAACCTTCAGAAGGGAAGTTACATATCCCATTTGTTACTCAGTTCTCCAGATAAGTGCTTCTGCCTCAAACTCAAAGCTTTGATGACAGAGAAGCACTGTTCACTGAGGTGTTGCTAATGCATTCCTGAGTCTGGCTAATTACACACAATCAACTGATTCTCAAACATCAGGATGCCAAATATTGCCTTAAATCACTACCACTTGATGGGAAACTTTCTATTGCTTGAAGAGGTGAAAACAGTTGAGTTAGTAATGAAAATAAAATCCAACATTTTGAGACCAACCTCCTAAAGGCAGCTACACAGAAATTAAGGCCTTTAACCCTCCTCCTGTTGCACAGAAAATAACTTCAGCTATTTTTTTTCTTTCTTACAAAATCGAATAAATATAAGCCTTAAAAAAACCCACACAAAGTATTTATATGTGTTCAGTAAAAGTATTGTTAAAACTCTCACCTGACTAAATTGTATGACAACACACTGGAAAACAACGATGCTAGCTCTTTCTCCCAGGAACGTGATTCCACACAGAATTCCACATGCACCATGGAACAGAATCAGCCTTCTGCAGATAATCTACCAGGACTGTAATCTAAAATCAGCTGCTACCTTCACTCTGGATCAACTAATTTCACTTTTATCTGGAGTTCTCTAATATTTGAATTAGCTCAAATATTGCTGATTAAGGCACCCTGAAACATCAGGATAATTAACAGAGGAATCCGGATGTGGAAGACTGTTTCTGTGTTTGTAAATCCCTGCAGATGTGCAATAGCAACAGACATAGCAAGATGACAAGGCCAAGGAAAACAGCAGCTAATAAAACAGACCAAGATGAAACTATTGATACAATAAATCCTACAACAGCAATAAATCAAACAACTCAGCTTTGTTTCCCAGGCTAAAAGTATAATTTAATTAGGTGCTACAAATCTAGATAACTAGCACTTGACCTATATCTGTCAATATGGTCTAATGGTGACAAACATGGAAAGAATTCATGTACCTGGAGTGAGGCATGCCAGGCTTTGACCACCCTCTCTCCAGGCACACACCTGCCCCGTGCCCTGTCACCCAAGACACAGCAGTGCCATTCCCTGCTTTGCCACCAGGCTCTTGGTTGTGCTCCTCATCAAGGGGTTTAGCTATCTATACTGGGACTTCTGAGTAGGTCAATTACCTGTGCCTGAGTCAGGTCTTTAAAACACCCACATCTTCATGTTTTATGCTGTTAACACAAAATACACCCAGCATTGTACCCCAGAATTTTTTGGGGGATGAGTAACCTGACCAGTGTCCTTCACAGTTATGACTGTTCACTCATTTCTAATCAACCTTTAATAAAGCTCTATTTTGAAACACTTCATTTCATAATAAAAAAAAAGGAGGGTGGAAAAAGAACCCCTAAACCCAAACAAGCCAATTTTCCATCAGTTTGGACATCCTTAGACTAAAATCAAGATTGCACCATTCACGTGTTTATAGAGAACATTTGTATAAGGCTCCTGGAAAGGATGAAGGAGGATCTTTCAATGGTTTGAAGCACACAGTTAAACCTGAAAAGGGTGAGAATTCAAGATACAGCCTGAACTGCAGCACTTGAGCTCCTTAGTTTAAGGAATTGCTTTGCACTGTGATCTCCTGTGTAACTCTCCCAACATCTGTTAAACAGAAGTCAGGCACCAAGATCACAGGTGTTGATCTAGGGAAACATAATACCCCCAAGAACTAAGGCTTTCTAGTTACAATGCAAATGCACACCACCATCATCCATTCGTGTGCAGGACTTCCAAATATTTTTCCCGATTCTCCTGAAATCAAACAAAAATGCAGCACTGGCTACCATTCCTACGTGAAGCAGAGATACCCCCTTGGAAAACAGGCATCTATATATTGACAAACTGTCATCTCTGATGAAGTCAGGAGTAAAGTGCTCTTAAATCAACCTTGGAAGATAAAACTTTTAATGGTAGCTTTGCATTGCTGTAACTGGAAATGGATCTGCGGCTTTGTATTTGAAAGGCCAAATCCTTCTACTCCTTTGTTCCCTTTTTTTATTTTCCCTTCTCTTTTCCTTTCCCCTTTTTCCAAATTAACATTTGGAACACTTGAAAATGCTAATTGAGTTTCACTTCATTCAGACAGGAAATAATGACCTCAAGATAATAAGACAAGTTAATAGTCCCCTGCAGGTAAATTAACACAAGACCAAATGCTTGAAGACCTTGAGGATCACAACTGTTAAACTTAAGTATGCATTCAAAGCAACCCTGAGCACCTAACAAAGCAGGTCACAGATCATCAATCAGAGCTGCTGAAAAAAAACTCTTCAAAGAAAGAAGTGCAGAACACATGAAGGTAATGTCTTTTCAACATCTCCTTTAACACAGCCAACTGAAAGATGCTGTTAAGTAAATACATAAAAAACCCACAACCTGCAAGCTCAATGTGTATGAAAAGGTGTGCTCAATGAAGTAATTAACTCATCCCCAAAATCAAAAAGATGTATTTCAGTAGGTCATGCATCAGAAGCAGATATGTTTCCATTGCAATAACATCGTATTTTCTTTTTGTAATCACTTTATAGGGTACAAAATATTAATTTGATTACAGCATATCCATGAAGATGAAATGCTTACAGAAATCATAATGCTGCTTGAAGTCACAAAACAAACATTTCACAGCCCATAAAGTGAAAAGTGCTATGAAAGTGCCCGAAGCACAATAGTCACTCCACAAATCACCTTCATGTCAGAATAGACAAATTTGTGTAACCTAAAAACACTCATAGAAAAATATCCTCTCTCTTTAAAATACAGCTGTTGACAAATAAATGGGTAATTTTCATAAACTACTCAAGTTTAAATTCATAGCCCTCTATTATAATAGCACCAATTTGTTTTGCAAGTTAAAATATGTTGCTGGATCATGTAGAAATTAAAAAAAAAATAACACTGGTTAAAAAACGTAAATTATTATGAGAAATCCAGAATCTGCGCGTTCAATGCAGTTTCAAAGATAGCACTGTATCTTATAATCCTTTAGGATGCTAAATTATCTTAGTGTTTAGAAAGGAGAAAAGCTGTTATTTACAATCTTCTATTTTTAATTTGAAGTTTTTCCCTTAATTACTTTTTGTTTCAGCACAACTAGCAGGTGTCAAGAGCATATTTTCTTTCCTTGCACGAGTTCATCTACAGTTAAGACACCAGCTCTGAATTGAAAAACCTGAAAAGCTCATTTTCCTCTCCCAACACATGAATATGAATTATCTGGGAAGAAGGAGGATCTGGCAAATTGAAAATCTGCAGGACATGCACAGATACTCATGGGTGCCCAACAGTACAGGTAGGCAGCAGAGACCTTTCTGACAGAACATTGTCTCCACTGAAGAACTGCTGCAAACAAAACCCTGACCCTTTATCTGCTGGGACACACTGCTGAAGTCTTTGCATTGATAGCTGATGAGATATCCAGAAAACCCAGTCCAACAGAGACTAGAAACAATAATGACACTCACTAAATCTGTTGCTTCGAACTGGAAACCTGACATTGACAGAACTACGGTAATAAAGATATAATAAATGCAATCACTATAAATGTGATGTAAAATTCTAGCTTTTCCTGTAAAGCACTTATTTCCATTCAAATGGGAAGGGCACAAGTTATGAGAGAAATAACAAGCAAACATGAAATATATCAAACAACATTATCTGTGTAATAAAAATTAAAGAGAATAATTTGATTGGAGCTTGCTGATGATTAAACCACTTGAATTAATGTTCTGCATAAACAGCATGCTGGGTTTGCAAGGCGAGGCCTCAAAAATGAATGTGAAGATTGTTTCAATTAGAAAAAACTATATATCAGTGGGTTTTCCTGTTCTTTGCTCCTTCTTCTGGAAACAAATGCAAAATAAGATTAAAAAAACCCCACATTTAAAACATACTTGTTTATTTTATCACTACTGTCATTACATTAGGCTGTCATTAGAGACTTTAAACCTTCTGTTTAAACCGGTTCACCCTTTTCATTTCTGTGCTATTCCCTAAGTGGCTCAGTTTGCTTTTTCAATGATTTTGCGTTTTATCCTTTCTGAAGATTACAAAAAGCACACTCCAAAGAATTTTCTATACAGTTTTGTCAGTAGTGGTTACATGCATCATAGCAGTACTTTCCCAAACAGCACTGATACTGTCTCGTGGTTTCTGAACAAAGCTTTTCAATCAAAAGGCTGCATCATCCATGTTCAGGATGGCCCCTGAGGAACCTGAAAGGGCTTCCAGAGAGACTACACGCAACTGCACACAGGTCATAGTTACAATGACTGGCCCACAGCAAAGAGAAAAAGGTGCTCTGGAAAAGAGTTGATATTTATCCCAACATTTTGCTGCCAGTGCCCCAATCTCACATGAAAAAACAGAGCACCTGCATACGTGCAAATGCATCCCACACCATTACAGCAGCAGTGGTGCTAGTCCATGCATCATTCCAACCTAAACAGCTCAGTTGCTTTCTCCATAGTGTCATTCTAATTTTCAATAAAAAATTATTCCCCTAAGCCCTGTGCAACATCTCATGGATCTGTTGCCTTCAAACTAAAGAAGAGTTCAGACTTTTATGAGAAGTACTGTGGTGGACACCAGTTTTTAGAACCAACAGGGGATTAGGTTTAACCTGAACAAAACACTTAGGTAACTGGACCACAATTGGAATAATACAGATCAACCTAACTAGGTGTCTCTTCTGCTAAACTAAATGTATATATTGATTCTCTTTCAATCAGTTTAATAAAGTTAACTTAGAGTAGGTCTCACTCACCTCACAATGGAGGCCTCCAATTAGTCTGAGAAACCTAAATCCTTGTGTTTTCCAGACTTTGTGGCATTACCCGAAAACTACTTAATTCTACCTCACTCTCTAAAAATGAATCCAAAAAGATCTGTGTAATATTTACGGAATGTTATGCTACCATATAAAGCACTTTCTATAAGTGCCCTCGTACAGAGATAGGGTTAAAAAAACTCAGTTTCATAACTTTTACACAATTCAACTCCAGATGTGGCATTAATTTTTTCATCCAGAGGGATCACAGTTGGAGTTGCTCTGATTTGCTTATTTATACCGAGGAAACACAGGTGCTGCAGTGTCTTGTTTAGGCAAAGAGGAGAGAAAATGGTACAGCATTTCCACATGAAGTTCTGAGGAAATATGCATGACTGAACCCAAATTTAATACAGATTCATATTGTCCTTGTTTAGATGCACATATGTAATAGCCAGATTTAATAATGTCAGAGATCTGCTCACAGAATTTCAATGCTCAGTGGGCTTAGTCAAGTTGAAAAACTCATAAGTCTGCGGGAAAATATTAGGCATTGTTCAACTAAAATCTTACATGACAATGACTGAAACAAGGTCATGAAAAAGGCAGTTAATTTTAGTATTTCCTTATGTAGTTTGTCACTTCATCTTTCACAGTTATAAATATTCATGGGAGAGCAGAAATAAAAAAATGTTGAAAGGATTTTTTGTTTACTAAAAAACATAAATTTGCCTTCTTACTGTGAACTCTCACCTTCATCCGACTACCAGTAGCTTTGGCTACTCACTTTTTAAATTGGTTTTTTAAAAAAAATTTTAACCCTTCCCCTTACATTCTTCTCGTCTGGAGAAGAAATGGAAATTACCATCTCTTTTGGTTCCTTCTTTAACAGCAAGTGTTCTGTTGTTATGCACATGCATTACTAAATATGACTACTTTGACGTGAATTTATGAAGACTGACTTCTGTTTTTAGTGCCTATGTCTCTACCTACATTCTGTCCTGCTCATCTGTTGCCTAGTCAAAATTGTCTGAACTTGAGCCAGTTTGTACATTGCTTTATAATGCATGCCTGAGTGAGACCTTAAACTTTAACTCATATTCTAAGACATTATTCCTTGCAGAACTGAATAAAAATATTCTTAAAAGGAACAGTATTGGGTAAAAAATTATCCTACTGCCACACAAACAAAATGTCCAGGGACCAGACACACACTGGGCTTTTTCCCACAGATCTGCAAACACATTTCGTCCTGTAGGTGTGATGGTCCCAACTAGAAGTCATCAGCAAATTTTGAGAATGTTTGTGTTTCTTGGTAAACTTTCAGATTATAACCCTCACTGGAGCAAGGAGTGCAAAGCGAAACCAGGTGGCACTGGGAGATATTTGGGAAGAGAAGACATGGAGCATTTCAGATCCCTTGTGCATCAGTCTGCATCACCACCTCACAATTTTTCTCAGGTCTGATGAATCAACCTGAGGCATGAAAGGACAGGACTTAGAGAAGACAAATATTCTTCATTTAGCTTGTTTTCAAGTTGGCCAACTGAAGTCCAGGTAGACAGCACTCATTTTTTTTAAATACACATACAGTAGGTATGTTTGCCTTTTCTCTCATTAAGACAGTATGAGGCTGTCACTCCTAGTGACAATCAGCAGTTTCCTGAAGACTTGAACTTTCTGCACACACTGGAAATACATTTAATTCATAGTTTTACATCAGTCTTTACATCAACTTCTTCAATCTTTAGAAAAGCAAGTAATAATATTCTTTTAAGAAACAGGGCTGAATCCAACTCACACTAATTATGTGTGTCACTTAGTCATGTGGACTACAGCAGAGGAGTAGGGAGCAATCTCTCAGACCACCATTCTTACACTTCTTCTTCAGAGCAAGTAAGTCCCTCTGGAAGTATAACTGGAATATCTTCTTGGCTCTATTAATGCACAAGAAATTTGTGCATTTTGAGAGGGAGACTAAGCCTGCTCAATTTGTGCAATTACTGTGAGAGAACAGGGTACCAGCCTGAAAATGGAACCTTCAGTCAATCAGATCCAAGAATGGATTTTGCTTTTATCAGTAATGGTGCAGTTTATGTCCATATTCTGAGGAACCCTGAGCTGGGAAGATGAGTTCAGCATCCTCCCCACCCATTAAACCAGCTTTCTTGTTGCCGGCTTTCTCACTCAGCCCAACTTTCACAGCACAAAAGGTGACAGCTCTGCTGAGGACACCTCAAGACTAATTCGTTACCAGGGAATCGGTCAGGCCAATTCCCTTACCAGGAGATTAGGTCATCCATCTCCAGGCTGATCAGCAACCAGAACCTGTGTTCCCCACTCCCTAGCCAACAATAAAAAAACAGCCTCCCACCAAAATCCATTTCAGATCTGCCCATATCTCGTTTTCTGGACATCTCTTGAAGATTTATACACTACTTTTCTAAATCCATCTGGCAACACATGCAGGGCCTGAATCTTCCCTAGGCCACTGGAGTTAAGCATTTAGGGACCTTAGTGAATATGCAACAAGTTCAAGAATGCAATTAGCTATCTCCTGAAATTCATCAGACTGGGTGTCTGTCTGAGCTTAAACTCTAGGTATTGAAATCTTAACACTGGGTTTTGGAGTCTAATCTCATCCATGGTCATCTACAAATCACAAGAGCTGCCGCATAAACAGCTCACGATCCAGGCCTCAGCTGAATTTCTAGAAAAGCGGAAATTATCTGAAATCTATGGCTTCAAACAGCCTATGTAACCCTGAACTAGCTGTATATACAAAGTGTGGGAAGCAAAATCAATAAATAACTCAAAAGGTCACCTAGTCATGAGTATGCACAAATTCCTTCCTGACAGAGGTGCTTACCAACTTTTAGCACTGCCTATGGAAACTACGGCAGTTCATCCATTGCAGCATTTCATTACCCTCACCATAAGATAGTCCTAATATCTAACATGATTTTTTTTTGTTTTGGTAGTGAAGTTTGTGATTTTGCCATCCAGTCCTTTTCCCCATGTAGCAGCATTTATGCATAAATACTATGTTTTAATACAAAGATTTCCTCAATTCATTGAACATCTCTTAAGTTTCCAGGTATCACTGACAACAAAATGATAAATCTCTGCTTCATAAAGTGTAATAGCTGCTTCATTAACTCAGATAGAATAATTATAGTCATTTGAACAAACCTGAATTACACCCATCCAACTAAGCAAACCAGCATGATCCAGAAAGTTCCCAATTTCAATTAGCTGTTATTTCCTATGCCTGAAAGTACTGTGACCATACTCACATAGTATTTGAGGGCTGCTGTTCAGTTCTCCGGACCAGTAACTACATTATAAAAAACATCTTAGAATATGGAAGTCTCCTAGAAGAGACTAAAGGACTGAGGGTTGTTGGACAACTCATACTTTTGCTGGTTTGTTTGAATTAAAATTGAAGGTTTGGAAAGAGAACCTGCCATTTTCCCTAAGCCTGACTGAATATTCAATGATTGTGCAGAAGGCAAAGCTTTCAGGACAGAAATATTCTCTAAGCCAGGGGAAAGCAAGCAAAATGCGAAAATGCTGTTTTCTCTCATTAGCATGGCCTTAACTAGCCTTAACTAATCAGGGCTTCTGATCATTACATTTTCTCACTTATTTTGAATAAATAAAACATACCTTATGTAAAAAAGTATACCTCTGCATCTTGAGTCTTGAGTGCATCTGCCTTTAATTGTCAGTAAAGTGTAAAATTTTTAAAAAATGCAGTAATGAAGGAATGTCTATAAATCTAATCAACTATGACCCATTGCTCACCACTTTCCAACAGCTAGGGAAAAAGGAATTGAGCTGTAAAATTTGTTCTGGGCAGGAACTTGGCATCTGCTATCAAGTCAGAGTCCAGAGAAAATTAGCATCATGAATTTCAAATACATTGGCTTATCTCACGTAACTCAAAGCCCAGAGATTTGATTTAAATAATAACGGGCTAAGTCCTGCCAGACAGTCAGACCCATGCATGGGACAGGAAGGATTCTGGCAAAGAGAGAAAAGGGGGTAGAAAAGTCCCAAAAGATTTTGCTTTTGTAGGGTGAACTGTTTCACATCTATTTTCCAATGCTAGAAGCAGATGTAAATACCATTTAATCCATTTCTCTGTCTCTCCTATCAAGTACTATTTAATAAAAAGCATTTGAGCACTGCATTCATCAATCTCATCCTTTTTGATTGCACAGTTTCAGACACTGTGATAGATGAAGGCCTTTTGATGGCTCTCTAAAAATGCTATTTTAATTTTTATTTAGGACTCACCAGCAAACAGCAATCCTGTTCTCTCAAAACCATCTCCCAGCTTTAGAAGATATGCTTGAAGCTAAAGGACTGGAAAGGTTAGATTCCTCATATTTGATAGACCAATTTTATCATAAATAAGTAGCAAAATGGAGAGAAATACTGGAATTTCTCATTAATAATTTATCCAAAACTACAGACAAGTTTACTTTTGTTTAAGAAGAAAATATCTGCTACGGTAACAAAGTGTGTTTCATAACATTGTAAGATCAAAGCATTCACAGAATTTACAGTAAAAGGAGAAGGTGAAATACCTTCTCATCAGTATTCTGCAGCACTTTGTTATCCGAAATGCTCTTTTCAAAACACTTCTATCAGTCATCAGAGATTATACTCTTTAGGGGAGAACAGAATTAATGTGGCATTTGCCTTACCTCTCTTCAAGCTAACTCATGCTAGAGCAATTCCGACGTCTTCTGTGTCAACTTGTACACCTGCCATTGGCTCAGTATCAGAAGAAAACACTCCTCACTTCTACACAGCGGAAAAACATTTTGGTTTCCACATTTTCAAGGAGCAGTCAGAAGCATTTCATCAAACCTGCGAAAGGGCTGGGATTTCCAGAGTGGGCCAGGTTCTTCCGTGACACAAGCCAGATATGAAAGATTGCTCAGCACTCAGCAGCTCAGGAGAAGATGCAAAAGTAGATTAAGTACTTAGCCTATGGTTTTACTCATATTAGATACTGTTTCGGTAATTGAGTTTGTAGAGTCCTCACCTATTTTCAGTGGTGACACCTTCCCCATAATGTGTGTTGCCTTCTTCCTAACCTGGAAATGAAACTCAAGATAATTTTAATAAGGAGGTAATATAAAAGGGGATCTTTATTTGAAGGCCTTCAGAGGCAGTTATGGAAATATGTCCACAAAATCCTACCCCTCCCGGGGGTGAGTACATTTTTAAAGGTTTTAGGAAATTAACATAATTGATAAAAACCACTAATTAGGAGGACAAGTGGTGATGCAATTCTCCCCCAGGTCAAGCCCCTTCTCTGGAGCCCCCCTTCACCACTAGTTGTACTTTGTCCTTGAAGAGTTGTTCTTGGCCCTGGTTCCCAGGAAGAACCAAGACAGGACAGGGGCCTTGTACCTCCTGGGGCTTGGAGCTCTGAAATTTGTTTTGTATTTCTGCTTAAGGAAAGGCCATGGAAAAGTACTGGGAAAATGAGTTACTAATACAATAGACTACAGAGCTACAAATATATGTTTGAAAAACCTAAAAAACACATAAAAGAAAAAAAGGCAAAACCCAAACCGGCATCATGTGTATATAATTGCAATGATTTTGACAGAATAATTCATAATTGAAATTTCCTGTAACCTCATTTTCCCTGTACAGCACCATTTGAGGAACATGAGAGCAGTTTGAAGACAGCCTCCTTATCTACAGTATCTGTCTACTGCCTGTCCTGATCTGGGGAAGACGTCACTCAGTCTTTTGCAAGAACAATTGGTAAGATGAGTCAAAGACGAAGGCAGGACTTGGAGAGGGCAATTTCATCCATAGCAAAGATGTAATGTTTTACTTATATTTGGACAGCCACTCCAAATAATCTCTAAGTCCCAAACAGCTCTTTCTATTCATACATGTTTTAGGTGCTGTGATTTCAGAGATCGTTCAGTATGTGGTGCGTACTTTGCAAAGCAAACACCAACACATAATTATCTCCCATAATTATTTAAATACTTCTCAAACAATTTCTTTTCTGAATTACATTACTGTGCAACTGGAACCATTACAAATGATCATATTGTTTAATTAGCCAGTTTCTCCTAATTTCTTCTACATTTCAGATTTTTAATTAACATTTCATAGCTCTTAAACTGAGTGTAATTACTAACAGCTCACATGAACTCCAAACTAAAGTTAAATATTTTAATAAACTGCTATTCTGAAAACTGTAAGGAAATTTAATATTTAATAATTAAGCATTTGTTTGGCTAAAATCCTTACCTATTCCAAATTAAGAATTAGTTCAACAGTCAACAAAAAAAATGAAATAAAATGCCCAAGCACACAGCAGTCTCTGTTTCAGAAACTAAAATAACAACATATTAAAAAAAAAAGTGTATGCTGCATCTCATATAAAAAAATGCATGTTCTCATTTTCAGTTTCTAAAAGAGATGGAAGGCAGAGTTTTGACTTGGGTGAAGATAAAGGTGATAGAGAAGTCTAAAAAGGCCAAATTAATGGTGGGGAGCTACCATTTTGGAAGAAGGCAAGGCATTGATTTGTACACTGAATCAGTGAAAATGCTTAGAGTACAATCCAAGGTTTGGGAGGTATAGCAGGAGATGTTCCTAAAGATAAAGATATTAGAGAACTAAATAATTTAGATGTGATAGACATTAATGGGAAATTATTAAGAAAATCAAGAAAGCAAACTCAGCAAGGCTGAGGGGAAAGCAAAAGAATTTTGCTATTTTTAGGAAAATGCTATTTTAAGGAAAGGATTAAGTGTAAAGGGCAATCACCTTGAAAAGTGGAATTCAACCTACCCAGGGAATAGGTTGAAAAGGTCTCCTGGGAGAGGAGCAGAAAGGATGGAAGTGTTCTGGAGAACTAAAAGAATTTTATTAAATACAAAAGCAAAGAGCTAAGCTATTGCAGAGGAAGGGTACATAGCACAGTGAGAAAACAATATGACTGCTTTTAGAACTCTTCAGCAACCTCAGATTAAAAAACACTATACAGAAAGCTTAAATAAGGACACCTATTTATGGAAAAGGACACAGGAACAGCACCAGCATGTAGGAGTAACACTGCAAAGGTTATGACACAGGACAAGTTACAGTTTGTAAGGGACATAAGAGGCAACAAAAAAGGTTAATAGAAGGAATAGACAGTGAAACACTTCATTTCTAGAATGGGAAAAGAGAACACACAATGAATAAAGCAGGGAAATCTTAAGTATTCAACACCTACCTTCTTTCAGTCATTTATTCTCCCCCACTCCAAATTAATTAATCCCACTTTAACAGTTGAACAGGATTGTGAAGGAACAACCTGGGAATTACTGAGTAGTAGTTATCTGAGTCAGGTTATGTGAAATGCCCCCTACACTCCTTTAGGAAGTAGGTGAGAATGTCTCTGAACCTAATCCACCTCAAAATATTGTCAACAAGAATTTGTTTAAAGGCAAAAAAGGATTTGGACTGAAATTCCTTCTTTAAGTAGTTCAGAGCAGGAATTTCTCCCAAAGTCTCCCTTTTTTGGTAACACTCCTATAGCAGAGTATTACATGAGAGCCTAAAATAGTGTCTTTAATGTTTTGTTGGAGCTGTTCCCTCTTGCACAGTGAGCTTTACCAGCAAATGAAACAGACAGCAAGAAGAAAAATACTCTCTATTTTAGATGGCTGGGTCCAAGTCCTTGTCTCTTATCCATAGTGAAAGCATGCCAGTAGGAAAGGCAGAAGATGAGATCTAGTGCTTAGGTGTATTTCAGATTTGGAAAATTTCTGTTTGTGCCCTTGAGATAGAGAGAGGAACTGAATAAAGTTCTCTCACATCAAGGGTGAATGCCCTAATCACCAAATTAGTTATGGGATTAACAAATAGAAAACTTCCAATTAAGCCTTGGATTTTTTCCAGCCACAATTATTTGATGCATTCAAATGCTTCTGAGACTTTAAATCACACTGTTCAGCAAATTTGCAGTTTCTTAGTAAATATAAACATACAGCCCTAATGAATATTGCCTGAAGGTGAACAGAGAAGGAAAGAAAACTTATAATTAGTTGAGCCAGAATACAATTTTCTGACAAAGTGTTCAGCTGGCAGTTATGGCCTTCATCCCTGCCACCCCACTTTCCCCTGGCTTCCTCTAGTGGACCTGTTCTGCTTCCAGAGGAAGCCTCCAGATTGGAAAGCACTTTGCTTCCTGCATGGCATGGCAGAACTGCAGAGCAGCAGCAGCTACTTCACTGTAATATCATTTACATTGCATAAATATGGAAAATCAAACTGTATTACTTCCTAAGAAATGCTTTTAAGCTCCATATGTTCCTAGCACTGTTCTCGCTCACCTGTCTCCCTTCTCACCCTCACATTTTTAAAAATAACACCAAGTTATTATTCAGTCTTTGTGATAGAAGGCATATGCAGAGCACTAATTAGCAACAAAGGGTGAGAACACTGTATTAGCGAAGTTTTGAAAATATTTCTTATTCACACTCATTACCTCACTTTTATCAGGCTCACATCTGAGTCAGGAATTTCACCCAAACTGCTGTTCAAGGAGCAATGCAATAGCCAGATGGCAATGGCAGCATCCATATCATCTTCATATTCAGTGCTCACTGAGAAGGAGAGGAATGAAGCCACATTTAATCCTCAGAAAAGGTCTGGGGAAAGCAGTGCAACTGTTCATCAGCTTTGGGCTTCATCACCATTCCTCCTGACTGCAAACCATCAATGTACTGCAGGGGATTGCAGCCAAACATTCCAGAACTGCCAGTCTGTCTGTCCATTTTCGGTGTCTATAAAATATGTTATCAAAGCCATCTCCACATCCTTTCCATAAGGAGACTAGGAATTGATAGATTTTGGTGGAATTAGCTTTCCTTCACCTTTCTCATAGTTTTGCGTAAGGAAACCGCTGTTGCCAAGCTATCATTTTAAACTGCTAAATTTGTGTGTCAGGAATATTTCATTTTTTCCTTATGGTTTAAGTCAATTATCCTAAATGTTTCTGCTATGTGCCAGTTATGTTTTGCTGTTTGAAAGTGAAACCTAAACTACCAAATATCTTATTTTTCACTGTAGGACAAAACCATGTTTGTGGTAAGAGACACAAAGTTCTGTGAGTAACAGTCTAAAGTTTTAAATCCTTGTTTGTCATCTGGGGTAAATGTACAACTGAGATTCTCTGAAAAGCATCTTCAGTATCCATCAGGCTCTAAGAAGTTTTCTCCCAAACAGGGAATTTTGGCTTAAGAAAGCACAGGTTTAGGTATTTGCTTCCAGTTAGAGCATGATGGGGTGCACCATTCTACATGCATTTTACACTCAGCAACCCCACAAAGACTCTTCCAAAAATGAAAGTATTTACATTATTGACACAGGAATGAGCAATAGGCACACAACAGAATCAAGCCAAACCTGAGGAGCACGAGTGACAACTCACTAAATAGCTCAGCCCCATACTGTATATGCTGAATTACTTGAATTGCAGCTCAATTTCACACAGCATGTGATAGAAAGAGGAGTTCAAACAGAAGAGTGAATATCTGCTTCTAAAAGACAAAAAAAAAAAAAGATATTAATACTCACGTAGGACTAGATATATTTAAGAATTTCTAAAGGAATTTCAATATAGTTCAATTGTATTTGTTCATAAGCAGCAGCACAATACAGGCAGCCTGTGATTAATATCACCTACAGAAAATGAAAGGCTTGCAGAGAGCTGTAATAGTGGTTAATACAATAGAGACAGAAATTTGTTTTAATGAAAGTTACTCTCAGCCTTCAACTAGCTTGAGAGGCCAAAAACCCCTCTCAGGATCTGTATTGTCAAACTTGCAGGCTTCATTTTAGGTGCCTAGAAAAGCACTCCTCAAGGAAGTGGGAAAGAGGCAGGTGTCCCTGAAGGCTTCCAGAAGGAAAACCTCTCTGCCCAACTTTCAGCCTTTTTGTCATCAGACAGGTTCACCCTAACATATTTTAAAAGATTCATCTCTAATCCCAGTAGTTAATGCTGTATTATTAAACACTTCACTTTAATTATGAAGTAAGTATTTGTCAATCTTCTTTGCTTTCATTCTGGATGTGATTACCCTTCCAGGTCTCTGCTGCCAAAAGTTAATGGCTTGATTTCAGAGGTTGGTAGATGCTATTTTACTGTAGAGTATCTGCCCAGGCAACAACCTACCACCGATAATAGAAGAAAAATATAGGAATCAGCCACAGAAAAGTTGCAAGAAAAACATGATATGCTGGGGAAAAATAGTAAATTTAAAATGTATGATTTTTCTCTCATTGTACATATATATCTGCAGATTACCTTGATCAGTAAACATTTACTAAAGCTGAGAGAAACAGAACAAGCAAACATTCTTGGCTGGCCTCAGTTATTGTAACCAAAATAGACCAAGTTACAGAAAAATGTATTTTTAATTTCATCTTGACAGAGAAAGAAAATGAGGTTCATCTGTGTGGTTCCTAAAGTTCTTCCAAACCAAAAAAGCTGTGTAAGAGTTATTATTAGTTACATAAATCTTGGAAGCTTGTGGCAATCCAGACTGTGATCACTGATGACTGCAGAGCAGAAATCACAGTAAAATTTTAGCAACAAAGTGGTTTATCTACCTGAAGCAATAATAGCTACCCTACACTCCCCCTGATAACTTCAGCTTCCACTTGTCTGACCTGTTTTAGTTCCTTGTTTCCATCATCATAAGATTTCATTTGACCTGTGGGCTCAAACAAACAATTCAGTGGGGGGTTTTTTGGTTGTTGTTGTTGTTGTGGATTTTTTTTTGCCTTTGTTTTGGTTTTGGTTTTTTTTTTTTTTTTTTTTTTGTTTGTTTGTTTGTTTGTTTGTTTGGGTTTTTTTCCTTTTTTTTTTTACAGAAAAGCCCATTCATCTTTACAGAAGCCCATTGATCTTCACCATATATATTGCTTCTCTCTCAGAAGCCTCTGTTTCTCCACTCTCCCTTTCCAGGCATCACCAGCCCTCCTCTTCATCCTTCTCTAGTTACCTTCTGGCATCCAGCTTGTATGGGATACATAGTGCCATGGGAATGAAGTTTCAGCAGAATTCAAGACCTTGTCATGCCTCTCCTGACAAAGCTGTTTTCAGTTGTCTCCTTCCTTTCCTTTATGTAGCCCATGCTGCTGATCCCTGTGTCTGGATCATTCCAGTATTTCCTTCCCCTGCACCTGTTTTTACTCTACAAGACACCTTTGCTAAATACTGAAAAGTATCCCCAATGATATTCACCACCACTGATTCATCCACTCTTCCTTTAGCTCAGTCACCCTCTACTTCCTTTTAATACCTTCACTTTAACTCCAAGAAATCTCACACTGACAGTCATTGGGACCTTTTCGATGTTCAGGATTTTTTTCCTCAAAATTCCAAAGCATTTTGTGTCCTTGCTTCTCTCTCCACATCTAATATTTCTGATTTATTTGAAAAATACCAAATGAAAACTTATTTTGGCCATTTTCTTTTTTTTCAGTCCTACCTTCCATGGAGAGAAATGAGCCAACCTGGCTCTGCCATGTCTCACATCTCTCTCTCCTATAAAACCTGTGCTTCCCACCTGTCTTATCAGC
The DNA here is from genome assembly GCF_017590055.1 of Onychostruthus taczanowskii. Lineage (NCBI taxonomy): Eukaryota > Metazoa > Chordata > Aves > Passeriformes > Passeridae > Onychostruthus > Onychostruthus taczanowskii. Next base: position 3,239,762 of record NW_024505561.1, on the reverse strand, counting down.
TGGGATTCATCTCACCCCACTGTTGACACATCTGCACTGTAAATGTCTACAGTGCAGCCTGTTAGACACAGATGGTAATTTTTTTTGCCTTTACATCAACAGGGAAAAACATCCCCTTTAGTCCACAATTCACCTTCCACCAAGTCACTTTTTAAAAGAGGACAAATGAGCTGTGCCCCAAAAGTCTCTGCTTTTCTGCATCACCCACAACAGGAACCTCAACAATGAAGTCAGACAGATGTAGCTTGTTAAAATTAAACAACATAACAAACCCCCAGCTCTCATCCATATCTGTCCTACAGGTGCCCATGCAAGTTCAGCATGACTCAGAAGCTTGTCATGCCTCCTTCCATGTTTCTTCTGATCACCACCACAGTGCAGATCCTGGTCCTGCAACTTGTACATCGGACTTTGATGTTTTTAAAACTCTTTCTTTTCATCAGGATATCCCTATGTCCTGCACATGTTTCCAACTCAAATCAAAATTGCTCTTTAAATCTCTTCCCATGGTTCTCCATTGCCTCCAGCCTCCCAAAGCCAGGCCAATGGGAAATTGTTGTGCAAATGTTGTTTATCACATCACCGTTTAGAACACTGCATGGTATCAGTAACTGTAACAATACTGTACTGCTCTATTCCTTCTTCTCCTGAAATAACTTATTCTCTCATCTCAAATTCAAATCACTAATTCTTAAGGACAGAGATATTTCCATTCTGCATTCACCTATCTTGCAATGGGATACTGTATCATGACTATGCCTTTGAGGTATTATAAATATAAGTAAATAACAAATACAATAACACAATTACATTGGTTTTGCTTACAGCTATGCAATTTTTCTTGGGCATTAAGCAAAAGAAAAATGAGACCTAGCAAATGCTTCTGTGGAACTTCCTCAAATTAGAATATTTCCTTTATTAGAAATGCCACATAACAAATAAGAGAAGAGTAATAGGAAAACATTAGCAGATTTATAAAATGACCAAAAAGCACAGATATAATTGGATCTAGTTTATTTCTAATTTGTAGGGCTCAGAATACTTCTGTAATTTTCTTTCCTGTGTTTTCCTGATTTGGTTTTGGTTTCTTCATTTTGCTGTAGCTCACAGACTTAAAATTGACAGCACTAAAAAAATAAGGCAAGACTACAAAGTTGTTTTCACAGATTTATCCAGCTGTAGGAAAAAAATTACAAGAATGTCCTACTTACTTTGATATTCTGAAACTGTAAACCTTCCCAGGTTTTCAAAAGTAAGGTTTCAAGAGCAATTCTTTCTGTTTGTAACAGGTTATTTAGTTACTCCAATCTGTCAGTAAAAATCAGAAACTGCCCTTTTGGGTGGCAGGCAAAAAACTATGCAAGGTCACCCCTGCAACCTGAAGTTTTTAAAGATCTCTTAAGCTATTTTACAGTTCTGTTTATAAACATTTACAATAATAAGATTTTTACTACCCCAAAATAAAATCATTATCTTAATGCTGAAAAAGCACGAAGATATAAATGGTGCAGTCTTTAATACCTAAAGTATCATTGCCATACTTAACCACATAGCTACTAGGTTATATATGTACCTATGCTTGCAAGCAAGGCAGAGCTCATTTGCACCTCTTTAATTTGATGACTTTTTCTTTTCTTTAATTGTTGTTGATTGAAATCAGTGTCTTAATGTTGGACAGCTCTGTCTTTTGTTTACTGCAAGTGATAAAGGCAACCAGTGGCAGTATTTTTTCTCAGCACTATAAAACAACACAAAATACCACTTTCCAGTTCTTCATTTTTTCATGCTACATAAAATACAGCTGGAAATTCACTTAAATTCCAGTACTGCAGTTCATATGCAGACAACAGGCAGCTTCTGGCAAGAGAGTAAAGCTTTAACATGTAAGATAATCCTGTGTTGGTTATGGGATATAAGGGTTTTGTGCTAAGGCGTGTTCCCTATGAATTGGCACTTGCTCTGTGAGCTGCTGAGTTAGACACTGGCCTAACTCTGTGTGCAGACTGCATCAGCTTGACCAAAATTTTTGGTTTGTCAATAGGAAAACTAGACAAAACCTGTACATTAAGAAGTAAGAATTGTTCTGAACGTGTTTTTTGTGATAGTCTCTGTGTCACATTCAGCAAGGGGAGTTATAGTTTCCTAAGATGTCTAATATTCTTCTCACATTTCCTCTCCCAAGTAGTTACTGCACTCCTTTAAATGACTTCTGAGAAAACTCAGAAAATATAGTGCAATTTATCCAACCTACATTTCACAAACTTAAAAAGGAATAAAAATGTTGTTAAAGCTGCATAAATGACAACTTAATCCCACATCAGGTAGAGGTAAACATAGCAAGAAGCCAAATTAAATGCCATCTCTTTTTCTGTTTTTCTCCTTGGACTGCCACACACCAAACATTTCATATGATCTATGAGGTTTCCAGGATAATAAAGCAAAAAGATACATTTGTATAATTCTTTTTGTATTTACAGCAAGACAAATTGTCTTGTTTTGAAACACCAGGGCTGATTGGAGTTGTACAACAGGGTATAAAATTGTCATTGCAGCAGTCTATGCTTGCATATAGTCAAATATCATACTGACAGTACAAGAGGAGTTCATTGTGCTTTGAAAGAATTGTATCTGTACATTGTTGTCTGAACCAAACCCCTGAAATCTTGCCTTACACTTCTAATTTTCTAATTTTACTCTGTTTGCAATGTGTAGAGATTGATCCAAGATGCGAATGCAAATCTGGAAAAATACCAGAAAGTTATTTTTACCTATGTTGTGCTGGCTCTACTAAGTTGTTTTGATATTTACACAAAACATGTTTTCTGTTTGCAATTTTTCTTCTGTTTATTCTGTGAAAAACTAAAGCGATAGCCACCAATGTTTTCAATGGTGGTGCCCAAAACTATCCTTCCATATTTAAGCTTATGGCCTCCATTAAAACCAGACATATTTTAGAAGACATTGGGAACTAAAGTGTTTTCAGCAATTTGATCATTATCTGAAAATCTTGCATCTTACAGACCTAATAAGACTGGATGCCTACACATGGCACAGTTTACACAGTTCACTGTGTAAACTGCACTCACAACTGCTCCCCCTCACCCTGAGCTCTGGGGCCCTCACCAAAGCCCAAGACCAAGTAGCATCAGCCCCTTCTGCCACCTTGTGCAGTTGTGAGTGGGACCAGCTCCCTTCACGAGCAGCACAGGGAGACAGCTGGGGCAGATCCAAGGCTCCACAGAGCTCAGTGCCAGGAGGCCACAACTGCGGAAGGTTGGAGTGCAAGCATGGATAAACTCCTAGCATGCACCAACTTTTGATTCATGCACTTTCTAGTCCAAAGGGGACTTTCTAGTCCAAACTTTCAATGTGAGTGGATTTTTCTTTCATTAATTTGCTCAATGCCTTCTTGAACCTCTAAAAACTTAGAGCATCCATTCATTGTCACCCGAGGGGAAAACGTTCTGCAGCTCAAATAAATGTTGCATGCAGAGGTATTTCTCTGATAGAGTTCTGCTCATTTTTGTCATCTATCTCTAGAATTACTATTGACAAGATTTCCTCATCCTATCCAAAGCACTCTCTAAAATGAAAAAGACTGTCTATTTCTAAAAAACTCCACTTCCCTGAAGTGAGAGTCATGAACAGGAACTTATCATTCCTTCCCAATGCAAAGCAATGCAAATCTAATAGGAGTAACTAGGAAAACTTCCCAGCTTGCTTGGTGAAGGTGATGCCCCAGGTTTCAGCTTTTATATTTTTCAGATTCTGTGCTGCTTTGGTGTGTGGGTCTGGGCCTCAAGTAAGAGGATAGTAAGCTCTCTTCATGGAGAAGGTAGACAAAACAATTCCTTCTCTAGCAGGGGACCAAGGACAACCAATCCAGATCTCAGGTCCAAGAGCATAAACAATGGTGGACTGAAGAGAGAAAAACAAGAAGGATGGGAATTCATGGGCTAAAGCTGCAGTTGGACAATTAACTCCGTTATGCTAATGGACCAAAACTTATACAAGTGTGAGACCCTGTGACTGGTCATCCAGTTTTTTATGACCATTTTGAGTTCTCCTGGGTTATAGCCCTGACTGGGCACTTGTGTTGCCCAAGGTGGATCCACTGAGGACTCCTAATAAATACCTGCTTTGTTCTTCAGCTCCGTCCAGTCTCTGTTCAAGGTCAGCCTTCACAAGGCATCAAAGGCACAGAATGCCCTTCAACATCTGTACTCCATAAGGAATTTGAGCACATAAAACTTCGTAAGAGGGTCAGCCCTCTGGTATATAAACCACTGCTTTCATTTTATATTGTCTGTAAACTTACTAAGGGTGCATCCTGTCCCATCAGCCAGGTCACTAATGAAGATGTTAAGCAGTAGTGGTCCCGTTGTCCAGCCTTGGAGCACACCACTGGTTACTGGTCTCTGGTTGGACTTTGTGCAACTGATCACAACAACCTTTTGAGTTTGTCAGTTCAGCCAGTTTCCAGCACACCTCAGCATTCACTCACCTAGAAAATTAAATCTCCAACAGACAATAACATAAACATTCTCTGGTAAACTGAGTTGGACAGAAGAACCCAGAACGTTTTGGTGCAAAGTGCATCACTTTGTAAGTCAAATACTTCAGCCAAGGCTCGTTCACTTTCAGCTGCAAGGTGCCTGCTGTGAGGAAGACAGTGGGATACCCAGTGCCATAGGCATTCTCCATGATGTTCAGACTCCCACTGTACATGAAAGCACACTAATGACGCTAGTCTTATCTTAGCTTTCCTTCTCTGAGATAAAAGAAAAGGTCCTTAAGTGGGATGTAATATGTCCTAATACAGTACTGAGGCTTTTATCAGTAGCATATAAAAATTCTGATTCCCTTAAGCAGATTATTCTATGGCCATGTGGATTTTCTGGGACATACTGGCCATTGTGATGTCTGACAGGCATCATGTTCTTCACAACTTCACTGGGAGCGACAGAGCTTACAGCAGGTCCTGAAGGATGGTCTTCAAGGTTCAGCTGCTTTGCAGCAAGCAAGCCTGCCATCATGGTGTCTCCCTCTGTCCAAAACTCACACAATTTTTATAGAGCCTGACTGGGCCATTGGTCAGTCCGATGTAAAACATGAAAAGTATTCCACAGGCCTAGGGGTCTGACACCTGCTGCTTAGAGCTCTGCTGAACCTGCAGGATCCACACGGTGGTACAGGACCCACAAACTGGCACATCACGCTGTCCATGTGTCACACATCCATCTTGTGGTGGAAAGACTACAGCACCAGCATTTTACAATTAGCCACACAAATTCAGAGGCTACGTAAAAATGGGATCTAGAAGTTTTTAATCTGTTTAGTGTGTCTATGCTTTAATTTTTTTCAGTGAAAATGGGATTTCAGTTAAGGAAAGAAATCAATAGCAGCTCTGCCTTTGAGCCTTGTTTGTGAGGGCTAAGTGACCCTTGAGCCCAGTAATCCATAAAGGGCCTGTTCCCCATTCTTTTCTGTTTCTCATTTCATACCTTCGATCCTCCCAAAATCTTCTTTCCCCAGGCACTTAGGTCCATGATTAATTTGGATATTTCACACTTTGCTGTGTGTGTAAGGTTTACTTGCAATCATAAATGAACTAGGCTATAAATAAAGTCATCACTGTACACTGATTCATAGAGCTCCTTTCTTTTTCAGGTTGGTTTTTTTTCATATATCTTAAGCAGCTGTACTACAAAATGGCAGCCTCAATTAAAACAGGATGAAGAGACATAGGGCTAACTTCACCTTGTCTAGTTATTTGCCACCAAACAAAATGAATATAAAATTGCCACTATTTTGTTATAATACAATTTCAAAACTTTTGCACCCACAAGTCTTGAGCAGCATAATTTCCAGCTATAATCTTACAATTAATCTTTAAAAACAAACCCATCATTATGTTTTGCCCTTAATAAAGCCACATAAAAAAGAAATAAAGGCACGTAAAATGCAGATTCTTAACCAAAGTTATCTATTGCCTGGTTTCCAAATTAAACAGTTGCAAATGCTGAGATAACTACAAATATCTCTCTTCCTCATTGTTTCAATTCAAAGCAATTCCTGAAGAGCTGCAAGTTCACTTCTGTTTTTCCAGGGATCACTAAGTTTCAGAAAATCCTGGAGTAGCAAAGGATCCCAAAATATTTGCAGAGGACAAAGCAGTCCGGCATTAGACTGCTGTCTGCTGATGGAGCATAAAAGCCACACAGGTGAGAAGTAGCTGATTGTTTGAGAAGAGGTTGGAAAAGGATGATATTCATCATGTCAGGTGAAATATACTACATCTTATAGAATATTATATTATAATATAATATATAATAAAATATATTGTCTTTCCCTGAAAATCAAAGCTGAAAAATGTATGGGAAAAAGACTCCAATATGAAATGAAGGCCCACAGAAAAATGTACTAGGAGGAAGAAGCAAGGGGAAAAAGAATGTTCTGTTTAAAAGACCCCAGGTAGTATACTGCCATCACATAAAAAATTCAATTTTCTGTGTTTGATTAAAAAGCAGGTTTGTGTAAATCTCTCATCAGAAACCAGAAATTAATCATTTAACAGACGATTCTACATACTCGTAGGTGGAGGGCATTTCCTTTATTTTCTTTTTTGCCAAGAGAGATTAAAGATGACATGGGAGGAGGATGTCAGCACTGCTGCTTCTGCACAGGCTCAGTTCAGGAATCACTTTGGAAACTACAAAGAGTTGGTGGTATCCTGAGTTTCCTTAGCAGAAATCAATGGCATGTCCTACTTAAAGTTCTCAGCTCTGGTGAAATATCCTGTATGAAATATCCTTCCCTCAGTAAGTGTCCTGGTGTATCTCCATAATGAAGCACTGCCTGTGCAGGAAGGCGAATGCAATGCTCACTGCAGAAATAATGCTTAATTTTTCCACATTCAGAATGGGCTTATTCAATGTCTACACTAAGCCTAATGAACCACTAATTCCAGCTTGGAGGTCCATTAGGAAGTAAAGCCTTTGCACACAGACAAAAAAGTAAAGTTATGCCCCTCATTCAGGGAGGTAGATGGGAAATGAGGAAACTGCAGGGAAAAGCAAGAAAACAGAACTTTTTCTTAAGTCAGGAAAATATAAAAGAAGCAAAAAATTTCAAAAGATCTTTTAGATCAACTTTCTTCTGTTAATAAAGATTCAGGAGAACTTCAATAAAACAAGTAAGTCCTACACACCTTCTGGAAACCCTCTGCAGTTATAAGTTACAATGATGAAAAAAAAGGTGAAATGAGGTTAGTGTAGACCTGGTTCCATCCTGCCATCCTGGACAGACATTACCATAATTATTTATGACATATTCCAAGAACACTCTAGGAAAAATTACTTTAAAATTAATTTTAATGTACCTTTAGATACAAAAGATTCACATCATAAAGACAAATTGACATCCCAGGTTAAAAATGCTCTTCTAAGGTAAAACCCAAATGCATGTCTCTTTATGTCCTGTTCAGCATTCAGCATTATTTTTTAGGGGGAGTGGGGATGGGTTTGTTTTGGTTTGTTTTTTTCCCTCTTAAATACAGTCATCCAATCTAAAGCTTTAATGTAAAACTTACATGGATGTTTATAATTGCACTGAAAATAAAACAGATAGAGCCATTTAGCTCAGTCGAGCATGAGGAAAGATGGCTGGGGGTAAACCAGCAGTCCCAGCTTTCCTGGAGCACTGACAGGCACATCAAACACTAAGGGTTCAACTTCCCCTTTATACATGACATTGTGCCATTAAAATCTGCACAAAAAGCTATTTGCAGTCTATAAGGAAACCATAAGGTTTCTTTCAAAGTTTTTTTAAATATTATTTTAAAAGTGTTTCTCTGCAAGTTCAATAATTCATGGCACTGCTCACAGAACTGGTCCAACACAGAAGGCTTGTCATCAATCTGATTTAACATGAGCCTGTAGCGGCCAAAGAGAACTAAATCTTGACACATTTCATTTTTACACACTGAATTGTCCAATTACATTCTATCTACTAAAATAAACCCCAACACAAAGTCATATCTCCACTGATAATCATTCCTTCATGCACTTTTTGGCTTTACCATGGTTACAGATACAGGTATGGTTACAGATACAGGTCAGCACACATCATGCTATAGATTGAACAAAAATGTAGGCATTTTCAAAAGAAGAATGCAACCTCTTGGACTACCAGATGCAATAGTCAAGAATATGTAATCGCTAGAAAAATAAAAAAGGATTTTAAAGGAAAGCAACTGGATTTCTGTGTTTTAAGAAATAGACAATTCATACTACAACTGTCCTTTTATTGATTGTGTGCTATGTGGATTAAATCCTATAAAAGAATGAAAACACAGGAAAGTCACAGAAGTAATCTGATAATTTTTTTTGATTACATAAGAAAATGATTATTATTATTTTTCATGTTGTTCCAAATAGGCATTTATTTTTCTCATTAGCAGGATAAATTAAGTTATATATTTTGATAACTGTAAAGTAGTTAATTTGTTTTCATAAGCTTCTACAAAATTTCAACATGATCAAATACCATTTATTTGTAACTAATGATTTGGGAAGCCTCTGTTGCAAGATCCTTTCAGCAAGTCTGTTTTGGGCATGCTAATGACAAGTACTGTCCTATCCTTTTAGTCTCTGCAGCATCATTCCCAGAAATCTGTATTGAACACCTTAATATTTTTCCAGAGATACAAGCTGAGTACTTAAACCACTTAAATGACACACTGAGGTCAGCATGTCTGTTCTTGGTACAAGCATCCCACCTTCCTCCATTTCAGGGCTCTGAGAGCCCATCAGGTTCACCAGCACTTGTCATTTTCTGTTCCTTAAAGCACAAATAGCTCTCTACACAGGAGACTCCCAACAAAGCAAAGCAAATACACAAAACCAACCAAGCAAGCAGTCCCATCGTGTAACAGCCTATCTGCTGGGCTTGGAGGGAATTTGCACTCAGATCCCTTTTCTTCACTTTTAGAAGTGGGAAAGCAGGAACCAGGCGCAAGGAAACAAGAAGGAAAATTGCTGCTTATATCTAAACTTGCAGACCTTGTGGAAACATCACAGGAAACTCTCCTATGTTTTGTCACAAAACTCACCACATGGGGAAATTTCCTCAAATGCCCTTTTCTAGGGGCAAATTGACAATCTCAGCCCTTATTTCTACCCACACACAACTACCTTGATGCATAATCGCTTCTAGTTTACATTAAGATCCAAGTTGTGTGGCTACTGCAAAACAAAAATGCATAATCATTACTGACCAAACAGAGGTAATTTGTGCTTGAGGGTAAGTGACAGACACATCTCATGACAACAAGCAGGTTTGCATTGATCCCAGCTGGATTATTGGGTGGGAAGGCAGATGCCTTGTGCGCTATCACTCCTAGAAATCAGACCCCTTACAGTCCCTAATTATTTCCCTCATATTAATTTTTTTTTCTCAGACGTGAAACTTATTGGGATGATCCTTCTTATTATACACAAGAAAAAGATGGTGCAGGGGTGGAATACCACAGGTTTTTAGAGGCCTCCCTTAATACTCACACTCTTCTTCAAATACAATGGATCCACTCCTTGTGTCCTTTCTTTGTTCCTTTCCAGGCAAGCACTGGCAGTATAATAAACTGCAAATTTTGCAAAGTGGTGAGCAGAAGCAGTTAAAGAGTCTTAAAAATAATAAAATAAAATAATAATAATTAAAAATGCCACAGAGTAATATGGCTTGCAATTGCCAGCTAAGAAGACCACATGGGAAATCAACTCCTGCATTTTCCCAGCAAACAGGTTCATCCCACACTTTAGCGCCTCCCTAATAAGTCTATTTATGAAAAGTAGAAACTAAAATCCAAAAAAACCACAAGGAACAGACCCGAAGATACAACTTGAGAAGTTCTCAAAAGTGAGGTAATTAATCATGGACAAGCTGAAAAAAATATTTGGTGGTAAACTTTTAATCAGCACATTTAAAAAAACCTCAAGCCTCTCTTTGGAAGCACATGTTGAGACTCATTTCCTCAGAGTAAAACATACTGTGGATAAGCCTTCTCATATAATGCCTTTGAATCACTCTTCCATTTCATCAGTTTGTTTTCAGAAGTTGCAGTACATGAACATGTTTTGATGTCCCAATATCCTGATGTTTTGGCAAGAACTTTGCTTTACTGCCTGCCTGCTTAAAAGCCAGGCTGTCAAGACTATGCAGCATTTCAGCGCTAAGTCTGGTGTTTCTTATTTAAATACTTTGCTACTGAGATGCTCTGGTACATGTCCTCCTTGTGCTCCTCTTGCCTTCTCTGAGACTTGTGTGGCAGATGGCTCAAATGGCGTGACACACGCCTGGTGCGGAGAAGGAAAGTGACAAGTTGGGTGGGGCTTTGAGCAGCCTGGTCTGACACGGTGGGAAGGTGTCCCTGTCTGCACCAGGGTGTTGGGAACTAGATGACCTGTAAGGTTCCTTCCCACCCAAACCGTTCTATGAAACCATTGCTGGAGCCCTGGACACGGCCCCCCAGAGCCAAGGCTCCTGGGCTGAGGAGAGCCACGTCTGAACGTGAAGTTGTGTGGGTTTGGATGACTTGATGCACTTCGTGGTATCTTTCCTCTGTTATTTCTCAGACCCTTTCTTGCTCATGCACCAGGAGAAATCAGGACTGTGGTAAAACAGAAGTACACAAATTGAGCTGCAAGCCCATATTTTTGCCTTTTCTTCCCTTTTTTTAAAACTGTTTTCATTCTTTTGAAATCCTTCTTCTAATTTTCTTCTTTAACGGAAGATTTTCAGTCTTACACCCAGAAAAGGGAATTTGAAAATAACCAAATGAATCATCCTCACATGAAAGCTAACTGTTAGCAACACAATTTTAAGCAAACACATTAAATTGTATTTTGGCTAAATTTGTGCACATTCTGTACAAATCACCTAAAAGAGATTTCTGTTTCTCATAGTCCACTGTTCATTGATCTGGATTTCTCTGAAACATTAAGATTTCCAAAGCAATTCACAAAACAAACAAACAGACCAAACAAACAGAAAGATATTTGTTCACGCTTGCATAGTACTTTCTGTGTTACCCTGTCACTTACAAAAAATTGATCTGGATTTCTCTGAAACATTAAGATTTCCAAAGCAATTCACAAACAAACAAACAGACCAAACAAACAAAAAGATATTTGTTCAGGCTTGCATTGTACTTTCTGTGTTAACCTGTCACTTACAAAAATATATTGAAAATAATATCAAGAGTATCTACACAAGCAATGTGTTAAAATGTGAAGAAGTTGGTGGAGTACAGAATTATCTAACCCCAGGACGTGGGATATTTATTTTGCCCACCTCTGTGGTTTTATTTCTGTGTTAACACTGTATTTACAAAACCTTTGCAGCTACTCTGCCCTGCAAAGTAAAATACTTTAGGGAATTGGTATCATTTTGGTCCACCAAGCATTTACATTAATTTTGCATTATGCATGCAACCCCACACTTTCCCATTTACTAGTTACAGAGCAAACTTTAACTGAAGTCAATAATACACATTAATAGCCTCCAACTGTATGTTTACTAAGATATTCTCAAGTACTCAATGCATAGCAAGAACAGCATGATCATTTCACAAACCATTTCATCTCAATGTGAGGATGTGTGCATCTCCCTATTGTAAGAGCAAGTCTACAATACCAATATCTAACATAACACTGAGAGAACATTCTTTGTTTTCTAAATCTTGTCAGCTCTCAAATGCTGGAAGGCATTGTGGGATGAACTGGATTGTATTCTTCCATTAAGAATATCACCCAATGGAAGAAAAGGTGATGTTACTTTGTTTTTTTACCTTTTTTTTTTTTTCTCCTTGATGGAAAGGCAAGGCTCCCCTGTTAAGCAACCTTTGCCAGAGACTAATTCACTGGAAAATTGCTTCTCTAGTCCTAGCTCTTTTTTCTCTAGAACACCATCTGATTGTCTCTACTGGCAGATTAATATACACACATGACAGACATGGCCAAGAATTACTTTGCCTTTTCTGATTTCAAATTACATATATTAATCATTGTTCTGATTACAAATATTTTCAATATTTGAAGTGTATTTTTCTAATACTATAGCTATCCCAAATCATTATTAGAAATGTTAAATTTGTCAATGCACATTTTTTCCCAGCTTAGTTATGATTCTCTAAGGCCTTTACACAGCCAAGCACTGGGATAAGAAAGAGCTCCAAATAAAGAACCCAATACCTGAGAGGAGAAAAGTTCTTTAAATTACTCTAGGAACAAATGGCCAATTTCTTTGGATAGCCAGAGGTGGGCAGGTATGAAACAACAGAAAATTATTTTCCAAATAATAACCAAATAATTGAGAGAAGAAACTTTGTTATGGTGGTAAAGTCTGTTATTTTTTTTAAAAACACTTACAACCAAAGTGACTGTGTGTTAAAATGCACTTCAGATGGAATCACCAGCATGAACAGCTTACCTCTTAAATAACAAGGAAGCATCTAAATAAGAGCAGCTTAATAGAAGTCATGTTAATAAATTCCCTTCAGTGACAGCACTTGAATTATTATTGAAAAAAAAATTAAAAATAAAAAAGTTCTTTTAGTGCAACTGATGTGCTGTCTCTTTCAATGAAATTTTCATTTGCCAGTCATTACGATTTTGGTGGAAGACTAAATTATTTGCTGCTTGTCAGTGAGGGGCAGAGTGTAGACAAAATGTAAGAAGTTGACAAGTTAGATGATAGAAATGAATAAAATTTATGTTCTTATGAACCTAATGGCAAGTAATTATCTCTGAACTGGCAGTACAAATGTGCTTTTTCATCATGAATATCTGACGTGCATTAGAAATTTCCAGAAGACATATTATTTATACAGTAAAGCAACAGAGTGGAAAACTTGTTAAATATATGGCTTCTGCGCCCAGCATTTAATAGAAAAGTTTAATTGAGTGGTGAACCTTCTAGAAATTTTTTATGCCATGTTAAAACGCAGGTGTTAAAAAAATCCAAAAAATTACCCCATAAGTCCCTAAGTCAATTCTAATTTTTTTGTTTGTTTGTTTGTTTGTTTGTATTTTTTTTTTTTAACATTTACCAGAGTCCCAGATATGACTGCATTGTATGTTCTGGTCACAACCTGTAGCATTAACAAAGCACGCTATAAGAGGATGAGTGTGTGTGTGCGCCTCTGTAACACAACAGACAGTATGACAAAATACAGCACATCCTTGCACCAGTATTAAACTGTAACTCGGCAGCCAGAAAGTTGCATATATCAGAATCCTGGTGGACTGTGCTACTCTTGTTCTTTCTCATGTGCATATGTACGCTGACACTCCCAGCACAGAAGTCTTGATTCATACTTTTTCTAATCTAGGACAGGAGCTGTGCCTCATTTGGATGCACGGCGCTCTAGTCAGCATTTTGTGTATGACCCTGTACCTCGATTAGCAAACAATGTTCAGATCCTGCTAGAAAGACAGAATGTTTAATTTCCTTGCAGACGGTACAACATTATTCATCCCTTAAGTACTTAAGTGGTTCACTAATAATTTATCCTCACAATATCCCTGAAAGATGAACAGCTGGTATTATCCAAACTTACAGATGAGAAAACAAAGCACAGGAAAGTCAAGGTCAAACATAAAGGGAGATGCCTATTTTGAGCATCTAGACCCAGGCCACTGCAGAATGCACAGCACAACACCGCTACAGCTGCAAACATTCACGAGCAGCTGGAAGGAGCCACCAGAGGAAAGCACAGTGAACTCTTCCTTCTCTGAGCAAGTATTTTGCCATTAGAAGTTTCATTTAGCCGTCCTGAATATAAGAAAATAGTTTTCTTACCTAGAAACATCAGGAATTCTTAACACGCCTTGTGCATTAGTGCTGAAAAATTAAATGCATGTGGCTTGGAAGTTTTAAGAAGCAAATCAGGCCTACTCACTATATTTGGTTTCAAAGTACTTTTGCAGGAACTAAGTATTGTGAAGTTACGTAGGAGTACTACAAGTTCAACCTGTACAAAACTTATCTCAAAGAACATCTTATATACAAGTGGGCAGGATTTGCTAACTGATTTTTGGAGCTGATAAATCTAAAAGTGACTAAGCAAGTGTGTCTGATACTTCAAAAGTGTTATTTTTGTATAATTGTACTTCATAAAAACCCTTGAGCACCGCCTTGCAACAGAACAATGCAGAAGAGGACAAACAGTCCTCCACAGAACTGACAACTCAGTGGATATAAAAAGCTACATTGGGCAGACTGCCTTGTGCTCTTCAGCTGCACTGCACTGAGTCCTTCCTTCCCAGGAGGAAGGAGGTAGGTGTGATTTGAGAAAACAGCACTCTCAAAGGATAACAACTATTCTCACAGGTACCATCCCAATGTTCTCCTCCCAGAAGAAGCCCCTGTGCTCTCTCATAAGCCATTCTCTCTAGACTCTTCCATCCAGACACCTAAGAAGAGGGTATAGCCTGCCTGGATTTCTTCCCAGTTTAATACATCCCCCATGACAGGTCATTAGTCTCAGGACACAGAACGTCTTATTACTAAGTGGGCACTTAGAGAGTACAAACAATGGAAGGAGCTCAGTTAAGTGAAAATCAGCTTGGCTGAAGTTTTCAGTCAACAAAGAAGAAAATCAGATTTTTTTTTGCAATATTTGTCTTCACTGTCTGTCCCATTATGAAAATATGTTGAATTCTGCTTGAGAATATCAAACTCTATAGTACATCAGTCCTAACAACTTCAGTATTGAAAGGGAATAATTTCAAAAAGGAGAACCCCCTCAGAGCTTGCTTCCTAAGGCTGGTACAACGAATGAATTTTCCATTGCATCAGATGAGAAACACAGTACTCTGAGCAAGTTTGCTTTCACTTCATTATTTTATGATTTATAGAAAAGGCATTTTATTGACAAAAAAATTACAATATTTATGTCTTTAACCCATATAAGGCTACATGTTATTATCTAACATCCATCAAAGGCCAACAGGTATCAAGAAATGTTAACTTACTTGTGTGTGACAGAGGAACAGTATCAGCAAATATTACAGGACAACAGCATTAGTGCACATGCACATCCTTCCGCTCATAGAAAAGTTAAATATAATATGTTTCCTAACCAGAACCATCTAAGAAATCAGTCTGTACTTAACACACAGCCTAAACACACAACAAATTCTTTGCTGGGTTTGTTGTCTGTGGGTTTTTCCCCACCAGCAGGAGGAGCTCTTTGATTGCTCTTGTGTAAAGCATCTCACACTGTCCCACACACCATCCCTGTCTCTGAATTGGAGACACATGGACTTCACAGATGGGCCCCTTGGCAAATAAGGAATGGGCTGGATGGTTGCACTAAGAGAGTTGCAGTCGATGGCTCAGTGTCCAGGTGGAGACCATGAAGATTGGTGTTCCTCAGGGGTCTGTTTGGGAGTTTCTAACAGTACTGTTTGGGTACAGTTTAACACCTTTTTGGTGACCTGGACAGTTGGACTGGAGTGCAAGTTTGCCAGCGATACCAAGCTGTGTGGCGAGATCAACATGCTGGAGGCAAAAGAGGGACATTGACAGGCTTGGGAGACGCCTCTGTGAAACTCATGAAGTTCAGCGAGGCCGAAGTCCTTCACATGGGCCAGGGCAATCCCAAGCACAAATGCAGACTGGGTGGCAAATGGACTGAGAAGAGCCCTGAGGAGAAGGACTTGGGGTGTTGGTGGATGAGAAACTGGACATGACTTATCTGCTCACAACCCAGAAAGCCAACAACAAAGAAATGTGGCCACCAGGCCAAGGGAGGGGATTCGGTTCTTTCCTCCGCTCTTGTGAGACTCCACCTGGAGTGATACATCCAGCTCTAAGGCTCCCGAGATAAGGACAAGGACCTTAGAAGCAAGTCCAGAGGAAGGCCACAAAGATGATCAGAGGGCTGGAGCACCTCTCCTATGCAGACAGGCTGAGAGACTTGGGGATGCTCAGCCTGGGAAAAAGAAGGCTCCAGGGAGACTTTAAGTCTTCCACTACCTAAAGGGGACCTCTGCAAGAGAGCTGGACAGGCTTTTTTTAAAAAAGCATGTAGTGACAGCACACAGGGGAATGGCTTTAAACTGAAAGAGGGCAGGTGTAGATGAGGTATTCGGAAAAGAAATTCTTTACTATGAGGGTGGTGAGACACTGGAGCAGGTTTCACTGAGAAGTTGTGGATACCTCATCCCTGAAAGTGTTCAAGTCAGGCTGGAGGGGGTAGGAGGACTGGAACTGGATGACATTTAAGGACCCTTCCACCCCAAACCATCCTAGGAATCTATGGTTTACTAAAAGAAAATTTTATCAATTCAGTTTGCTGGAGGTTTACAGCCTCTCCTGAACAGAGAACAATTGGCAAAGAATTTAAGATGTATGAAGGTTGATCTGGACGAAGGAAAAGGAAAAGGAAAAGGAAAAGGAAAAGGAAAAGGAAAAGGAAAAGGAAAAGATCACTCAAATCAAATGCAAAAAAAAAATAAATCCACACAAGAACAGCAAAGACAGTATTCTTACTCCATTAATTTCGGGAAAAAAAAATCCAAAAGAAAACAAAAAACCCCCAGTCATTTAAAGCACACATTTGTGGGCTTCTCAGGATGTGGGCTTCTCAGGAGGACTTCCAGTATGGGAAAAATGTAAAAATGCTGAAGCAACTGCCTGAAGTCAGTTACTGAATTAACTACCTGAAGTGACAGTACCTGCGTTTTCCCCCATGCATAGCAAAAAACAACAAAGAAAGTTAATTTTCTGAAGTCATAACACTTTATTGATTAAAATAAATTGGGTGTTCTAATAATAAAATTTTCAGTTAAAAAGTAAAGATCTCATGCCTGCTACTAAGTGTAGGAATATGGACAAAAGGAATGTTTGAGCTGGGCATTAAAAATGAATCCTCAATCTCTGAGAAGTGAAAGGTTCCCTCAAGGTTTCTATTACTGTTTCTCAGCAGGTCTACACATGCTGCAGCAATTTGGTGCTCACAAGCAAAAATACTGAAGGTTTAAGGTCAGTCTCTACTGTCCTAGTAGGAGAGAGAAGATAAAGCACTGAACAGCAGCTATCTTCAGTTATCTAGGATTATAAAAAACGGAAGGATCCCTTTTTATTTCAAACCCATGCTGGGCAAATCGGGTTAGCTCTTAAATCAGAAGACTCTGTTACACACCTTTCAGCAGAGACATCATTACAGCTGTCACTGCAATTGTTTTCTTTTATTTTCTTCAGAAACCATAGGCAACTGTACAATTTTAGAAATTTCCTCTATTACAGACAGATACCTGTTTCCCTTCCCTCTATGTGATTTGAAGGACAATAGATAAACTCTCTTATTCAATGAATATGTGACACTTTCACCTTTTCCTTTATCTTTGAATTTCTATTTTTACCCTTACCCCTGATTTCTAAAAAAATGTGCAGTAGGGTCACACCTGTTTCCCTTAAAATATTTCAAAAGTACTAATTTTACTCCATATTTTGAGCACAGTACTTCCAACTACATCTGTACATTTGGTATTTACTAAGTCAGTCTGTGAAGATGGACAGAGACATGCCAATTTATCTCTATCACCTCTTACATCCACGTGAGGATGGACACAAAATGCCCTCTGGAAAGGCCATGCACTTACACATTCCTATCCTGCATATCCACATTTGGCAGGATCAGTCCTGTCCATCATTGTTGCACCAGAATACCATAAGGAGGGCTTGTACAAGAACTTTTTGGACTTACCCTGCCACTCCAAATGACAATGTCCAAGTCGTTCCCTGACTCTCAGTGAGTCACTGCCCCATGCCCATCCATCTCATTCCTTTTCATCTACTCTAAACCTACTGCCTGACCCCAGTGTACGCCATATTTTCATTCTGCCTAAGGACTCACCCTGCCATTTCTCTCTAGAGCACTTTCTCCCTGGCTGACCCTTATGCAGGGAAGCAAAGTGCAATCAAAGCCCTTAAACAGCATCCCCACCTTCCTTCAAATTCTTCATGAAAACACATCTTCTGTGCTCTTCTGCAAAGCAAAACACCCTTGCACTAAGGTCCTGAGGCCACTGGTTATTCAGGACCACTCAGTAACTACTGAGGACTACTGATTTATACATGCAGTTCTACCCAAATCACCCTCCTCAACAGGAAACTCCGTTGTCATCAGGCTTCCTGAAGCTACGAAGAAAGTGCATTTTGTTTACCTGTTGAATCCCTCTATAATCCTAAAATTGAAGCTCTCTGGTTGGTTTAAATTTTATTTGTAAATACAGCCTGCATGATTGTATAAACCTCTGGCTACTGTCATGAACATTATTACAAATAGCTGTTGCAGCCTCCTGCTCCTGGGTTGTAATACTGATCTATTTTTAAAGAGAAAATTATAGCGTTTCTCAATTCTCTGAATAAACTCAAAGGATTAACAGATACTGAGAACATTTTGGTAAAGGTATTAGCAAACCATGCCTAGTGTAGCCACCACCTTTACAACTTTCCTGCAACTTCAGTAATTCTTTTAAAGACACCTTTTAGAGTTAAAATCATTTGCAGTGATCTTTCTTTTCACATGAAACAAAGAGCTAAGTACCAATTTAGCTCACTAAAGCTTAATCATTAAGGTAAGGTGACTAATTTAGCCCTAAAACTACCTCCAAAATGTCTTTTGCATCTCAGCTACCTAATCATAAAGGGGCCTATATTCCTCTGTTGACTACAGGAAGGGAAGTATAAGCAATTGCATCGCTAATGCAGGTACTAGCACCAAGTCAATCAAAGCAAGGTGAGTATATACCTCATGCTTGTGCCATCAAGCTTAAACCCAAAGTCTATGTGTTTGATAAAAGGCAACTAAAATCACAACATTACATATTTTTATAAAATCCTTTTAGAGGCCGAGTAACCACTTCAGACCCTACTCTATGATCACCAATTTACCTTTTTTTTTTTTTTTGGAGAAAAATAGTAAGTCCCAGTGCTTTTGCCAGACAGTGTAATAGGATAATTTAAGACTGAGGATACATGCTGGAGACACGTTCTGTCTCCACTTCAGCAGAGCACAACACAGTTCAGCAGGTTAAGGCAGATGAAGAATGGAATCTGTGAGAGCTCTTGTTTTGATGTGAAGCTGAGCTCATTACAACATGCCTGAAAAGTCCCAGTTTCTAAGCAGAATTCTAGCCTGGGCTTGTCACTTATTTACATCAATGGAGCCCTTTGGCCTATTCCTTTCTCTGTGTATTTTATTTTATCACACACAGGGAGTAGTCGCTGACCTCATTTGGACTACACTTTCCTCTCAATTGACTTTGAAGAAAAACTGTATCAGCATCAATAGGCAAATTTACTGGTATCCACTCAAGCATGACAAAAGGTAAGAGCTCATGTTCCCCTGCCCTGGCATTCATCAAAGCCAGAGAGACAGACACAAAGGAAAGGGCACACTCCAGTGACACACACCCAGTGATGGGAAACCTGCCACAGCCTCAGCCCGGTGCTTCTCAGTCACAGTACATGGCAGTCACACAGGCTGCTTAGCTTAACCCCTGGAAAGATGCTGATTTGCTGTGATGCATATTTAACAGCCTAGCCACTTCAAGAAACAAATTTTGTCCAGTTGGGCAGTTAGGCTGGTTATGTCCACCTTTTCTCTTTGAATGACAAATAATTAATTTGATAAATGTCATCAATATTAAAACACTTGCTTAATTTCAGGAGGGAGAAATACAAATATTTCAGATTATTTCTATTTTATAGTAGAAAAAAAGACTAGAAAGTAGAATTTAGAAAGACTAGAAAGAAAAAATAATAGAATAGAAGGAGAAAGTGCTGAGTCTGTTGGTCCAACACAAGAGTTACTATTTTGGGGATTCTTCTTATCTGATTGAAGATTCAGAGAAGCTCCCTTTTTCATCTTTTCTTTTGCACTGGCAGTGGTGATAAAGGAATGAAGTGGAGGAAAAAAAAAGATTACCCTGCGCTGTTGAGCACACCACTGACTTTACAGGAGAAAAAGGAAAAACTGTCACCTAAGATTGGGTGTCCTGCTCAGAAGCAAAGCCTCTGATCTGTGCCACCCTGCAGAAGCAGAGAACAGACCTACTCAAATAACTCTGCACAGCATCCTGCTCAGAAGCAAAGCCTCTGATCTGTGCCACCCTGCAGAAGCAGAGAACTCAAATAACTCTGCAGAGCGCCGCTCATTAAAGGGAACCATCTCAGAACAGGTGGAGAAAGAACAGGCAGAAAGAACAGAAGAGTCAGAGCAGCCCAGGCACCAACAAAAAAAAGCCACTTCTGTGACTTGCAAAAGAAGAGATTTCTTCTCCCTCACTTTCCCAACATTAGTGAAAAAACAACAACTGGATAAAGGGGAGAACAGAACAGTAATTTAATGTATGTCAGGGAATCAAAAACTCCAGACAAGGCAAGGGATTAACTAAAGGATGTAATGGAAGGACTGTGCTGGATTAGGCATTTCTGTACCTGGTGGGCTTGTTCAGCATTTGAACCTGCTGAAACACGTTCAGTATTTTCGGAGGGGCTGTGGGATTGAGCTGGGCTACCCTTCAGCTGGTTCAGGCCCTTAACTAAGATGTGTGGCCCCAAAAGGGTTCACACTAGCATAGCTCAGGGGAATGAATGAGCAGAAACTGCTTTTTTAATTGGTAGAGCTTCCTGAAACAGTATGTACTCTGTATGGAACATGTTCTGTTTCTGCAGCTGACAATGGCAATTTCAGACAAGAAACAGTTAGGATGTGGGTGCTTAATGGCAAAATGTTGGTTCTGCAGACTTCAAGTTAAGCTGCTTCCTAGCATGCAATTTTAACTTCATCTATTTAACTCTGTTCCTAACACCTTAAAATTGTATGTATTACAAACCCTACAATTTTTGTTTCCTGCCACACTTTCAAACCGATATGCATTAAGGGAGTGATCTGTAACACTTGGGCAATGACTTTCTGACATCTCATCTGTGTGTCCCTCTGCAGCACGCCTGTAGAAGTCACAGGGACCAATTCCATTCAGAGATCCTGCCAAAAGCCCACTTGTATTCTTAAAAAGCAGTGTATGTTCCTCATGCATTAACCACCCACTACTGTGTCCTTTTATTTCCTTTTGCTTCACGTGCTTGGCACGCCTGGCCAGCTCTAATGATGCATGGGATGGTGGAGCAGGGAAGAAGCTGTGGAATTCCTTGGCACTGTCCTGACAGGAGCCTTTCTGGGAAGCATGAGCTCATGCTACACGCTTGCATCCACAGCTTTCTGTCCTATGGCTGTCACTGTATCTCACTGCATGGACTGATGCACTGGGACTTCATCAATTACAGAATTTGATGTGGCATTTCTGGAAAACCATGAGATCTGCCACTTGGTCCTGTTGACCCCCTCACCACTGTCATTTTCAGCTCTAGATTTTTACAAAGCACCAACTAGCAAATGCTGGGAAACATCATACTTTTATTGACTAAAATGTCATGCTTAACCCCGTCCATGAGAGCACCCAGCAGAAATGCCTTGAAAAGCAATCAGCCCAGCTCCAAAAGCACATCTTGAACAGCATGGTGCTGCATGCTTGTGAGTAACCCAAGATGAGGCCTGCAGAGATCACCTGTGGTTCTCCTTGGTTTGTTTTTGTCCATCGATCCATCTGTTCTCTTAAAACTGGCAAATCACTTATTTCATAACAACCACCACTATCAGAATGCATGTCAGTGTTCAGATGAAGGGGACATCAAATGATAGAAATTATGGTGAGACGAGAACGTTTTTCTAATTCTGAGAGGACAGACTTAGGCAGCTATTTTGTGTCATTTACGTCACTCTCTTTTTGGTTTCATAGCCATGTGAAGCAAAAGGAAAGGATGAGTGTCCCAAATTCATGGACAGATCTAAAATTAAAAGCCTACAGTAAGACTGCAGCACCAGAGCTGACCATAAAAAGCATGCTTGGGGGATGCTGTGCCCAAAGCTCTGCTCCTTCCAGTTATGGCACTATCCTAACTCCATTATCAGCTACAACTAGCTGATAATGTACTTGAACTCACCCAAGGGAATAACCCAGTGAATTCTCTAGTTTATCACCTTATCTTTCAATATATGGCAATCTACTGGGACCACACCACTGCCTATCCCACAGCTCCCATCTCCCAGTACATTTCCCAACAACTGCACAGGGGTTTATGCCACTCAAGAAGACAGGACACTGCAGAGCTCCAACTGAACTTCATAAACACATGCATGTGTGTTCCATATTATTATAATTTTTCCAGATATTTCAAAACAATATTGCTTGATCCTATCCTCTGGTGATGCTCATAATTGCAAAAATCTCAATTTTTGTACACTTCAGCTATCTTTATCTGTCTGTCGCTGAGTTTTTTTGGGGTTGACGTTTGTGTAACACCATAGAAGCTGATGTGGAGGACCAGATGCTCACACAAGCCTCAAGAAGAACTGTTTTATTCACTGATTGAGGAAATTGTACCTGAAGTGTGTCAGGACAGGGTCCTATCTGTGTTCCAGGTGGTAACACCTAAATTCTCTGCCTCAGGAGAAGAAAGTAAATAATCCACCATCCTACGCTGCTCTTCAACATGCAGAAAGCTGGCTGCTTACATAACCCTCAGGACATGAGAAGTCCTTCATTTGTCCATCTAAGCAAGCTTTTATTCTCAGAACATTCCTCACACATCTCCCTCCAAGTGTGACACAACAAGCGACAACTTGCTGCTTTGCATGTCACCAGCGCACAAAGTCTCTGGGACATTTCCTGCACCATTTTTTGACCAGTGGAAAAGATTTTTGTCTCTTTTGGATTTAGCAATCATCCCAGGTACTAGGTTGACCCAAATCAGTGGCAGGAACAAGACCATCTAAACTTATGCCTGACACAGCACTACTCCAACCAAGGGTGTAGCTCTGAGCGATGCCCACTATGGTGCAGTGCTGGTCAGCAACTGGCTTGCAAATTGACCATAGGTCTGTAGATCAAATCAAACATTTTAATTATATTGTATTTTGCATGAAATCATTACATCTCCTATAATCACCACCTGTAAAATTACTGTAGGGATAGGGAACTTTATAACCATCCTTGAGGCAGCCAGGCATTTTATTCTGCCTCCTTGGCATCATTCATGTCTTACATTCCTATTAAGCAGCCAGGTCTGACACCTGTCTCTTTAACCCACTCCCCCAGATAACCACATACATCTGCCTGTAAATGATTAACACTCCCCTCTCGTGAAGCCACATATCTTTGCGCTCCAGTGAGAATAATTGCTTAATACTATTGCAAATAATAAAACGTGTCATTCAATCCTTGTAATAAAAGCTTAAACTCCAATGTGAGGTGACGTGGGTGTAAGTCAACATCAGCAATTTGGACTCAAAGGCAGTTTAACGCTATTCATAGGTTCAAAGATGAGTAAATCTTCTCCTCTGGCTCCTACACTCTACCATCATCCTAGTATTCAGACTTCTGCCAATAATAACCTACTTGAACCCCACAGGGATCATTCTTCTTTGTCTACTTTCTCCTTTTAATTTTGGCACATAAATTACACTAGCTTTGGTTGACAGGGAAAAATGCAAAGCTGATGTGTAGAACAGTGTAAATAACCCATATCTAATAGCTTTTTAAAAGTTTACTTCTTCAGTCATCCTTACTGTTGGGCACATGTAACCTCACAAAGGAGTACAATATTCCAGAAGACATTTACCAGTGAACTCTTATCCAACTGTAGTGTATGCTCATTTTTTAAAACAGTGAAGGTTTCTAACATATATTCAGACAAGTGTTCTGCCCTCTGCCACAGATTTCCAGCCCTGAATAACACAGCTCCAGAGGTGAACATTTCTCCTGTATCCTACCATGAGATACTAATGTAAGAAAGGGAGAAACACTGAGGAAACATAGATATTGTTTTAAATTGGGCTGGCACTATTTAGTTGGAAAACAGTTTTTCTTCATATTTCTTAATTTTCATAGGATAATATGATTTGTTTCTATTTCTAAAAATCTCTTCATAGATCCATGATGCATGACCTTTCCTTCTTTCACTAGAATGATATGTTCTTAAACTGAGCTCATACTGTATTTTATGCTTCACAACTGCTGCTAGAAATGCTCCTGCTCTTTTCCCAGGATCAAGCTAGCCTTTGCTAGAGGGAATGCTTGCAGGTGCAAAGAAACCAGAACTCCTGCCCTCAAAGTGCTCCTAATTCTGGGTGCAGGAGTAGTGACATATGGTCCTTGTACCTTTGTGATGCCATTTTTTTAAAGAAGAGAACTACAGTAATCAAATCAAACTGGTAAATTTACTGAAACAACAATAGGAAAGGACATACAGAAAGATAGGTGAGTATCCCCTTACAGGGAGGAAGTGCCATACCAAAGCATTTCAAGTGTTATCCATCTACTATTTACACAGACCTTTTTGTGAAAACACTCTCATTGCCTGCAGTTTATCAGCCTTGCCCAACCTACCCAAAAGGTGATCTAAGGGCTCATATGCCATTTCCATGGGAGATGGGACATTAAAATAAAATATATTCCAGCTCTTTGATTCCCATTGATTTTGT
The DNA here is from genome assembly GCF_017590055.1 of Onychostruthus taczanowskii. Classification (NCBI taxonomy): domain Eukaryota; kingdom Metazoa; phylum Chordata; class Aves; order Passeriformes; family Passeridae; genus Onychostruthus; species Onychostruthus taczanowskii. The sequence continues at coordinate 3,215,149 of NW_024505561.1, read as the reverse complement.
GGGTAATACAATAACCAGAATGAGATAGCTGAAACCAATAAAAACTGATTTATAGCATTAAAGGCATTCTTTATAGCACTTATTTATGGTACATTACATCTGAAATCCAATTTCACAGGCTGCTGTTTGAAACTTTCTGTTCAATCATAAATACACTACATACAGCATAGCTCAGTGCCACAGAGTCAGATTACACAAATGCCTATGTTCCCAGAAGGAACTGCATTTCTGCTGTAAATGAGTTTGACAGCAATTTTTCCCAACCAACTTCCAACCAAAAAGTTCCAGGCAGCACTCAATAAATTTAGAATATATGGTTACTCCTTTAGTCATAATAAACAACTATTTATTAACGTGTTTCAGTTATTGAAAAGGCATTAACAGAAATCACAGAAAACAAACTTGGCATATGTTACATGACAAACCACTGAGTACATTTAAGCATTGTAGCAAGGACATTGTTTTAAAGGCACACACAAGCAGGCACGTGTTCCACTCCCATTTATGGAGATGGGAATGCTACAATCCTTCTCGCCTAATTTTCAGAGTGAAAAAAAGGAGCTTCCTCAGTGTATCTCAAAGCTGCTCGCTTCAAAAGAACATACCACATTCAGGTCACTTACTATAATCACTGTCAAGAAAAGGGCAAAAAATCAGATCTGACTTTCACTGAGACTGTCATTTGAATCTGGAGCAAGTTCTTATTTATTTGGAAAGACTTTTCCCTGAAAGTAAAATCACTGCAAACGATGTATGTCAGGCTTTACACAAATCTAAGTTGAAAGATGTTTTCTCTCTGTCTCTGATATGAAGGCAGACTTTGTCTTTGTGTGATGTTTCCTTTCTTGGTTATAAAAGATTATTTTTAAAGATGGAACTACATTGACATGTTACAAAACAGAGTACCTGTAGTGTTAGTAACTGAAAAACTGATGGACAAAAAAAACCCAAAAGAATTGTGCCATATGACATTTTGCTCCTCTAGAGACCCAACTCCACAGAGAAATAGAGCAAGACAAAATTGTATCTCCAAATGTACAGGAGTACTTCTGACCTTTGACTCCCCAGCTATAACGCCACTGAATCCTGCAGGGAATAGAAAATATATCAATATTGTAGAAGCAGACAGTGGCTGAAGACCTAGTGAGAGTAACAAAAAATTGTCGACTGGTACACATTTTGGGGGTAGGGAGGGGAGGACGGGAAAGGAGAACCCAAATCCCAGGTTTCCAGCTCAGAGCAGACCTGACCCAACACGTGTACTTTACTCAAACTTCTACAGGAAGCAGAAGGGAGGGAAGGACACCTTCAGTAAGGAAACTTGAGATTGCAAAGCATTAATAATTTAATATCTAGACTTTCACCTCCAGAACACCAATTCAAATCAGATCCACGTCAGCGGTGACCCAAAGTTATTAAATGGCCTGCATGTTGAAACAATCAGATAGACTTAATTGGTTTCTAGTGTATATGAAATAAAGTTGGCCACTACCTTTGACAATCACAGCAAACTTTACAATGGTTGAAGGCAGCAGATGAGAAACACTCCCCCAGAACTGTCTCCCCTCTCCAGGGCATGCTGAACAGCTCCCAGGAGAGACACTCCCTCGCACCGTAAAGAAAAGGAACCTACCTGGTGTTAAAGTAATGTAAAAAATATATCAATGAGAGCTTGTCAGTGTGTGGTACTTTTCCAAAGAGTAATCACTGTATAACATGGATATTTATTTAATTTTGTTCTGTTTTGGGTGGTTTTGTCACTGAAAGAAAGGTTTGGCCACAAAACCATGTATTGAGCGAGACTGCACAGTTGACTCACATGGATCTGAGCAACCATTTGACATCTTGTGTTGCTCTAGATTATAACCCAGATACTGCAGCTGCAGCATAGTGGACCCAAGGATCATAAGGGGCAGAATGGAAAAGAACTGCAGAGTCCATTATCCAGGTCCTGGTCACAGGCAGAAAAACCTTCTGTTTTCCTTGACATCACTTAAAACCACTTGTACCTGAGAAAACACGTATCTTTACACCATCTTAAAAGGCTTCTGGACCTAAAACACAGACTTTGGAGCCTTGTGGAAAAAAGCATTCATATACATTTCACTGGAATGAAAAAATATCACAGCACCTATTCTGAGTTTTAATGAAATAAAATTAACTAGGTTTAATCACAAACTATTTACATACAAATTGAGATTTCACTTCAAGACAAGACATATCTAAGTATGTATTTCCAATTTTAATGATGTCTCCAGACCAAAACCCCTTCCATAGTTTTCCTGCATAAAATGCTCCAAAAAATATTTTTCAATTTTTCAGCAATCCGTGTTTTGCTTACAATGCAGTTTAATTTGTAAAAGAATTTATGATGAGTCTGCTCAGCATATTAAATGCAGCATGCTAGCACTTTGATGACCTTTCCCATGGAAAAATGTCCCCGCCCAACCCAAGAAAAAAAAAACCCTACAAATTCTGTGATCTATCTCAAGGACAAATTAATAGGGGCAGTAAAACTTTGCAAGTTAGAGAAAAGATTTCAGTTAGTTGATCAAAATTTAAAAAAGGCTTGAGGTCTCTTGAAATACTTCACTTAAATAAGTGTACAATATTAAACACATTACTGTATACAATGCATAAAGGACTTAGAAAAGGACTTAGAACACTCATATTTCTGAATTCTTCACTAAACCATTCTAATGGGGAAAGAATGAAATTTATATTGGATAGTTCACTGAGAAGTCCCACTTTATACAGAAGTTCAGTTAAGATGATGGAATGAATTTGAAAATTAATTAAAACAATAGATCTATATTTTATGTTACAGATTGCAAACATGCAAACATGTTCTGTTCCAGTGAAGTACACTCTTTGAAAAGAATATAGAAGTGTCAGAGGGATCCAAAATTACAGTAATAATGGTAAAAGACATGAGAATATTTTTTAAGCAGATAAATTACTAAAACTATAAATATTGTTATATTTTTATGCTTTTCCTATAAGACAAGATAAAATTCAAAGATAATACAATTAAGCCTAATTAAAGGAACTTTAAAAAAAGATTAAATACAATACATTCCCACAAGATAAAGAGCAAGCTAGGCTGCTACAAACACAAAAATACAATCCAAAACCACTATAGATTATGACAACACCTTGAAATTACCCAAATGCCTTTTTGTTATTTTCTGTTAAATGAAATGCATAGCTCCTTATACATGCACAAAGTGACAAACGTAATGCTGATGCAGCTGTAATGCTTGACATTGACACACAGCTTTTCTCTGGATACCTGAAGAGGAAATTAATAGCATAACAGACATCAAAGTTAACATCTCAAGAAATCTAGCTCTACCTGCTTAACCAAAGAAAAGCAACAAAGAATCCCAAAATGGAGTCACCTGCAGCAGAAATTCAAACCTCACTGTCCGCCTGTGGATTGGTGAACAGGGCACTTCAGCAAATCCTTAGTCTCCAAAATAAGGGCAATTAAAAACCACAAGTGTTTTCTCTGTTTACCCTTCAAGTTCACTGTTATCAGGCTTCAGAAAACTTATTAAAAAAAAGGAAGAAAAATAACAGAAATGGAAACGTCCGCATATCACTTCTTGAGTTCTCAGATTCAGTTTCCTTGAATAGCAGTTACCTCTCCCATGCCCTCTCTCATGTAGGGATCATGGTCTGCTTGAGAAACAGCCAAGAGGGCAATGAGACATACAACAGCTGTACAGGCCAGGATCGATGTCAAAGATATCTGTATGTGGAGCCAGTTTCTTCAAGAGAAGTTCAAAGATGAAGAAATGAGTCACATTGAACATTTCACACTGAAGAATGGCACATAAATCTCAGAGCACATTACCTAGAATCCCACCTAACCACAGAGCTGTCGGGAGTCTTGCCGGCACTGTAAAAGGAGGGCCAGCATCTGATTCTCTGTCCCAGCAGCAGCTCCATTTCCTTTTGCGTTCATCCCATCCAGCCCAGACTGGATGAAGCAAAATGATTTGGGGGGGGGGGGGGATTTTCAAAGGACATGAAAGGGCTCTGCTGCACTAAATAAGAACAGGGCTTTAAACAAAAACTGAATAGGCAGGTGAATGCCACAGCAGGCAACAGGCAGCCAAGTGGCCACGCTGGAGAGGGTCAAGCCTGCTCAGGTGGTGTCAGAGAACTGCACGGAAGAGGAAGATGAACCATGTGCCTTTTTGTCCACAACACTGTCTGAGAGCAGTTCCTACAGTGAACTATCCTCAAGCAAGACAAACCTATACCTGGTAAAACCATCTGCCTCCAGGAAAGCGATGCATACCCCAGGAATGCCTCCCTCTGCAAAAGACAACGGGTGACTGCTACAATGACTTTATCATCAAAACTAGATGCCTTAGAAAAGGGACAAAAGGTGGAGAGATGATCCAGGGCCAGCATGAGAAGGGCATCAAAACCATTGGGAGGAACATTTTCATATCTCTTGCGTCAGCCTGGAGTTGCACAGTCTCAAATCCTCTGGGGCTGCAGGGAGGAAAGGGGCACTGAAATGGCCCCACAGTGCCCTCCTGCTTCATCCCCTGAGACAGCTGGAGTCTGACAAGCCACCAGCTGGCAAAAACCCAGGCCAAACCTTTTCACTCTTACTTGGTTCCAGCTCTCAGGGAAATCTAAAATATATATTTTCCCCAAGTTCTAGAAGACAACTAAAAGATTTTTGCCAATGTTTTCCCACTGGTATGTGGAGGAAAGTCTGAAAATCACCGTACTAAAAGTACACAGCACTCACCAATTCAACCTGAATTTACAGTATTTCTACCTCCCATAAAAAGACCTGTCTTGCAGTAAAGTAGAATATAAAAAATATAAAAATAGTAGAATATAAAAGAAGTAGAATATAAAGTATAAGGAAAGAAGAGATAATGCACCAAAAAGCAAATTTAAAATAGTACCCTAAATGCTCCAGAGCTGTTTTTGATGCATATTATGCAGTTTTCTAATTTTCCCTTTTCATTAAAGTCTCAGTTCAATACTGTGCAATCTACTATAATTCAGGGACTGAAAAAATGTCAGTCTCAGCAAATCAGGGTGAAGATTTAATAGAATCATGTTGAAGCACACAATAAACAATTATAATTATTAAAGCAAACTAGACTTTGTATTTCATTTTCATTTACTTCACATCTAAAGACTTTATTATGTTTTATTCACTAATTCATAAGATTGAAAAATTTGTAAGGCACTTTAAATTATTGATGTGACTTCAGTTTTCCAGTGTGCTCAACATATTTCTGGCCTCATAATCAAAAGCCTAGAGGCTCTGAATTTGTTCAGATAACTCCTATGCAGCTGTTAGAGAAAAGAAGTGAGACTCCCCAGATGAGCCACCACCATGCAACACAGAATTATCATAGAATCATCATAGAATCAGAGAATGGTTTGGGTTGGGAGGGACTTCGAAGATCATCTAGTTTCAATTTCCCTGACATGGTCACGGACACCTTCCACTACAGCAGGCTGCTCAGAGCCCCATCCTGCCTGGCCTTGAACATTTCCAGGGATGGAGCATCCACCTATACGAGATGCGACCTTGATTTTACAGTCTAAAATTACCAGTCTTGATAGTAGCTGCCAAGGGGAGCCATCCCCTACACACTGAGTATGGAATACTGAGTATTTCCTTTTGTTTCTGGAGTACAGGTGATCACAGAGGGCCACATGCTAGCATTACAAATCCTGCATATTTGGAGGGCTTCACCACTCCTGCAAAATGTTATCAGCTTTTAATAAGGGAATCTCTATATGGCAGAGTGATTTTCTTTTTCTTATTAACCACGACAATTAAACAAAATATACTTACTTGTTAACTCTAAATCTTTCAGGGAACATGCATCATATTGTGAAAATTATAAATTCTCACTTTTAACTGACTTTTCCCTAATTAATAACCAAAGTGCTTCTTGTGTTTTTATTACCATTATTAATGAAGTCCATGAACTCATTGAAATTGGGAAAGCTACTGCATGCCAAAAATGCTTCATAATTATTCTAAGTTAATGAATAATTTTTATAGCCAGGTAGATCAAAGCCAATTCACTTAACTTTCAGTTAAAAGTATTTTTAAATGTTATTGTTTGCAGCAGTTGCACCAGATGGCAACCAAGATGTCCTGCTCTTTTTTGAAAGTTCACAACATCCCTTTCACCAGTCTTCTCCACTGCAATCCAGTATTAAATATTTCTGAGAGTGTCTGACTGATAAAACAAGTCATACCTACTCAAGAGAAAATATTGCCTAATATGCACAAGCTCGCAAAGATCTTTAAACTGCATCCACATTTTTTCATATTTTTAAACCAATTTTTAATGTTTATGTCATCATCAAGCTCGTAGGGGCTTGAAAGGATTAAAAGAATAAAAATAAGTATCTGACTTGTAATGACCTGCAGAAATAGCACAGAGGTGTGCAATCAGTGCAAGTGAAGCCAGTACCTGAGAAACAAATCTCATTAATCTGTCGAAGCCTTCTGCTCAACAATGAAGCTCTGTGGAGCTGTCCTGCAGTAAGGGGAAGTGAGATCACATTCCCACCTTTGACTCCACATGACTCATTAGGATTTAGAGTTACACTGCTTGAACTCTGACTGTAGGAGCAGCAGTGTACAACTGGGCAGGTGTAAGCTCACTTTGACTGTGCCTTTCTAATGCAATGGGGTGGGTGTACAGCAATCTCTGGAATTTTCATGGATGTTTGTATTGAAAAATCTCATCCCATATACAAACCATCTGGGTACTGCTGATGTGTTGCTAAGAGGCTTCATGGGTTCCCACTCTATGCTCTGCGGTTTCTTGACTGCAGAACTGAAGATGCAGGCAGGAGACCAACCTTCTCTGATGACTTCCCTGCAGCCATACGCTAGAAAATGTTCCCTCTGAACTTCTCAGAGTCCAAGGAGAACTCATACTTCATTTTTTCTCTTCCTAACAGATGCCCAGCAGAATAACCTGGACAGAGATGGCAGAAGGCTGACAAGGTGAACAACAAGGCATGAAATTTATTCAAACTGGACAAAATATATTTTCAGGCAAGTCATTTTCCTAAACAAAACAAATGCTGAAACTGCCCATTATGAAAGGGAAATGCTCTCACACAGAGCAAGAAATCCAGGAAGAAGCATTTCAGCCCATGAATTTTTAAATATTGTTTTCTCCAAAACAAGGAGAGGGAAAGAGGAAGAGTTTGAGTTCCTGCAAAACTAGACTCAGAAGGAGGAATTGAAGGATAAGGTCCTATTTCACAAATAGGTGCTAAAGTAGGATGGTAAGATAGTTCAAACTGAATTGCATAACAGCAAACAGCCTGCCTCTAGGCAGAAGCACTGTGGAGCTTGCAATTTATGTTGTGAGGGAAGAGAACTGCAGAAAAACCTCATGAAATAGAGAGATTAGTCAATAAAATGGCAAGTGAAATTCACTGTAAACAAATGTGGTGCACATGGGGAAAACAGTAATCTGAACCATGCCTAGCAATGAGATCTTAATGGGCTGTTTCCACTCAGAAATGAGGCTGTGAGATAACAGGGATTTTTATGAAAACATAAGCTCTGGACAGATCATCTGCATTTACTCCAGGGTTGGTGGGTCATCCAAACCAGATGCCATTTTCTTCTAACAATGTATTCAAATGTCCTTCTGCAACATATTTTTGAGATTCTAAGGCTTTGGCTGTAATTTGCCTTGTGTTTCTGCAATATGACCATAATCACACTGGAAAGATTAAAATGCTTTATTAGGCCTATTTAGGTAAATCCTACTATGCAGTTTATTATCTTCAAATAATATTATGGTAAATTATTCTTCAGCCATCCTCACATCTTAAAAATAACATCAGAACACTCAACATTACTTCCTATTTTTTTTAAAATAAATGCAAACATACCCAGGACTTATCTTTCACTGAAAGGGCTTTTCCTACTACCTTGAAATGCTTATTAGTTAAAAAAACACTCCCTGGAAACCTTTCACAAAACAAAGGAGCAGTGCTTATTTGGTTAGGCAGAACAGTAATGCATATTTACAGAACTATGAGACTCAAATTCTGTCTGCTGTTGCAGCAAAGCACAAAACTGAGCTCCAGTGTCAGAGCACACTGGCAACCACACACTGACTCCTTCTCCATTGCCCCTGTTTGGTACGACAGAGGAGAAAAAGAAAGAAATTAAAAAATGTTTTGCACAAGCTTCATGCTACTGAGCCTGTCAACTCTGCTAACCTCAGCAAAGAGAAGGGTCAGAGCAGCCTAGGAGCAATTCAAAGTGTTCAAAATCAGGTTGGATGGGGCCTTGAGCAACCTGATCTACTGGAAGATGTCCCTGAGTATGGCAGGGGGGGTTGAACTAGATGAACTTTGAAGGTCCAGCACCAGTGATTCCACAATTCCATGTTTCTGTTGAAATGAAGACTTCAGCAGCAACAACCCAGGAGGTGCATGCAAGCAGGCAGAGTAAGCAGAACACAGCACACCTTCCTCACTCACTCACTCACTCTCACTCATTCACTCACTCACTCACTCACTCTCACTCTCACTCACTCACTCTCACTCTCACTCACTCACTCTCACTCTCACTCACTCACTCTCACTCTCACTCACTCACTCTCACTCTCACTCACTCACTCTCACTCTCACTCACTCACTCTCACTCTCACTCACTCACTCTCACTCTCACTCACTCACTCTCACTCTCACTCACTCACTCTCACTCTCACTCACTCACTCTCACTCTCACTCACTCACTCTCACTCTCACTCACTCACTCTCACTCTCACTCACTCACTCTCACTCTCACTCACTCACTCTCACTCTCACTCACTCACTCTCACTCTCACTCACTCACTCACTCACTCACTCTCCTACTCAGCGCAGGGGACTGCCCAAAAGAACGGGAGGGAGGACAGTGACAGGACCTCACTCTTCATTCCCCCTTTGTAACCCCATAGCAACATCAGGGCCACTGTTGAAGCCAGATAAGAGCAAGTAGCAAGACTGGAATTACAGCAAAGGTTAACAGAAAGGTGTAGCTCATGCCAGCTGTCGTATTATGCTTTGTCTTTTCCTCTTCTCGAACAGCTGTCCTCTCCCTGCATAGGAAGGAAACCTTTTTCATGATGAGGTGGGTTCGTGCCATGAAAAATCTAATGAGTATATGAAACAGCAATTCATTATCTACTTAAATATTGCACTGGGTTAATCCAGCAAATAAAAATGGAGCATGAAGCAGATGGCCCTTTATAGTTCTCATGATTTCTTAAATATTCCCTCCCAGTGTACAGTCATTTTTGTATTTAACATGAAATGCACAGCTTACACCACGTGCACATTATGCAACCATTCATACAACCTCATAAACATTACATCTTATAGAGAAATTATTTTTTTATGCCTCTTTTAAAAGGAAAAGCTGTATCATGTCATGGCAAAGCATTCTCAGACGTCTTGAAATAATTTAAGGTAGCTGCCAATAGCAAATGATAAATCCACTAAACACAAATATTTGCTCAACCCACTTTTTGGATATATATTAAAATTCTGGGTTCAAGAAATAACACAGGAAAAGCATTTTGACATTGGATTTGGGTGCAATATTTCAACTGTTTAGTATGTTGCAGAACACATGCCAGGAAAATAGGTATCTGAGCTCCTCTCTGCTTCATTAAAGCAATTACTGTCCACACTGAAATAGCAACTGCTGCTTTGGATTTCACAAAAACCTATTCTCTGCCACTGAAAAAAAGAACATGTAAAAATCAGTGATTGTCTCTTAGTTGTTTGCATATGTGACAACCCAGTCCAAAGCTGTCCATATTCCTTGCAAAAAACAAGACTGTGCAAATACCTTAAAAAATACACTTCCTCAATTCTGTAACCCACATAAAGTGAAACCTTTCTAAAAGTAATTTTTGTTATTAAAATGCACTAAGATGCTAACACATCAAATGCAATTAATATGCCACAAATTAAATCTGCTGCGTGCAGAAAGCCAACAAGAGTCTCATACACCAACTCATCTCAATTACAAGTAAAGCAGCACTTATATACATATTTTGCAATGTGACATTGACCTCCAGATAAAAAACAGAATGTAACCATTATCAATTTTATACTTTTGTTCCATTTTTTAATTACTATATTGGTACTATATTAGTGTAATCCAATGTGTAAACAGTGCAGCACCCGGGAATAGACAGGAATGCCTAGACAGAGTCTGAAGAGCCTCCATGGAGAAGAAGCTGGGAAAAGCAAGGAAAAAGTCTGAAAAAAGACCTGGGCACAAAGAAGAGACAAAGCAGGACAGGTCAGAAGAGCTTGATAAAAGGTAGGAGGGATGTGGGCACCCAGAAGCACACTTTGTTCCAGAGCTGGAATTAACCCCAGGATTTCCAGCACTGTAGGCCAGTTTGTACAAAGCTATTGAAGAAGTCATTCAGAGAAAGGAGCTGCTGACTGCTAATTTAGGTTTAGCAGCAAAACTCTGAACTGTGCATCTCAAATTTTTTAATCCTTACCATGATCTATTTCTGTACTGAATTATTTGCTGCTTTCTTCCTAATGGATCCTCTAGAACTACTGGAAAGTGCAGGCACAAAATTGTGTTGAAACAACCTTGTAGTGACTTTAAGTCAAGCACTCCAGAGATATGACAGCAGGAATCTGGTTTCATCTGCCAATTTAACTTACTCCCCTCCATGCACACAATTATAATTTGGTCCTTAATTGTCCCATCAGAGTAGTTCATGAAGGTTGGATTCAGATGTTGGGATCTGTTCGCAGACTGATGCCCAACAAATTCCTGAAGCAGCAGTCTGGCTGTAGGGTGACAGTTTCTGACAGGCACAGGAGGAGATATTTGGCTTTTTAGGCAGACATTATGCAGTGACTGAAAACCAAAAAGGTCAGCTGAAAAGATGCTTAGGATAGGTAAAACCACCTGAGAGGCACAGCAACTGGAGCACACTGATACCTGCCCAAATGCACTCCACTGTTTGCAAGCAAAACTGATGCGCTGCAAAGCAAGTTGTTGCAGACATTTCGTACCAAAGACATGACAAAAATCCTAACAGCAAGGTGTCAAAAGAAACCTTTGTGGGGTTTGGGGAATAGAAAGAGACATTGCACTGATCCTGCTATCACAATCCCATGTTTTTCTGATGGTATGAATCCACATGAGGAAGCCCCCAGGCTAAGTCGATTCCTGAAGCACCTGAAGGTTGAGTTTGAAATAAGTAAAAAGCTCTTAGAGTGCTCATAAGATTTCTTAGTATTACATGGTATTTTACAAAGCAAAGAATTTAAAAACCATGGTCCTACTTGCCTAATTGTGATCAACTCAAGCATAATAATTTCCCCTGTAGTTCCTCAGTGGCTCACTCCCTTAGCTCACACTTGGCAAAACATCACTGAGGCACTGACAGAACTCACAAATTTGTGAGGCAAACAAATCTCACTGTGACCAGGAAAAGAAATTTTTTCTCACATGACCAAGATTATAAAAAAAATACTACGGCAATTATGGAGAATAGGCTGAAGAAGACTATCATAGCAGGTTACTATATTTAAGGGAATGCCACACTACCTAGTGAAAAAGCAAGGAAGAGATTCTGTATGAAAAAATAGTAAGAGATCATTTAATTGGAGGCTGTGTCACAGGCACAAAAATTAAGTTCGCATGCTGCTTTTGCAAGCTTATTATGGTCTTATTACAATTTCTGTATTTGCAGCAAATTTATATCAATATTTCATGCTATACTGAAGTAAGATAGATGCATTTAAACTGAAAATAATTGGTCTTCTGCTGAATTTATTTATATTCAGCAGTTTATATTTGTTTTTCTATTTCATATATTTAATTTGCATTTATTTTGGCTAGCATAGGATATTTAAAATGGGTATTATAAAGTCAGAGATATTCTTACAGCATGAAAGAGATTTAGAGAGGAAAATTTTTTCAGTTTAAAATTGGAGCAAGCATAATTGAATAATGAGAAGAAATCTGAACCATCTAAAAGGATTATAATTAGAGCCCAAGTCAAAGATGACAAATTTCACCATTTAGAGAGATCATGATGAAAATGGTAAATATGAGTTGTCATGCTTTAATTAAAAAGGAGTGAAAATGGCATGAAAGCATTCATTGTTAAAATGTTCTTAGCACTGTAATTATTTTTATTGATTAAAGTAATTATTAATTCATGAACAGGCTCTAAAATGTTGATACTGTAATTCATGAAATGAAGAAAGGAATATGCCATCTCATTTATTCATGAAACCCTTGTATTTCCATAAATAGATTTTTATAAATGCATGATAGCTAAAAAGAAAAAAAAATCACAGCCCAACCTGAGACAAACTCCTGAACACATCCAAACTTACAGAGTGCAGAGCTCACTGAGAAATCTACCCTTTGCTGTTTGGCCAGCATGAATTACACCATTGCTCAGCTACTCACTGCATCTGAATGGTTTTTCAGCAGAACTGCCTTCAATGTATTACCCTGGTGACAGGAATAACACTGATACATTACAAGAAAGGGCTCTCTTCCCTCAGATCTGTCCTATTCTTCCTCCTGGAGATTTTTTGTGCCTGGGTGGTACAAAAAAAAAGTATCCATATTTCTAAAATGTGTGGGACATTTTAGACCTACATACACAAGCTGGTGTGGATGACAGGGAGCCCCTGATAAATCACTGCCTTGACACATATGAGCACAGCAGTTCCCACCTGTGTCAGTCTTGCTGTGCATATTGTGTCCTTGAACACAAGGAAATGGCAGCTTCCCTGGAAGCACCAGCCTGACAGAGGTCAAGAGGCGTTGGGACAATGCTTTCAGGCACATAGTGTGATTCTTGGGGTGTCCTGTGCAGGGCCAGCAGTCAGACTCAATGATCCTTATGGGTCACTTTCAACCAAGAGATTCTATGATTCTGATTTTATGAGCCTGTTTTTTTTGTATGGAAGGTCAAGAGCCAGAATTCCCATCCCCTGCTGACTGTAGTTCAAAGGGCCTTATTCTCAAAAGGGAAAAGTTCTGGAATTCCTGGCAACTGAATGTGGTGGGAGGTAAGAACTCTATGAGCACCCCTCTGTGGGATTCACATTCTCTGAACCTGAGAGAAGCAGTGAGAGAAGCAGAGAAAAGAATGATCAAAACAATTCTTGTCTCATTTGCTGTGCCTGTGTTTGGGCAAGAGTAGAATGCAATACGGACACTGTTTACCCAGAGTGATGGTGTTCTGTTTCCTTGGCCTGTCAGGGCCAAGCACATGTCCAGACTGACGGTCAGCAGACAGTCACAAGATTCTGTTCAGGAGAGTTGAGTGCTTCTGCAGTTTCAGTTTAGATGTAGTATAGTATAGAATATATATATAGAATATATATATATTCTAGATATATTCTATATATATTCTATACTCTGGCATGCTGCTGGCAATAACCTACACGCACCAGAGACAACAGCCATCCTCAGAGAATTCTTCTGGCATCTTCTAGAACACTTTCCCTGTGCTAAGAATTTCAGTGCTGGCTGCTGACACCTGAGTGGGCAAAAGCAGGCACTGGGGGAAGCTCCTGCAGGTGCACAGAATGGGAGTGCACAGACAGCCAGGTGAGCAGCTGGGCTGACTGGGTGACATGGGGGGCTCTGCACAGCAGGAGGGGTGCTGGGAAGAGGTGTTTATAATGTCCTGCAAGGCAGCCCAGGACAATGTCTAAGCCTTTTCTGCCTGGTTGCTGTACCCTTCAGATACAGTTGCAGGGAAGAGGTGCCATAAAACTGGCTTTGGGGTCTGCACTTTGTCATCTGACGTGCTCTGAAAAGAACCTCGCAAATCTGACTCCACATCAGCCTGGACAGCATCTGCTGTATTCAGCCAGTGTGACTTTAGATGTATTCCAAGGGTGCTCCTCCTCTTTGTTGACAGTCTGCAGTGCTTAGACTCTTTCTTTTTGCATTTATTATTACTATTATTACTATTGTTTATATTTATTGTTATTTATTTTAACTCTGTTTCATTTTTAATGCCACCCTTGTGATTGATTAATATCACTTTGCTTTCATTCTCCTCTCCCACCCAGCCCTGCTCCACCTTTCCACTCATTTCTCATCTCTGAGCTCTGGGGTGGGGAACACTGCTGCACCTGCAGCCTCTGTCACCCCATCAGCCCTCCTTGATGTGTGGAGGCAGGGGGTGCCTGCCCATCCTTCTGAACGTTTCCTTCCCTCTCTACCCGGACAATCCTGATTCAAGTAAGCTCATGGACAAGCCTTTGCACCTCATGTCTCACCAGCAAGCCCTCATTCTGGTGGGGGAAAGCCTTGATGACAGCCCCAGTGAGGAAAACAGGCTGATGTTGATACATTGGTGTCCCACAGTGCAGGGCAGGTCTCTGACAGCCTCTATCACAGATACAGCCCTAGTGCTGGCTCTGCACATTTTACACAGAAAAAACAGGCAAGAATTCACTGCTTTTGGAAAAAAAATATTATTAATTGAAAAAATTATGGTCTTCTGAGGCACAATATCCCTGTTGATACTGGTTACAGGGACACTGGGATGATGTGGGGTGAGGTGAATCCACAGATACCAGTTTTTCTGTGAAGAGGCACCATCAGTCAGAGAGCAGCTGAAACAAGTGGGCAGAGTTGGGAGATCTGCACGCTGGTCCTTCTCCTGTCTCTGCTTCACCTCTACCTCTTTGATCTTTGCTTTTCCAGAGCTCGTCCCAGTGCTGCTCCACGTCTCTAGTGCCCCCTGTGCAAATGCATTTCAGAAACAACTATTCATTGGCATTAATTGAGAGGACAGTTGAAGGACTGCACTGGGGAAATCTCAGCAGAGTACTGCCAGCAGTTGCTTTGTCAAGGCAGCAATAAATAACTGCAGCAAAAAGCCAACTCACATGTCTTTCTCCCTCAGCCATGACAGGCATATGCAACATGCAATTACCCAAAGCAGCAGTACACACAAGCCTACTGTCGTCCCTAGAACAAAGTACATGTCCTGCCATTTAGGTTTCTGAGTCTTGGCCTCTTCAAAATTTTGTCCTGCAGGAGAAAAGAAAACAGCACACGTTACTGTGCTCTGTGCTACAAATAATCTCACAAGTGGCCTCATTCCCAAAAGAGCAAAGTTCTGCAATTCCTGGGAACTGGGTGTGGTGGGAGGTGAGCAATCTCTCCTCCTAACCTGACAAGACCACAAGCATCTCTGCTGGCAGCAACCTCCACACACCAGAGACAGCAGTCATCCTCAGAGAGCTGCTCCTCTTTCTTTCTCAACACTGTCTGCAGCCCTGACAAAGCCTGCTGGTCCCTGCAAACCAAAACTGCCTGCACCTCCTTTGCAGCAGCCAAGGGCCCTCTCTCCTCCAGTGACTGGCAGGGTGCTCTCCCTCTCCTGGCTCAAGAGCAGTTAGCTCCTCTGCACATCCCAACTCCAGAAGCAACATCAACAGCCACACTCATCCCACCAGAGCTATCAGTCTGCTGGCTGAAAATCCGTCACAAGCAAAAGTGCCTGCAGAATCTCTCCTGGATTGTCATTCTTGCCTTGAAGCTGGGTTTGCATGAGCCAAACACAAATTCAGCACACACCTGTTCCTGACATCTGGATATTCACATCTGCACAAAGCAACTCTGACCAGTAATTGTACAACTGTGGCAGCAGCTGCCCCTGGGACTCATCTAGGAGCTGAGCTGGTAGCAGATACTGTGCTGGACCACCTCTGTACTCTGCAGCCCCTGCAAGGTGTGAAATTGAGTGTCCCTGCAGCGAGGCTCTGACTGGCCCCTTCCTGCTGCACAGGAAACTCAGAGTGCAGCTCCCCAGGTCCTAACAGATAACAGAGGGAGTTATACTAAGTGTTTCCAGTTTCCTCCAAGCCTTTCAGGACCTTCTTTGTAACTTCAAGTGTCTGCTGCAAATCATTCCCTGTTGTAGCTTTATATGAGGACATTAACAGAAATTATTAAGTTATATTTCACACGAACAACATGGAAAAGGAAAGCTTGCTCTGTGAAGTCAGTAGAGACTCTCAGATACTCACTTGTGGGATGCAAGCTGGGAACCAGCAAAGAATCCACCTGAGAATCTGGAAAAGCCCCCTCTCTGGCCACATCTACAACCAAACACCCAAGAGATGTACCCATTACATGTTCTGCTCTCCACTGCCATATCTGAATACAGAATGTGCACAGAGGTCATGTAGTGACAGGGCACACACCTGGAGGTTGGCTAAACATAGCCAAGTGCTGGAGAATGCACTGCCAAGTTTCTAGTCCCACACTATCACTCCCCACCCCTCTGCTTGTTAGGAACCCTTCATCCCCCCTAAAGTAGCTGCAGCCCCCCCTCCTCGTGGTGTGTTTGCCCTACACTGCACCGTGGAGCCTTTCTGGCTCAGCCAGCCCTAGCTCTGCTGCTGCTGCCAGCCTGAGGCTGGGTGCAGCCTGCCTACCTGCTCCCTGCCCTTCTGTTGGAGCAGACTGCGTGTCCTGGGCTTGCAGGAGCACCAGAAAGAGGAGGAGACACTGGGTGAGGACCACGAGCCCCATGCCCGCAGCATGCTGTTGTTGCTGCTGTTGTTGCTGTTGCAGCATCACCCACAGCTGGCACAGAACAAGTCACAGGGGCTCTGTGACCTCATGGCCCCATGGGGCCGTGACCTCCACCAGGGCTCCCCAAGGTGCTCCCATTGTCTGTGAATTCCTGAATCTGCCCACCGTTGGATTTCCTGTTTCTGCATGAGCACAGAAGCAGCAGAAGTGGAGAAGGGTGGACCTATTTTGGGAGGCAGCACTGTGCATGGGAGTGCAGAGCCACTCAGGTCCTTCTTCTCAGAAATCCATATCAAAAGCTCTCTATAAAGACTGCATAAAAGAGCCAACTGCAAGTGCCTTTTGACTATTTTTGTCAGGCATCATTCTATCAAGAAACCAGCTTTTCCACTCTTCTTTTGCTACAGTTTCATTACCATTAAAGACACCATTTCCTATCTCTGCTACTGTCCTTCTAAAATCAGCATGCCGCCCCTAGGCTTATCCCTAGTGAGACAGACTTACCCCTTTCCCCTTCAAATCTAGTTTACAGCTCTCTCACCAAGCCATGTTAACTCCTGAGCAGAGATCCTTTCCCCCTTTGAGAGAGGTGTACCCCACTGCAGCCACCAGGGCTGTTAGCTGACCTGTGATCAAAACCCTCAAAATTCTGCTGGTAACAAGAGATTCTGCTCAGAGCCAGGTATTCACCTGTGGGATTTTCCTGTTTAACACATTGAATAATAGCAAGTGTCAGATTCTGCACTTGCAACAGGGAGACCTGGATGTAGGTACAGACTGAAGAATGAGAGGCTGGAGAGTGGAAAGAGACTGCTCTGCTCTGTGCTGGTGTGGCCTCACCCTCAAGTCCATGTGCAGTTTAGGGAACCACAATAGAAGATATAAAACTATAAGAAACCATACAAATGAGGGCTACAGAGATGGTGAAGGGTCTAGAGACACAATATGGTGTGGCTGAGGTGACTTACCCTATTCAGCCTGGAGGAGAAGAGTCTAAGAGGAGACCTCACAGTGGTCTGCAGCTCCCTCATGGGGGGAGGTGGAGGAGCTGGCAGTGATCTGTTCTGTCTGGTGACCACTGACAGGACCCAAGGGAATGGCATGAAACTCTGCCAGGAGAGGTTTAGGTTGGATACTAGGAAAAGGTTCTTCAACCAGACCCCAGTGGTCAGGCACTGGAACAGGCTCCCCAGGAAGTGGGCATGACACTAAGCCTGAGAGAGCTCAAGAAGTGTTTGCACAATGCCTTCAGGCAAGTGGTGTGATTCCTAGGATTGGATTATTCTTGTGGGTCACTTCCAAGTCAGGAGATTCTATTATTACACTTGGTAGGGGGTTAAAAAATATATCTGTTGTGATATTTAAGGTCATGGGTTCTCAAGTGATGTCTGATGTGAGGAGAGTGGGTTTGTATAAAGATCCATCAGCTGTGAGCCAGATGGATACCAATCCTGCAACAGGATATGACTGTAAGCAGGATGTCAAAGAGATTTTAATTATGCAACAACTTAAATCTAAGTAGGAAGAAAAAAAAGAGGTGGGGGGAGAACTCATTTTGGAGAAGTCAAGAATACTTTGTGTGACAGATTGCTGGATTCTTTTGTTTAGAAGGCTAGACAAGGGTCATAAGTGAGAAATAGAAGGGGCACAGCAGCTACTCATTTGTTTTTAATACTCACAATTTTTCTTGTAGATTAGCTTTGCATCATGCTGGAGTCCTCGAGGAAAGAGCTAGAGGGGTGTTGGGTATGGCACACCATGGTCAAATCACTTGTGATTATCTAATTCCTTCTATAACATAAGCACCCCAAACACAAACTGGAAAAAGAGAGTAAAAGCTTGGTGATTCTTGAGTTTGTCACTGTATTTTAAGAATTCTTCTGCCAATGCACTTCTCTTGACATAAGACTGTAACTACAAGCCATAAAACACTCTGAATGGACAAAAAAAGCAAGCACTGATCCCTGTTCATGGGCACACAATAACTTTGCAAACTGCCACTTCAGGGCACTGGAAACAGAAATGGAAAATACCCCAATAAATGAAAATAGAATGCCTGATCACTTAAGGAAGATCTCCTTACTGTGCATATTCTGGACACATTTAGGTACTATGCCTACACCTCTGAGCTTGTAGTGAGTCAGCCACGTACCCCACACTGTCAGGGTCCACAGCACACAACACACTACCCAGCCTACAGCTACTAATACTGACAAAATAAGGAGTCCCAAGAGTGCCAAAAGGAGTGAACTACAAGAAACAGATGGTCTCTAATGGAACATATTTGCAAAGACAACACTGGAATTCCTGCAAAGAGTGCTGTCAGCGATTGCCAAGCAGCCACCTGATGCCCAGTGTGATGCTATCATGCAAACAAATGGAAGACACAGTATCCCAACACCCAACCTTTGACACTTCCTAAGGCTAACAATCTTAGAACCACACAACTTTGACTTTCTCTATAAGGTTTGCCTTAAATAAGACACATAGAACATGAATAGTCCTGTGATCCTCAAGTTCCAGGAACACTATGGGAATAATCTCTGTCATGTGAAATAGACACTTAGGAAATCCTGCAGAGCCCTGTTTCATTGAGGACCATTAATACAGCTGAGTAGAATCCTGCTTAGCAAGCTCTCTGGAATCCTGAATGCTTTGGATTAGTATCCTCCGGAAGGATGGGCACCAGAGAGACTTCTAAAGCTACAACTGCCAGTCCTGAGGAAGAAATTCCACACTGAAAGTTGCTTCATGACAAACAGGACAAATCAAAAAATTTCCAAGAGCTTCTTTTAGACCTCCTAAGTTTCTGTAGACATAATGATAAAGAATAGAGACAGACATCTCTTCCCATATGTTTTTACAGGAAATTATGACACAGCCTTAGTAAATGGATATGATTAATCATTTATAGAAACATTCTCATTTCTGACAGCACAGGAAAAGAAAAAGGCATAAGTAAAGTTAAGATTCTCACATCTTTTCCACACCATGAAAAAGACTACCATAATCAAGGCTCACGGAGAAGCCTGTTTCTCCTGCAGACGAAGATGGGAAATTGGTTCTGCTAGAACTGAAGACAGTAAGAAAAGCTCAGAATAGTCAGTATTTGGGCTACGACCAGTTTTCAGAGGTATTACTGCAAGGGAGAAGACCTGCACACCTGCATTACTGAGAGGGAGAAGACTAAGCAGACAGAAGAGAGAATGGCCAGAAGAACTTCATACCACACACGGCCCTGGCTGTCAAATGAGAAAATCTCCCCCTTTACTGCCTGAGCTGTATTGCTGCTTCTGTAGTCACTTTGCTTTGCACTGGAATTTTTTAACACCATTTTGATCTACTGGTACTATAATACCCATCACCCTATTTATTTATTTCTTCTGGACAAAATTTTGTCTGGCTAACTCGCCCAAAGAGACACAAACTTTGAGGAAAGAAAAAGAAATCTTAAGATGAAATGCTTACGTACCACTCATTTCTCTAAAAGTGTTGGCAGCTATTTGAGTTTGTATTTAGGATAAACACTCAATTGCCTACAGTTTCACAAAAGAGAAGAAAAATATTAAGGAAGCTAGTTTTCTATTTTGAATTGAATTGCCCCATAAACAGAAAATATTGTTCTATTTGTTCTTTGTCCAACATGTCATTTTTTCACACTTTTGTTTTAGTTGAAAATATAATCTCATGTGACACTTATACTACAGATTTTAAAGACAGGTACCTGCCAGGCTTTGAATCTCTTCAATGAGAGCCGGAGGTAAATAAATACAGTGTCTTTAAAAATGCATTTATTAACTTTTCATTACCACACTGAAAACATCAGTGATTAAAGTATTCTTCAAAGAAGCTGCTACATCATTACATTTAAAACATCCCAAACCACTTCCTCAATCACACATTATAATGTGTATTGCTGGAGTTCAGTGATGTCCACACTAAACAGAGAAGTTTAATCATTTGTAGAAACATTCTCACTTCTAAAAGTGCAGGAGAAGAAAGGGTCACAGCGAGGCTGGATTCTTCTCTTTTGAAAAACATTGTTGGAAATGCACATGATTCCATAAGCATCCTCTGGGTAAGATACATTTATCATTAGCACGCCCTCAAGCAGCTTTCACAGGCTGCCAGGAACACTCAGAGCATTCTCCCATGGACTTGGTGTGCACAGGAGGCAGCAGAACAGAGAAATGGAGTGCTCCTGCCATCGTGGTTAGGACTGGTTCGGGCACAGCCACCACGTACCAACAAAGCACTTCTTTAATTGTTATTTTTGGCACTGTGTAGTAAATGGTCTTAAGCAAGAAGGATTTTATGAGTGTGAGCATCCCATCGCTCTCCTTCCAGCTCTACCCAGAGTAACTCAAGCTAACACATGTAGGAGAGTTTATCCTTACATAGTCCTAACCCACTGGACAATTCATTATATTTGAAAAGTGAAGAGCACTTACTTTGCAATTAAATCTCTCAAAGAAGGAGGTGCTACTAGGACTCCAAAGCCTTTATAAGTTAGAAGCCTTGACTTCTGCATGAACCCTCTTATCAGAACAGAAATCAGACTCATAGTCTTTCAAGGACGGAGACATGAGGGAAATTGAATGATCCTACAGAATTAAACACTGCTCTGAAAAGCTGTTGAAAATAAAGCAAGTAGATGCTTTCACAGACCTGCAAGCATGAGATAGCAGTGAGTTAGTCTTTGTATCTTACTTTTACAATACATATAAACCCCAAACCATTTCCTTCTAAACTGCAAAAGTAGATTCCCCTATTGACAGGGATGCTAAAAAACCACCTTCTACTACAACAGAAGCAAATTTTAAATACACCAAATTATAAAAGTACCAGAATTTAATTTGGCAGTGAAATATGATTAAGCTTCCTGATTGAAATTAAATAAGAAAAAAGAATTGCAGTCTTGCATGTCTCACTGATAAAAACCAAGGAAACCTCAGAGCACCTTCTCACCACAAGAACATTTCCTCCTCATCTCCTCCCTTGCTTAATTACTGAAATCTTGAGGTACAAACTGTACAACAGACACAATGTGAAAATAAAACTGCTCTACCATATATTATCAGAACAAGAAACCTCATCTCTTTTTTCTTAAAGTATCAGCTATTTTTTACAGCTACTAATTATTAGGTAGGATAAGGAAGAATTCAGGAAAAAAGGACATAAAAAGTTCAGAGCGGCTTAGCACTGAAACAGCAAATAAAAAAGTATTTCTCATTAATTCCTTTTCCCAGTTTTACCAGCAAAAAAACCCCCATACCAATTATTTTAAAGCACAACAACTGTCATGTTGTGCATCAGTTCAAATTCCACAGCATTTATATGTATCAAAAACACATCTGCAGACAGCATGGCAAAAGATACGTTTGCAAGTCTCAGCAGGCAATCACATGGCTGAAGGGAAATGCAAATGTAGTCCTGCTCACAATCTACTGGTCTTTTGATGAGAAGAGAGGCCAGGATCAACCAAAAGAAGACATGTGAGAAAGTTTAAAAAACACTTTTCTTTAAAATCTCTGTGACTTTCAAAAGTTTGGTATTGGTTTCTTTGAAGGAAAACTCAAAACGAGCAAGAACAACAGACACAGTTGTTCTTGCTTCCAGATAACAGGAGGGTTGATGCAGTCATATTTATGGACATTATGTTGAGTGCTTATATGTGTCTTTTTATACAGAGGAACATCCAAATTATTCATTTAATGAATTTAAAACACGTATTTCCTTTTTATAGGATCCTTTTAGAAGCTTGAAGGCTATAGCAGCAGAAAACCACATAGATTTACCATAATTTAGCGTTGTTTAGTAAACCATGCATCTGTTGTAAATCCTATAGAGCTCGAACACAATCTCAATAAATAGTCACTGAAGAGATTTAATTTATGGACCTCAAAGACCCTTGATTATTGGATTCTTCACAGACATAGTAGCAAACCTACTACATTT
The DNA here is from genome assembly GCF_017590055.1 of Onychostruthus taczanowskii. NCBI lineage: Eukaryota > Metazoa > Chordata > Aves > Passeriformes > Passeridae > Onychostruthus > Onychostruthus taczanowskii. Next base: position 3,192,597 of record NW_024505561.1, on the reverse strand, counting down.
TATTTAATAGCAGAGATGAAATAGCAATGAAAAGGAAATAAACTACTGCTTCTTTTGTCCTAAATATTGTTGTTTTATATACAGCTTACAGTCTGGTTTCTTTGGAACAGAACTGCAGGTTTTTCACTACAATGTAAAAATCCAAACAAAACAACACCAAGCCAAGAAAACTCTCCAGCCTCACAGAGACCTTGTAAAATTTGCAACCAAACCCACTTTTAAAGCAGAAAGGACAAAGTTCAGGCCGTGTCCCTTCGAGCACATTTAAGTATGTGGCCAGAACTGCTGTTCTACAGAACTCTTGCATCACTAGAGATAATTCTGCACATGCCTTTGATGACTTCTGCTTACTCTACTCACCTGAGCAAATTCCAAGCACGACTGCAAATGGCAGAGGGGCCTTGGTGTGTTTGCTTTTTTGTTTCCAAAATAAGCCCACAAGACATAAGGTGAAGTGCTTAGAAAAAGAGATCTTATCACTGATTGATGTGTAATTCACTGCACGTTCCCTGCTCAGCAGGAGCATTGCATTTTTCTCCTGGATGGTGTCTCCAAGCACAAGGAAATGCCAGGAGCAGCCAAGATCTTTTCAAACAATGTCATCTCCACCAGTCAAAAATACTTGATCTTCCTTCCTTCCTTGCTGCCACAAAATGGAGAGAAATTACATTTATCAAAACCCAAGCAGGGTGTATATTAATAAGGAAAAAATAAGCGAGGAGATTCTGGACTTGAAACTTCTCAAGTCCCTCTGCACCCTCATTCACTGTCCAGCGTGCACCCAAAGGGGAAAATGAGTGCCCTGGAAACCTGTTCTTAAGGACTGCAATATATGGTTCTGAGAAAAGGAAGGAGCAGTAAAGTGAAGCAGAGAATTCTGATGTTTTTATATTTATTCTGATGTTTCTGATGGCTTTGTATTTACAGCTTTCTAAGTTTTTAATCATTATAATTACTGTATGTTTTCTGTTAAGTTTTCTATGCAGTTCAAGCAGAAAAATTGAAAAAATAAAGAAAAAATAAATTGAGAAAAATAAATCCCACTGCATTCAACAGTGTATCAGACAGTGACAACACCTTCATAATAGATGCATTCTTGGTGAAAGAAAAGGCTGTACTTTGTATTAATTTTTCTGCCTGAAGACTAACAAGTGAAACAAAATAGGGAAACACCCCTCCCGCTTGCTGTACCAGTAACATTTTGTTTAGAAGAATGGACTAAACTATTCCCATTAACTGGCTCACTCAACAATGCAAAATTCTGGAAAAGTGCTTAAAAATAAAATCACTCTACAAAATCAAGGGAATAATTTTTGTTTTCATCCAAATTCAAATGCAAATATAACTTAATGAAAGGCCTATGTTAAAAGCTGATCACACGACTTTGGAATCCCCCTGAGCTGTTTCTGAACACTCTCTAAAAAGCCAAACACGACCACATTGCTAGTCCAAGTAATTCACAAGCTGACAATTAACAGGTAAGAATCATTCTTTCGTTCCAGCTTTGAAACTGCCTCCTACAAAAAATGTCCATGATTTCTTAACATCTTAGGACAGAGAATCGTATTTTCTATTCATAAAGAATATTTTTAGGAAGAAATTAAATTCACAAACCAGTGGAGAGTTCATGAAAATGAAAGAGCCCATGAAAACAAACAAAAATATTTATTTTCCTATAACTGCAAAATATATTACTGCTGTGGAAAAATTCCAAATTCATACTTGGGTAGGCAATAGAGCTGACAGAGTGAGTCCCAAATATTAGGAAATTGTAGGCTGGTGAAGAAGAACCTTGGGACTGAGGAATGCTGACTCAGCCTCACCTCCGCCTCGCTCTAGAGCCTTCACTGAAGTCAGCGTGCTTTGTGCAGCAGAGAGCGAGATGCACAGCAACATTCATACATTTTTATTGCCACTGCCTTCCTTATACTAGGACCTGTCATTTTTTGAAAATAATTATGATTATCTTTTAGCAAGACAAACCTAGCTGAGATTGAAGTCACTTACATGATTTCGTGAGCAAATGTAGTGAATAAAGTAAATAAACTACTACCATGAAATTTCATCTTTATTGAATCTGTTATTCTCAATATTGCAAAGGTTATGAAAACATGCTCTGTATCCTCACAGTAACTTGAAAAAAGCAATTTAATTACTTCCATCCTATGTAATGAAGTTTCATCATTACCTTTGCATCAAATCCAGATGTATCCTTCATTTTAATGTGCTATTTTTAATTTTTTTGCTTCATTTTAATTTGCTATTTTGATGGACTAACTTCACTTGGAAGTCTCTTTTGTCTTCTTAAGAAGAATCAACTAAGAGCTCTTCCCATAAAAAGTTTTTTGATTGATGAGCAGATGCTTAGTTCCTAGTGATATTTCCGAGGTTAGTCTACTCTAAATGAAACAGATTAGCTAAGTTTTAGCCGCTGAAGAATCATCTTAAACAAAGGTCACAGAACATCTCACTATGCAATTAATAAAGATTCAGCTAGTAATTCCTTGATCAAATATTAGTATTTTTGATTGGTCCCAGAAGAAATATCCTTCTTTAATGCAAACCTGGCACATGAATCAGAGCCACAGCTGCTGCCTGATATAATCAGTGTACAATACTCTAATCCCATGAACTCTGACTCAGCAAGCATCTGCTTTCCAAATAAACTTTATCAAACAACCTTTTTTCCTCAGATTTTTGTCAGCCAGGGTTTAAAAGGAAACAAATTTAAAACCCTTTTGCAGATGCACTTTGAAGTCAAGTACTGTATCTTACCTTCTTTCCAGAAGATATTCCCTGGGAATTTGAATGGTTATGACACTGAGTTAGGCTGTTTAATTAGTAAAGAGGACACTGCTAAGTTTTTTTTTAACATTTTATTCAGGCTACAGTTACAGGATTTGTTGGATCCACAAAGCTTGATGTGCAAGTTTTAATTGTTAGTGGTTTACTATACCAACAGTCCCTTGAGCAGTAGAAATTAAGTAAATTTATAACAACCATGTTTAAGTCTGTACATTGATTAACTGTCTGCTTCTAAGTACACACAGAAAGACATAAATAATGGAGGTCCAGAGCTACCATTCTCTCCTACTACCTTGCAATTAAAATCATAGTTCTGCAATTGCAAATTTCCCATGCAGTTTATAGACTGCGACCTTTCCTACACTGACAGAAAAAAAATTCAGTCACAGATTCTTTCAGAAATGAACAATATTGATACCAAAACACACGGACCTTTCAGGAGAGGCAGAATGCCAGTTTCTTCTCATCTTTTTGCCTTAATGCTTTTTGAAGTGCAATCATTTGGATTGTAAACAAGCAGTAAGATCATTCTACATAGCTAAGGGTGAGCCAGAAAGAAGGAACATCACAGCAACATCATCTTGCAAAAGGAAAAGCACAAAATTGTAGAAATGGTGACATGGAACATTATAAATCTGGGGTCCATCTAGCCTTCTTCTCAAACCAAGACTATGACCAGCATTGTACCATTAGGTCACCTAGAGTTTTATCAAGCCAAGTCTTGAAAAATCTTCAGGAATGGAGACGTTGGATGACCTGTCCCAGTGCCACATGATCCACCCACTCAAGTTCTTTTTCTAATGTGCAGCCTAAACCGCCTCATGCACCATCTGCTGTTGCCACTTGTTATGTTCTCCATCACTACTTAGAAGACCTTGCCATATCTGTAAATGCTTCTCAAGGCATTCCTTCAGAACTGGAAAAGCCCAGTTCCTCCAATGTCACTCACACAGGATGTGAATTCCAGCTCCTGCTCATTGCAAGTAGCCCTCCTTCAACACCTGTCCAGTTTCTCAACATCCCTACAACACCAAAATCTCATGCACAGCCTCACAGAGTGACACACAGACAAATAAAAGCTCCTCTCAATCTGTTGATCTCATTCCTTTGTACACACCAGCGAAGAACTGCTGAGCAGAGAGGGTGTAAGGATGCAGTCAATACAAAAGAAGCCTTGGCACAGCACAGACATTCACATACCACTGACAGGGGCAGGTGCAAGGTAGAACAAAACACAGAATACAGGGATGCATACACAGAATACACAGAATGAAGGCTCCATTGCTTCTTCTCCCAAATTTGAGGCAGGCCTAGTTTTCAAACAGTATGGCTCCACCATGAGGAATATACTTTCTCTTCACCTCCTTTATGTGTTGGCTTTTATTGCTAAGGGTTTGCTATGCTGTCTTTGCCAGTTATAACAGGACTTAGTATGTTTGCCTTAGATGGCTGCCTGTTTCAGGGTGGATTAATTCCCCCCTGAAAACATCTCTCTTACTCAAATGAAAGTGGAGGGAATCTAGAGCTCAGATTCACTGTGCCTGTGTCAGAGCTCTACAGTATAGGTGTCTACACATGAATGAGTCATTTGGGGTGGATGCATACAGCCAAACACTTTCACAATCCTTTTTTTTTTAAAACCAATATAAGCATCATTTTCAAAACAATGTTACATTATACCCTCTAAGTTATTGACAGGTTTGAAGATAAACGACTACAAAATTAAAGAGCTTAAAGAGAAATTAGTCCTATAATTGGTTAACTATTGCTCTTTACCTGACACATACTAAGAACATTCCATATGCATTCAATCATTATGGATTCATTAAAGATAACTGCCACATTGATATAATCTAAAGCTATTTTCTAAAGAGAAATAAACATAAACAAACCTCCATTGTAAGATTCCATCTTTCTCCAGGTGTTACACAATTAAAATAAACCCTCTGTATTTAAAACGAAATGTTAGAATTAGCATAAGCAACTATAATTGAGGTTACAACATAATAAATATTATTTCCTATTATTTCTAATAATTGCTAAGAAGTTCAGAGTACTACTGTCCTAGTTGAATTCAAAGATATGATTAACTAGTACAAAAATAAAATAGCTAATTTCAGTGGAGGAAAGCTGTATGAAAGTCTGTTTTAGTGCTATGGGACTGAGAAATCTCACTGTCCTAGGACTGACTTTTAGCTTACTTAAGTATCACATTCTCATTTTCCAAAAGCTACTTGTACAGCCCAAATCAGCTCCCAGTTACATGCCATACTAGTTTTACTGATGCTTGACTTTTCAGGGTTTAACCCCAGCTAGCAACTAATAAGTACCATGCAGCTGCTGACTCATCCATCTCATCTTCCATAGGGTGTGGATTGAGATAAGACCAGTTTAATAACTGAAATAAAACTGTTATTGTTGATCACATGCATTGAGACCTCATGACATTCATCTTGCCAATTTATTCCTAAAAATTGGATCTCCCCTTCGGTCTCTTGACCTGGCTTTGCTCTAGGGCAAAACTGGCTTTATGAGGGATTTGGACTATTTTCTTTCTCAAAACTTCCTCTTCTGTTACCTCTGCTGATGATGCCATCACTGTATTGCAGGTTTTCCCCAGCTTCACCCTGTTCCAGTACAGTCTGCATCAGTCCATGGCAGATGGCAGGGCTGTGTGTCCACCCCTGGGAATGTCCATTCCAGGTGCACTGGACACCTCCTCAAGTGAAAGCAAACTGTGGCTTGCACTCTGCCACCAAAGGGATTGAGAAAAGTCCATTAATGATATCAGCTGTGCTTTACCACTCGGCTGCTTCTGCCTCAAGTTCCTCTTGAAGGGAGTAGGACATACCCACTTTAAATTGCTGGAATTAAGTACCTGCCCCTATAATCCCACACACTCTGCCACTCTTGACTAGCCAGTCTCAGGACAGATCCCTGGGTAGCATTCTTAAACAGCTGTTTAACCTTAAATAAGACCTGGAACACATTCAGAAGAGAAAGCAAGAGGAACATGCTGGTTTGAACATCTCAAGCATATTCAAAATTCTGAAGAGCTATTGTTACTATCCTGAAGGAGAAGAGAAAGGGAAGTGTCTCTGCCATGATTTGATCTCAGAGGAAAAAAGGTAAAAGGTAAAAGAAACTTATTTATAGTTTCCTGGAGTACAGATATGACTGCAATGCTGAGTACAAATACCAGATTAGTTTCAAGACCAGCAATTCTATCACAGCATAAACCAGTGTTTGTTACAACGTGATACCCTTAGTCCAGTTCCCACAGGTATTGAACAACACAACAGGGAACATGTTCTGCAAGTAAGGGATTACATAATGCAACTTTAAGAACAGCCACATCATCTTTGAGAGCAAAGAAATTGTTGTGACTATTAAGTATAATGAACACTCATAACAAATTTGTTCTAACACATTCTAGGCAGATTTGTTGTTAACTCAATCCACTGAGCCTCACATTGGGCATCAAAAGAACTCTCCTGGCTTAACCCAGTTGGCAACTAAATATCACACAGACACTCACTCACAGCCTACACAACCCCCATGGAATGGGGAGGAAAATCAGACAAAAAGGTAAAACATGTGGGTTGAGATAAGAATAGTTTAATAACTGAAATAAAATCAAATACAATTATAACATAAAAAGAGAGATTTATAAAAACAGGGAGAAATAAACCCCAAGCAGAAGAAGCAAGCACAGCACAGTTACCCACCACCCACTTGTGGTGGGTAATGGACGCTCAGCCCATCTCAGAGCAGTGATCACCCCCTTCCAGCCAGCTCTCCCAGTTTATATACTGACTGTGGTATTCCATGGTATGGAGTGACCCTTTGGCCAGTTCAGTTCAGCTTCTCCTGGCCGTGTTCCCTCCCAGCTTCTTCTGCACCTCCTCGCTGGCAGAGCATGGGAAACTGGAAAGTTCTTGACTCAGGGTAAGCACTGCCTAGCCACAACTAAAACTTCACTGTGTTATCAATATCATTCTCATATTGAATCCAAAACACAGCACTGCAGCAACTACTAGGAAGAAACTGAACTCTATTCCAGCCGAAGCTATGAAAGTCTACATTATTACTTTAAATCTGCTACCCATTAAAAACTCCTGCACTTCTATAATTATTAATAACAAGTTCTTAGCTGTAGTTTCAGGCCTCATTTAATGATACCCAACTAGAAGGTCACACTCCAAGTCCTGTCATCATCATCACTAAGGATTTAAACTTCATGCAGGTCCTACAGATACAAGTACTAAGAGATACAAGTACTAAAGAAATCCATATGACCTCCTGGTCTTGGAATGGCAACACAAAACAGGACAGCATCACAGGGTTCTCAAAACATTGCCCTCATGGGGGAACAGAAAGAGGAGTTGGAGAGAGAGCCTTCACAATCCCCCATCTTCCTTCAGCCAAAGAGGGATAAGTGGCAGGCAGTGTGGGAGACAATGCGACTGTCCTGGAGATGTGTGTTTCTGCATGCAGCCCTAGAAAGAGGAGTTGGAGAGAGAGCCTTGACAATCCCCCATCTTCCTTCAGCCAAAGAGGGATGAAGTGGCAGGCAGTGTGGGAGACAATGTGACTGTCCTGGAGATGTGTGTTTTTGCATGCAGCCCTACAATAAGGGACAAGATGTACACACAGGAAGTGTCCAAGGAGTACGTGGGCTGCAGAAGAGAGGGGAAGCAAGAGCTCTCTGGCCGTCAAAAGAACAAGTGGAACAGGTAGAAAGGGAAGACGAATATCAATGTTGGCTACTCAAGAATAACATGAAAATGACAGACTGACCATATGCTGACAGAGAACAACAGTAAACAGGGAATCACAAGGCAGGGGTGGGTATCTGGGGAGTGAGACTGAAGAAAGCAACAGACAAATACAGGAAAGAAAGTAACACTGAAGGCTCAACATGTTATTTATTTCAGATTTATGTGTTTTGATATTCAATTGTTGAAGGCAAGATTTCCTTTTTCCTTGCCTTTTTGAAGACCAACAGATCACTTCAGTAAGCTATGTATTGCTAGCAGTGTACAGCAAGGCAGCAATTTGGGGTGTACAGGCATACCCTGCACACTCCTCCTCAACAGCAAAGCAGAGAGAGGGAGAGGAGACGACCTTTCTTCTGAGGAATTGAGCACAGCAAGGAGGATCTACCTTCCAGAGCCTGCAGTGTCTGCAAGGAGAAAGTCACAGCGCAGGCTGGGGGTGCTGCAGCTTCACACAGAGACTGCCCAGAGCCAGCAGGCAACATCCAGACCTCAGAGAGTCAGATAGAAGGAAAATTCCTCAGTATCAGAGGAGTGAGTGCAGCATTTGCTGCTATTTACAGCCATTAAACTGCCTAGAAGCAAACACCTTTTGAACAGACGCTGGTTTTAAATCAACAAAAATGCTGTATACCTTCTTTTCATTCCATCTTATCTAGCTACTCTGAGTTTTCTGGATTTAAGAAGTTACTTATTCTAGCTTTGACTCAGATAAAATCATTCTTGAGTTCAAAAGCTTTTTGTCTCCTTCAGAGAGCTTATGAGAGGATAAAGATCTATGTACATCTACCTCAAAGGTCTGGCTCAAAGATTTATTCACAGGGCAAATCAGGAAAGAAGGAACAAGCCTTCATCTGCAGAAAACCTTGTTTTGCCATGAACAGGTTTACATTTAGGATCTCCCAAAAATTAACTCTGTTATTCTGTGACTCTGCCAGAGCAAGCTACTGCATAAGCACGCACAAGGACACATCAACATTCTTGAAGGACAAGAGAGCTGGAAATTAACTTCACTTCAGCCTAGAAATTCATGGGAGACTGTCTGAGCTTAAGACAGAGCAGTGCAGAAAAGAGTGGAATTGTCCAGTGCAATTTAGTTTCATCCCATGGGTTCCCCTCCCAGGAAATGTTTGTAGCTTCCAGCAGCTGTGAGGGAAACAGGGCTCAAGCTAATTGACTGCCCTTGGAAAGAGACATACTGGCTGTGTGAGGCAAGAAATGGCAGCAGCCGGAACAGGAAGAGGTCTTCCCTGTGATTTGGGCATTCCAGGCAATTCACAGCACAGCAGGTCTGACTAGGTTGTGGGTTACTGATGAGATGCTGCTTCACAGAGACTACTCAAGTACCTAAGGCAGAGGGATCCAGTATGGAGCATTTCCCAGGAACCTCTGTGACTTTCTGTGCTTAGCAAAAGGAAAAAACATCAAGTGTAAGTGGTGTCTGAACGATGTTCTGTAACTGAGGAGAAACTGTAGGTATGGACTTCTGTGGGAAATACAGAGACAGCTTTTAAGGCAGAGGTAGAACAACATGTACAGTACATGTTTATTGGTTTACTTGTTTGTTTATTGGAAACAGAATGAAGTCCAGTACCTTGTCTTCAAGTTAAATCACTCATGAAGAAAGGATGAGTTGGAAGCTGATTTTGACTGAATTAACCTGCCAACTCATGGCATATGTCACTTACCTTGATTCACTTTCCTCTGGAATTCTCTGAAGACGCTCCAAGACAAGTGGGAATGACTTTGAAATGAGGCCTCTACAGTCAGGGATCACTTGCATGAGAGAAAACAACCAGAGCCCAAGCTTCTGAAGTGCAAGGGTCTGTCATTACTCAACAAAAATTGAAGAGAGGTTGTTTTATTCTTTAGAGACAGATGATAACATACTACACTTAGGTCACCATTTTAATATTAAAGTCTTGGTCCTCTACTCCACAATAGTGTGTGCTTTCATCAAAGTTTTCCATGGTTTTTTTTTTCCCATGTTGACAACAAAAATAAGCTTAAACTGACAGAGAAAGTGATATCTTGCTTTCTTAAAAACACAGGCTCCCGTGAGCAATCAAGCAGTTATTCCAATCCCAGATCTCCATCCTCCTAGGTTTCCCCAGCATCTTTTCTTCCAGAACGGTGTGCTCTAAGTTGTATTTGCTACAATTCTGAGATTGTCACTGGAGCAAATCAGGAAGCCTCAGTCTTTAAAATGCATTTAGCCAAGTGATAATAGGCAAGCATTGGCTTGTAAATGTTTACTGCTGTTTCGTGCATTATTCCTCCCTTGTTAAACTGCTGCAAAAAGATTACATGCAATTTAAAACCTGATGGATGTATAAATACCAGAGCAAGAGACATACAAAATTGTTACATTACTGCGAAAATGACTGAGACCATGTGAATACAGAAAGCTCCATAAAATCCTGGAAAAGTCTCTGATTCAGTAGAGTGGAGTAATATCTGAACAAGTTCCCAACATCGCATTGTTCAACTGGACACAAGTTTCTATACTCAATAAAAAGACTGTAGGAAAGACCAATATTTTTACTTTGTTCAGAACACCAACTAAGCCCATTCCTCTCTTTTCTGCACTATGTATAAAGCAGTAATCAAATCTAAAATACCACTTAGTTTTTTTCCTCAGCTATATTAATAATTCTGTCATGAAACTTTAGCTTCATGAATTTAATAGTTTGGGGACACTGACATGTAAAAGTTTGGAAATTTTGCAATAAAAATGTAAGAAAATGTTATTTGCTTTAAAACAAGCCAGAATAAAGTTATTTATCAATACAATTCTGCTACATTTTGTTTGTTTTATTCCATTATTCAAAAATTTGAAGCAGCACTATTACTTTTTTGCTAGACTGGATGGCTACAATCAAAATGAATTTTCTGCCTCAACTCACCCTTTTATTCCAGACAATTCTAATTAGTTCTCAGGAATGGAAATGAAAGAAGTATACAAACTAAAAGATATTTTCTGTCACATCAAAGCAAAATACCCCTACATGCCTGGTCTCAATGAAACCAATATGCAGCAACCCCAAGCACATGGGTCCACTGCCATTCCAGACAAATTGGAGGCACTATTGCTTAGATGGGGGTTCGCAGACTGAATTTAAAAGTTGCTTCAGCATCCAAGAACAGCCTTGTTCTGAAAATCACGTGAAAATACTCTGCTGGCACGAGCTAAGATAAGACATACACTGAACAGTTTCTCCTCACTGGTCTTTCCCAAAGGAGCAGCCTAGCACTCAATACAGGCATATGCAGATAGAAAAACAAATGAATTTTCACACTGGGCAAGATCAGGAGGAACACAAACTGGGTCAGCTGTATGTGGAAGCTACAGCAAGGGATGGAAAGTCACACAGTGCTTCGCTATCCCAGCCCACATTTCACCCCTTATTTATGATCAGACACCAACACAGCTAAACTTTATCACAGCTAATTTAGGTGTCACAATTCATGTCTCAATATTTTGAGTTTTTGTCACCCTGAGTGTACCTTTAAGATCTACAGGGAAGAAAGTGGATCAACAAGCAAGACCTGCTGCCCAGTGGATGCTTATCAATCCACTCAGACAACAGTAAGGCCAGTGACAATTAATTACAAATTGCACTGGCTACTGATGTGAGAAACTCTGGTCTGAAAAGAACAATCTGATAGCTAGCATAGGAGTATCAATCATGCAGACCAGCAAATCAGACAGCAGAAAAATTGTAAATCTTGAACACCTCCCAGCCTTTGGGAAGAAACACCTTTTGGTGTTGAAAGGTAAGCTATACTTCATCAGCTTCATATTTTTCTAAGAAAAACAACAATAAACCAGTTTGACAGAGACAAAACTGTTGTACCCTTAGGGATTGATTAGTTCTTGTATGTATTCAGCTGTCATTCTACACAAGAGTCCCTGATACCGATGTCCAAGTGCCGATAACACAAAACTCAGAGGCAACTACCTGGCAGAGTAAGGGACAAGTTCTGGCACATGGGTCTTGAAATACACAATTTGCTTGTGCAGCATTAATTTGTGATTCAGTTCAAATCACAGAACCAGCATCACCCAAGCACTCCTTGCAGCTTTCCCAGCAGCAGCTGTGCGACACATCTGCACTGACAGTGCTGGCAGTGCATCTGTGTTGTGGCATCACAGAAGCAGGGCTTGTTTGCTCCTAAAATTCTACTTGTTGCTCAACATTACCAGGCAACACTACTCACCCCTTGCACCTTCTACAGTCAGGAGAGCATAACACCTCCACAAGGTGACTTACTTTAAGCAAAGAGGCAAAATAGCATATTCAGGCATTTGATTAAAAATCTTGATATGCTAATGGCAACGCTATAAAGGAAAGCAATTTTTAAATTTTATTGTAAGTACAAAATCCTTACAAACAGCTGAATGTTTGTAATGCTGAGGAAACATAAAAACACAAGAAGCATTATTATTTGAACTCAAATACTCTACCAGCAGGGTATTTTTGAGTATTGCTGTAAATGAAAAATAATTTTCAGAAGACTTATTAGCTCCTTTCCCTTGATGACACTAATTTTGAGGACATTAGAAGAGACAGTACAAGACCTGTGTCAATCTTAAAGAATCATAGCTCAATTAATAGGAATTAGAAAAATTGTGCTGTTATCTTCAAGTTTGAAAGAAAAAGGCTTTGGGCTCAGTTATGGAGGCATTAACACGTCAAATTAAAATTAAACATGAAAAATAGGAATAGACAGTGGTGTTACAAAACAAATGCCTGGATATTCTAAATGGAAGCAAAAATGGGGGAAAAAAAGATCCCCTCAAAATAAGTATTTGCTTTTAAAATGGTGTCATTTCAGTGTCTATGATAAATTAAAACTTTTTAAAGTAAAATTGCAGGACTAATATTTACAAGGTTTTTAAACACTTTATGTACATCTGGACACTTTAAATGTTCCCTACCACACTTGAAGCATTAACAAAGCAGCTGGTTACATCTTTCCACGTATTCTATACTGTTTTACTCCTTAAGTTATCTTGAGATTTCTTTTAATGAAATTTGCTCTCCTGATATCCATGAGGGTAGAAAGAGATGCATTCATGTGGAATTTCGGAGAAGAACACAGAATAAACTATATTATGTAACTGAGCTGGTCACTAAAATGCAGGTAAAAGCAGGCAGCCAGGCAGATCTGAGATTTTCAAGAACAACAACCAGAAAGCAGTTGTCTAATCTGCAAAGGCAATATCCAAAGGCCTATCCCACATCAGGAGGAGTGACTCAAAGCCAAATGGAGTAACACCTTGCTTCTAGATAAAAAGCTATTGGGATTACTTTAATAGAGAACACTTAAGTAATCATGTTTGATGGGTAAGACTGCATCATTTATCAAAAATCTATGCTAAAATTTAATTTTCCATGTGAGTCAAAGACAGCAGTGGCAGCACTGCTTGTTGTTGCTGAGCTGTGGCTGCTGATGCCTTCTGAAGTGGAAATGATGGATGCCACATGTTCTAGCTGTGATTAAATTTGCTTTGACAAAGCAGCATGGAAATCTGATTTTCAATAGACTCTTGCATTTCACCCAGTGCTGAGTAAACAGATACACAACATAATGCTATGTGGTTGTCAAGCTGATGGCTAATTCATTCTGCCAGTCCAATCAATCTACCCATTAAAATATTACCTGTCAATATCAAGTAAGTTCAGCCTGGAAATTGCATGGAAACAGGAAGCTCTTTAGAAATAAACATTGTGAAAGCCAAATGTGTCATAAAGCTATTTCTCCAGGTTCTCCCAACAGCTTCAGTCAGCCCCAGTAAAAGGTCAGCAGCAGCCTCTTGCTTCAGCATGCTCAATGCTTCTCAAACTTCTTACCATGCCAAAGGACAAAGGTACAATGTACCAAAATCCACTTTTGCTGTGCTGCTGCTTGAAGAGAAGGAAGCAGAAAATCACATTAAGATTACAGCTTATATACCTGCTCCTAAACTGCCTTCAGTGGGAGACATCCTTCACAGCTTGACTGATAGGGGATAGGAATTGGCAAAACACAGTCACGAGATTTTTCACTACACTGAGCGCAGGCACCCTCACATAACCTTTTAGCTTTACCCTTCATTTGGAGGAAATTAGGATATTACCCACTAATCTTCATGGGCAGCAGTTCTGTGGACATTCCTGCCCTCTCCGTAGCGCCTGAGTGCTCCTGCCAGCTGTCATAACCACACATGTGTGATGCTCCCAATATAATCTCTGCTTTCAGTATTCAGCTCCTCACCACACAGCAAATCAACATGGCAAGTACTCTGAGGATATGCTGAGTATATCCTCTAAAACTCCCCCCAAAAATATCAGTGTAATGATTTTTGTGTTGGTCTTTCTCTCTTTTTTTAACAGAAGGATGTTTAGAATCATACTGCGGTTATTAAATTGTAAAACAACCCCTAGCCCTTTGACAGTGTCAAACAGAGCAGTAATTAGTAAGCTTAACTGAATGAGGATGAAAAATATAAACATGCCAATAAGCACTAGCAACCATTTCCTATTCTTCCTAGTCTTCTACTATTTGGACCTTTAGAGCTTGAAAAAACAAGTTGATCTAATATAATCTCCTTTCTAAGAGAAAGAAGAAAGAAGATTTAATTCAAATTATACCAGCAGAAAGCTGAAAGCCCTTGGTTCATGGTCACATAATATGACATGAATTTCTGGACTTGGACAAAAAATCATAATTGAATAATGTTTGTTATTTACAGAAAAATTAAAACATACTCTAAGTTCTTGTAGGTTTTTTAGGAAACTTGCTTTGTTTTCAGATAGTTCTGTTGAAAGCCATCTTTATTCAAAGTATTAATTTACCACATCTAAAGTAGGCAACACAGCTACAAATACCTGTAAGAAATGAAGTGAGTATCTAAATGAAAACAGATTTAGCCTACCTACATCATGGTCAAATCTGAAAGTTTTCTTTCACTTTTCTCCAGGTTTCTTCAACACACACTGAGGTCTTCTGCATGCTCTATCCTGAGAGACAGTCCCAACTGCAGAGCCCACGCCTAGCAGCATGCCTTCACTTTCACAGGCATTTGTCCTCTTTGCACTCCCCTGGGGCTTCAAACAGAATTATGTCCCTTGAAATATATTTACAGCCTCTTCTCCTGTCCTCATAATTTCACTACTTCTCCTTTATTCAGAAGGGAGTCTTGGCACTCCTCTTTTTCCTTCCTCAGATATGTAGAAATTCCATGTTAGACAAGGTGTCATCTCTCAAGTAGCCAAAATCAACTGCTAGACTGGATAACAGAATAAATGCACTTCAGAAATAATGTCTTGAGGGGGCAAACCAGAGAGCTCATGTTTTTCCAGAACTCTGTTTGTCCTTAATCACAAAGATTCACTGGAATCACAAAGTCTTACTGCTTTGAAAAAGAACTAGAAATCCCTACCCACTCACCCTAGATCTGCCAGCAGATCTTTTCTGCTGTGTTCCTGCTGACATTTCCTGCCAGAAGACTATGAAAATTGAGCAGCCTGAGCTATGGTTACATTAAGTATTTGTGGTGGATGATTTCTTAATGAATAAATGATATGCTAGGCAAAGAAGAAGAAACATCACACAAGGCACCTGGAAAGTTTCCAGCAGGAAGAACGTAGAAGGGGCTGGTGTAGTCCAGCTTAATGTCCCAAGGAAGAGACACAACATGTTCAAAGGTCTAAAATCAGAAGCCCTGGAGCATTTGAATCTGTTGTATAATTTTAATGGGACACGAGATAGGAACTATTCTCTACCTGGCATGTTACAAAGATTGTGACAAAGTTCCTAAGTAGAAAGAAACTACATGAGACAACATTGATAGAGGCAAGAAGCTCTAACTGGCACAAGAGACACGGTTTGAATACTGCAGACTTCTAATTCACCATTAAAGTATTAGACTGGCTCTATCTTAATTTATTCTACTAAAAAGGTCTAAGACTTCGGCCCAATTAATAAACGCTGAAACCTGAGGCACCTTCATCAGCAGCTATGCAATTATATACTGTACAACTAAAAAATTCTGATGAAAAGCTTCACTCTACAGTGCTTCAAAAATGGTTCTTAAACTCTTGTGTGATTAATTTTAGCAGTTTCAAAAGCACTTTCCTAATTAACTGCCTCCTGTGCCTAAATTTCTCTGAAAATTTTCAATTTTTAATTATTGAAAATAATTTTTGAAGAGCCAAACCCACTGCTAGAGTGTAGAAAAATATCAAACTTAAGCTCTGGGTAAATATATAGCAAATACAAAAGCATTAATTTGAGTGTCAAAAGAGACTGGACAGGAAAAAAAATGAGGCCCACTGAATAACTGTTAATCATGTCTTAACTAGATTAGCATTACAGCTAAGAGATAAATTAACCAGAAGACATGAAGTAGTATTGTCCCTCTCAACACCAACACAAATAGAACCATCAAATTTATCTTTGACAAAACAGAAACATCTCTTGAAATACAAGAAAAGGCAAGGTAATATTAAATGAAAGCAGAACAAAACACTATCACCAATAGCAGATAGAAGGAGAGATGGACGAAAGGTACAGCAAGAATAAAATCAAGATATGAAAAAACTACAGCCAAAACAAAAACTCACAAAAACTTACAATAACAGAAAACTTAAATATGTCAACTCCAAACATTTTCCTTAAGGAAACTTTATAGGAATAAACTCATTATAAGTAAACTGAAAGACCCAGGAGTGAATTAACAAGGGGTTCACTAGTTTTATCGTGCAACCAGCCACTGAATATATATTTTTTGTTTTTACTTATTTTTTAATACGCTTATTTGCACTCTAATACTTTCACAGCTATGGATACTTCAAAATGAAGGAATAAGCTTTAGCATGTAGACTACACCCCAAAACATTTGGTATGTTCATTTTTCAGTGCAAATTATGTGTAATTGTCACCAGTTCATATCCTACTGCTACTAATTGGTTATTAGGTAACTTTTCAGAAAGCAGCCATACCAAAGTAGCCTGGGAGCTGAATTTCAGAAGGGAGAGGAAGTGGGAAATGGGCCATTCAGTGATTTTTATCTTGAAAAAATACAGTATCATTTTCAAGCAAGCATTTTTAGAGGTTTTTGCTCTTCTCAACACAGATCTACTGCCATGGGTAGCTGATGTTATTCTTGTGGAATTGTGTACCATTAAGGTGTTGAACAGTGCAACAAATTTCTTGTTATCTTGGTTCTAGATAGTATGATGTGTTTCTCTAGGACAATAACAGACCTGCTGCATTGTGTACTACACTTGTTTTGTTTCCATTTTTTGATTCTACAAGCAACCTTTCTGCTCATCTGGGCAGACTTCACAATTTACCATCACTATTGGTTTCCCATTTCAAAAATAATCTGTAAACTTAAATTGCTTTTATTGTTATGCAGTGGTAAAACAATATTTTGAAAACATCTATAAATTCAGAAAGCAGTTTTCTAGCCAAACAAAATCAGACATTTGAAAAAATGAACATAATTGAATCCAGAAAACATGCAGGTCCACTCTTCCACAAAGATTCATTTGATTCTAGATAATACATTCCTCGGTGAAAAAAAACCCCAATCCACAAGTCAAAATAATTTATTGATTAGCAATAGACCTATGAAGGAGGATGAGCCAAAGTTAATGCATTACCAGTGATAAGGACACCTAGGAAATATATTATGCCATTCACTAAGATAACAAAATAAGTAACTTTTATATCAATTTTTTCTTTGACTGAGAGCATTTTGATGGCTGGCATTGATTAATACATTGGTTATAGCCCTAAGTTTTCATCTGACCACCCAAAATCAACAGAAATTTTATTGCTATTCAACCACTGCCAGGAAAAAACACAGGTAAATATAAATCACAATGTTATCAAAAGCCCACAGCAGTCAGAAACTGGATATGAAAAAAAAATATAAAAAGTTTTATCCAGGAACAGTTTATCAGTGATAAATAAGCAATATGCCACTGAGTCTTGCAACATAAATCAGGAAAGAGATGGCTGAGACAATGTTAGTCTGACTAATACCTTAGTTAACAGAGCACATCAGAGACCTCACTTCACCCTCAGTGCTCATAACTAAATATTTAGTCCTTCTGCTCTGCAAGTCCCTGTCAAGGTCAGGACACCTCTCCTCGCCACCGCCAGAGGCAGAGGAATGAGGGAATTGTCACACACATATCATTACCAGCCGCCGTGTAATCTGTTCGCTGCACACATCATTATCTTCCACATTAAAAGCATCGTAAGGTTAAACAATATAGAGCATAAAGCTTCCCTACCAACTGATACACCCAGGAAAACATTCACACATAAGATACAGATGGATAATGCTGGGCTGTTAGTGCTGGGCAAGCTCTGATAGCTTTGTCATCAGGTATTTTGCATACACAGTTTCAAATTACAGTGAATTAATATTACAATTTTTATAAGCAGATAAAATTAATTCTTTTATTGTCAAATATTAGCTCTCTCTTTCACCCTTAAATTCATGCATGAAATACGGAGGACACAAGCAAGACTTACAGCCATAGCAAGAGTATGTTAATTCCCTCAGACACTATTAATGATTCACAATCTAAAAAATGTACAAATCATTTTTGCACAGTACTCTTTTCCAGATACTTGTTCACTCAGAACACTCATACTTGAATTCCAGCTGACAAAACATTTGGATTTAAAGTTCTTTAGTTAGATTTTATCTAAGTCTCTGATTTGGAAAATAAGTGATCACTCTTAAGTTTGTCTCAATTTTTAAGTGACTTCATCAAATTAAAGCCATTGCAATTCTGAAGCAGAAAGGTTAAACAAGGATTTGATCTAATTTAACTAACTCAAACTTGTTCACTTAGTGAATTCAAAGAGATGGAAACTAATTTAATTAATCTACTTTAAAAATCAATTTGGATTAGTTTTCCTGAATGACCCTGAGTAGACAACCCCCCATTCTCCTAACATGGATAGAAGTATTACTCTGCTAGCCTGCACATATCGATATGAGATGATTAGTTCTCAAATAATAAATTGCAGAATCAGCTAACAAATATACCAGCTGACAGCAAAATTATTTACTTCTCCAGGTCCAGCCTGGAGAAGAGAAGGCTCTGGAAGACCTTCCAGCAGCTTTATAGTACCCCAAAAGAGGCCTACAGAAAAGCGGGAGAGCAACTTTTTGTAAGTTGACAGGACAAATGGTAATGGATTGAAAATGTAAGAGGGCAGGTTTAGAATAGATATTAGGAGGAAGTTCTTTACCATGAGGGTGGAAATTCCTTACTGTGAGGCACAGGTTGTCCAGAAAAGCTGTGCATGTCCCATCCCTTGAAGTGTTCAAGGCCAGGTTTGATGAGGCTTTGAGCACCCAGGTGTAATGAAAGATGTCCCTGCCCACGGCAGGGGGTTTGGAACTAGATGGTCTTCAAGAGAAGACCCCTTCCAACCCATTCTATGAGTTTGGCTATATACTGGTAACTATCAATGAAAGAGCAATGGAGCAACACCAACCAGCCAACAGCAGCCAAGCACACTCCCTGTTCACTTAATTCCAGGCCAGCATCAGTGACAGACTTCAAGAGAGCCAAACAAAGAGCTCAGATGGGGTAATGGCAAGGGTGACTGTGTCCTGTCATCCTCAGGTGCATATTCCCAGAGCTCGGTAGATATTCCCAGATCTGCATCACCTCCTACATGTCCTATACTCAACAGAGGTAAAGAAGATAGCAGCTAATACCAGAGAGAGGGACATCAAGAAATGTACTTCCCCTGCTGTAGCTTGGCATCTGCCTTGTGGTGTATTTTGGTTTTGAGTTTTCCCTTTCCCATTAAGTTTTCAGTGACTCACAGTTTGCATCCACACTTGCATAGCTTTGTCTGATGGAGTACAGAGAACTGAGATTTTCTACATTTTTCACAAATCTATATTGACTGGAACAGTTCTCCATTGCCTACTGTAACCCACCAAATTATTAGTTACGAGCTGGTAAGGCATTTCTGTAAAACATTAGATTTTTAGATCCCTCTACAGCTGGTTCTTGCTTGTTTCCTTAAAATTTCTCCCAAAGGTTTTCAGATGTAAATATTGACAGTTGTTTTAACTGGAAGCAAGCATAAAGTAATTTAGTACCCATACACAAGTTTGCCCAGTATCATCACATTTGGAGTTCCCATTTTTCTTGCTCTGTTTGGGGATCCTAATTTTTAACACAAACATTTGAGAAAACACAGTTGAACACAAACATCTCTCAGATTTTCTTCCTCCTCTTTAAATTCAGCAGATATAAATATACAGCTAACAAGTAAATGTTTACCAACTAATAAGCATTCAGCCATTAGGATGATTCTTGTTTACTTTTGCCTTGTGGCCTTTATGCCTTGTAATGTTTTTATTCTGTGCCATGCTTTGCCTGCTGTGTACAAGGAGGGGAAGGCATTTTTCTACTCTACTATTAATTGAAACATATATCATACATTCAACATCAATAGCAATGGCAGGGGCAATAAAGCCACAGAAAAGCATCAGCATCAAATGCTGCTGGAAGAGAGTAAAAAAGACTTAAGAGAAAGGAATATAATCTCCTTCACACCTACTCCCATTGGACGTGGACTGAAAAAAAAGCTGTATTTGAGTTAGATGCAACTCTTTTGTGACATCCTAACAGTAAAATGCAGAAAAAACCCCCAATTTTTATCTGCACTCTTTTATGCACTAACACTCCTAATCAAATACATAGCTCATATTTATTTGACTCCCTGCCTTTCCATTTTTATTGTTTCCCTGAATATTCTGAGTGCATTAATCAAACAATAAAGTAAACAGGAAAAGAGATTTTCCTCATAAAGAAAATACATTATTTAGTGATTCAGATCACATTTGTCTTTCTAAAACTTACATTCAGATGCTTTTCTGAGAGTAATTTAGATTTTAAAAAAGGATGCCAAAACAAATGTGTTTTAATGTATCTTCAAAAGATCCCAAATTAAATCCAGGGTCTGTACTGTCCTTTAACCACTTTAACAACACAGTATTTTACAATATTTGCATGGCTAGACAGAAATAAGAGGTTTAGAATGTGATTTCAAAGTGTGACATGAACCCAAGAGGTTTTTCTTCCATTTAAAACCTGTAGCATTTTAGGAGCTCACATCATCTCTTGACTCTCTAATGTTTGTATATTATATAATGAGCATTTTCAAATAGATGAAGACATACTTCTGAACAAATTATATTCAGAAGAATCATGTAAATGGAATGAGAAAAGAAAGTATCTGAGTAACATTCAAAGAGTCGGCCTCCATACTACCTGTTTAAGCTCCAGTGTTAACAATCAGCAGCTCTAAAACTTCCCCATACATTAGAAAATCACCACCCTCTGTCTTCTTAAAACTGTGTAAGGTTTTGCACATTAGATATCTGTCTGCAGGTACATCTGTACACACTCACATCTAAGAAGAGCTGTTTGACTTAAACACAAACCTACCTGTGAGCCACAAACTTTTTTATTGCTGCTATGGAAACAAAAACATAAATGGACGGAATAAGGATGCCCAAGTGGCTGTTTCATTAAACTGGATTCTCTCACACCTCTTCAGAGTATTGTAATGGCAGTCATCAATTCTGGTATTCAAGGACAGCAAATGATTTATAGCTGACTACACTAAACTAATTAAAAGCATCTTGCATAGTGCAAGATGAAAATACTGTCATCTGCTCGAAGCAGGGCGAAGGTGAAAACCATGCTGCAGAAAGATCTACAAGCAAGTTTCTTACTTGTTAGAACTGAATACACAGCAAGCCAAAGTCAGTGCTCCCAGTGTTCACACAGATGACAGATTTGTCATTCAGAATAATCAGATCAAAGGGAAAACAAGATGAAAATATATCAAGAGCTCTATTTTCAATAATACTATCTACAATCCCACATAGTAGTTTTCCTCAGTAAATATAAAAGTCCTTGATTATAATTACAAAAAGCTAACAATTAACCTATTTCAGGGTATAATTTACCAGGTGTTTTTACAATTTTTTATGATAAAAAGAACTGCTGATTTTTAATGAGACTAGTGCAAATAAATTTAAACTCTTACCACCACTTTATAGAAACATCATGGGTAAAACATTAAAGATGGCAGTGTATTTTTCCTTTCATTCTATATATTTTTGGTCTAATTTAAGGATGCTCTTTTCTCTGGCACAGCAAGTTGCCACCACCTCTCTTTTGAAAGTTGCAGTCTTCTCCAGGTGTTGCTGGATGCAATCAGCAGGAGTCATGGCCAAAGGCAACAGGCAGAGTTTATATACTGTGTGCCCTGGCCAAACAAGGAGGCACACAAACAATATGAATAGTCAACTTGTTTTCCTAGAAGCAGCGTACAACCTTGCAATTAAGATACAAAAAGGTGTGTCCAATGCTAGAGCAGTACCTTATGTGCTGCCTAAATTCCTTGGGAATGCTTATGGGACAAAGCAACATCTGTTCCTGACCAGCAGTACCCCCAAAAGTGCATGGAGGAGGCTTGGCAAGACCACTGTTATTGGGAGAGACTGTCAAGCAGGTGGGGTAACAAGAGTCCCCGACCCTTGAAGCACCAGATTTTCTAAACTGATCAAAATTTGTGCCATGTGTTATCATTATTTCTTCTACAGAACTTGCCTGGGGTTTTCAGCTGAACTTGAAAACAGACAATTATAAAAAAATCTGAAGAAAGAATGTAAATTTCTGCAGTAAACTCCCTAGGCTGGTGTTTATTTTTCTCCCAAGCAATTTCTGTTCACTTACAACTATACAGAAATATGCCAACCACTTGATCATACTTGGCAAATTAACAAAATCTAATTATGTATTTGGTTTTATCATGCTATAACACATGCTAACATGGAATAAATGATTGGTACTTCTTGTCATCTATCTCAAAAGCAAAAGCTATAGCAAGTAATATGTAAAATTTAAAAGTAGGCAAGTGGAAAAAACACAGAAGTACTTAAGGTGCCTCACAAGGTACAGAAAACTAAGGGAGGATAGAAATACACAAAGTACATAGGGTACACAATCAACCATTGCAAACATATTACATTGACTGTTTTCATTTTATTATCCAGAACAAGGTAATAAAGAAACTGAATGACAAAAGTAGTATATATAGAATTAATAAAGATATCATTTTAACATATTTTAGTTTAATAAATCATGAAGGGTGGGGTTTTTTAATTTCTAAATAATTTATAATTAACCATGGAGGTTGTTGCATGTACATACGTGCAGAAAAGATACTGACATATGTACATCTGTTATCCATGAAATGAGATTACATACTTACAGGAGCACTTGATTACAACTGGTAAGATAAACAGACCACAAACCCCTGCAGTGCTTCACAAAATAATCCATGACAGATGCTCACTGTGCAACACCACCAGGTGTGGGATACTGGAAAGAAGATGTTACTGGTTTATTCTAACACAGCTGTTCCTGATTTTCTGGAAAAATCTGACCTCTTCAGGAAACACTCAAAAGCTGAAAAAGGTTTTGAATGAACAAAGGAAAGGAAAGGGTAATACTGTGCTGAAGCACTCAAGTATAACACTTTTCTAGGCAACAGGAAGAAGAACTACTAGGAAAAAATTCTTTGGTATCACAATGATCAACTTCAGAGTTACAGAGAAAAGGGCTCATATGAATGCTAGGGATGTTCGGGGATAACACGAGAAAGGCTTTTAAGCCAGCTATTTACAATTGAAAATCTGTTAATTAACAGAAAGCCTGAAGGGATAACAAAGGATTGATGGCACTCCAGTAAAGGATGGAAGGCAGCACTTCCCTCTCAAGGAAAACTTTTCAGAGGTGTCATCAGCAGAGGACAACTGTACAAAATTCACCATCCTCCTGCCTGCCCCCATTTTCTCCAGTGCCACTATAAATCAGGCCAGTATTGTTCCCCCAGGAATCCTGCCAGCTTCCAGCCCAACTAGATGGCGGAGAACAGATGAAAAAGATCCAGAAGGTGATGGAAGGCTGTTGTGCCAGGGAGGGACCAAGTCAGAGTCTAAAAGCGCCCCTTCAGTCATGGATCCCTGCCACACAAGACAGTTAATTTCCAGAAGACACATGCCGTGAGTTGAGGGGAAAACGTGTGATGGTAGTGAGACAGGATTTTGGTTTCATTATGTCCCCTGCAGAAGTTCACTAAGAAGGAAATGCAGCTGGTGCTCCGACCCCAAATCCCCACAGATCAGTGAAGGTGTGCATTCTTCCCCTGCAGCGTGGCCGACTGCGCTTCGGTCAGGAAAACACCACCCAGCACTCATCGGGATCCCGGGGACAGAAATGACAGAAACACTATGGCTGCATGAAATTGCCACCTTTAAGAGCAGGCTTTTTCCAGCACAGAAAGGTGGCCCTGGGAAGAGACCTTCCAGCTGCCTGCATGTATTTGTGTGTTAAAAGGTACTATAGAAACACTTCAGGTGTCACTCAGCCCTCCATCCTCTTCTCTGCAAATTCACACAGTGGTCGCATATCCATCAGGAATGGCCAATATGTCATTGAACAGGTGAGAGGTGCAGCTGCTCAGCCAAGCCAGAATCTAATGTTTTATTTGGGAACCCAACACATATTACCCTCCAATGCTGAATTAGAGCTTCAGTCTGTAAAATCTACAGCATGGACAGCAAACTGCCCCTGTTTCACCACTGCCCTGCAATACCCTCTACTGCCTACATTCTCAGCAGTAGGGAAATTCTCTGCTTGCAGCTTTCTCACACATCTGTCACAGCTCTCCAGCTCTGTAACACTTAAACAAAGGTGACTACACTACCAGTCCCTCACATCTACATTTGTTGCTCTTTCTTAAAATGCACAACTACAAATTGCCTTCTCCTTCTTTTTGAACTTTTTTTTTGGTGTGAGACAACCAACCCCGGATTGTGCTGCCCTTTGAATCAGCCCTTCTCACTGACCATCGAAGATGCAGCAGGCATGAAAGGTCACATCATCAGAGCTCCTTATCTTTAATCAGACATCCATTTCCCCCTCTGCTTTAATCACTTTACATCTCATTTTAGATCTCAGTAGACTTCTTACCTCCTCCCCATTTTTTTCTTTTCCTTTTTTCTGTTCCCTTATGTGACAGAAAGCTCAGCTGCACACACACAGATACTACTACTTATTTCTGTACATATGTTATTTAGGCCTGCACAGAGCTCTCAGAGAATAAATACCATGGAAAATAAAATAAAATAAATAATTAAAAATTAAAAAGTACATCATATCCTCTGCAACCTCTTATGCTATATTTTTGAGGACAAGCAAAGGAAGCTGAGACTAATTTCTGGTAATGAACAGAAAAGAAGCAGGAGATGAGAAGGGTCTAGTCAATAATCCTTGATGGGCTGGTATCCTGTAAAGATCTGAAGTGTCTTTTACAACTGAGTGAACCTGACTACACTGCTCTTTTGAACTCTCTCCTCCCACACACAGCAAAAGAAATGGAAGAGCAGTCTCACTGAGACCAAACTGTCTTTTAGCTCAGGATCTTCAGCAACAGGACAAAGTGATCACACAGAGACACATTCCAGGGATATGGTCCCAGCTGGATGCAGATCAGCACTGTCCTGAATCACAGGCATATCATCTGTGTGCTTTGACAGAGATTTTTCTGTGTTCAGTGACACATTTTTATTCCATTTTACTCAATTTCACTTTGTTTTCTGAACCCATGTAAATGTCTGGAGCATGCCATATCCTCGACCACCCTACCCAGGAAGCATCTCCCTTTGCTCTGAACCTGACATACATTAGCTTTGCTTGTTGCCTCTGACAGTCCGCTGAGAGACATCCTGAAACTCCTCACCTTTTCCATTTGTGCTTATTATATTCACTGCTCAATTCTCTCACTCCAAGGATGGTAAGTCCAGCTTTATTTAATCACTTACTTGTGCAGAATTGCTTTCACGCCTTTTTTTTTTCTTTATTATTCTGCATTGTACTTTCTGCAATGCTATTTATTCATTGTCAAGATGGAGGGGGGGGTCAGAACCATACAAGTTACAGGTCTCTGCAACTCTGTCTGCTTTGCTTTTTACTCTCCACATAATCACCCCCAATATTCTGTTTATTGGACTACCATTGAGCACAGAGGCACTGTTTTTATGGAATTACCTCTTATAATGCGAAGGTTTTTTTTCTTGAATGGAAATAGAATGTTTAAGAACTCACTGCCACTCACATAAAGTTAGGATAATTCTTCCTTTTCAATGCACTCTTCAATATTTCATCTGCCATCCATCACCCTGTCACTCAATAGTTTTAACCATATATTTCAAATTAGCATTAAATTCAGTAAACATCCTTCTTACTTGTTAGTGTCACTTAGTGAGCTTGCATAACTTTGGTTATATTAAGCAGAAAATAAGCTTGTTTTGTTTTTTCAAAACAAACAACAAATACCTGTTAGCTCAAGTAGCATTATTTCACCCTCCAGTAAGAATTTACTCAGATGATTTATTACTCACACACAGTGCTCTGATACCTTAGTGTATTCTATTCTGCCTGGGTGCAATCCAGGTAGATTTTCTTTTCTCCCCTCCAGGTAAATTTGTTCAGACAGGCTCAAAACAACATTAACAACAGACTGTTTTTACACTATCCAACAAAGCTAAGAAGCATTCACAGGAATTATTTCAAGTATTCGTAGATGCTTTGTTTTCCTTGTAATTCATTTGACTCTCTGCCTGCAATACACATCAGCAGCTGACACACCAGAAGATACAGCAAAGCAGCAGCATGTATAGGTAGCAAAATAATACATTAGTGAAGAAAAAGATGAGATGAGTTAATGGATAGTTTTCCCTTCTTTGATCCTCTAAAAAGAAATATTTACCCTTCTAAAAAAAATAAAAAGAGATCGAAAAGTCTGTGACTGAAAAGAATTTTTACTAATTTACTCATGAAATAGAAACTTTTTTTACATTTTCTCCCTTCTTTTTCCTGATCCAAAGGCTGGGGTTGATAAGGGCTTTATTTATCTGTTTATTTTCTTCTCCACACCTAGCAGCTTCTGGGAATATTGCAGGTTTTAAAGTAACAGGACCATGCCTAAGATGTTGGCAGCACACAGCCAAGCTATGGGCCCCTGGACTGCAAGCTGTCAGGCTGGGCTGGTGCCACAGCCGTGCAGTGGGGTGCAGCACACGAGCAGCTGGGCACCCAGCAGTGCACAGCCTTCTTGGGCAATTCTTAAACCACCCAAAGAAGCAACTGCAAAGCAGAAGCAGAAAACCACAGAATGGTAAGAAAAATCAGTCAAAAATCAGTCTTGAGAAGGTAAGGAAAGACAATAAATTTCAACTCAGTGAAAAATTAATTTGGGAAGCAGAGCACTGATTTATGTGCTGGATTGATTTGTCCATCCAAACGGCAAGTCAAGGTCCCAGCAGAACAAATCCCCACTTGTTGTTTCTGGATGCACAAACTGGGCACCACGTGAGCATTCAAGATCCCAAGTCTGGAATCCAATTCCCACAGGCAGACAGACCTAAAAGATGTTTCATGAATGTGCAAAGTCACAGGCTGAGTTTGTCCAGGCAGCTGCCACAGAAACTGAACGGAGGCACACCACTCTCCACTGCAGCACAAAGCCATGTGACAGGCAGAGGTGTCTGGAAAGGAGCACTGACAGGCAGCACCTGGCTGCTACCCAGCCAGCTCTGCAGCCTGATGTGCACATCTTCTAAACATATCAGTGGACTTTTTTTTTTTTTTTTGTTCGTTTTTTAATTATATGTTCATGCATCACAACATATTTTTGTTGTTGGATAAAAGCCAAACTGCCCTGCTGCTAGCAGGCTGTGTCAAAATGGAAATGTGTTATACAAATGATTGAAGCGTTAAGTCATGCAGTATGTATGCTGTCCAAAATATTAAAGGGTCAGAAAACTGTAGGGTACAAATATACACATCTTTAATTTTAGGTTAAGATGCAGGCTTCTGAACTTAGGGAACAAGTTTACATATTTCTTACCAAACTTCTACCTCTCTAAATTTCTGAATTCGTGTGCCAGGTGCCACTCCAGTGGCTACTATGGATCATGTAATAGGTCTAGTTTGCTGCACATGGTCCAGCTTCCATGGCAAGGAAAATGAAGGAAGTCCTCAGAGAGAAGCTGTGGGCAGCAAACCCTGTGAGAGCCACTGGCTGTAACCAGGACATCTGTGTATGCAACAAATACAATTTATGTCATAGTATATATAATGGGATATATAACAATATGACTGTACTCACAACAGGGGCAGTGGTAGTAAGTAGATCTTGCTGAACTAACACATCTAAAACTCAGGTGAAAACTATGTCTGAGGCTAGTGGCATCCATTTTTCACTGACAGAATTTTATTCATAAATAGAGATTATGTTTATCCTATTTCTTTGTCCATTTGTGTCCCTGTACACTCCTAGGAAAAGACGAGTCAGCATCGCCTTCCAACCAGCTCCCCTTTCTTCACATAGCACAGCAGACAAGCAGAAGACAAAAAGATTGCAGAGCCATGGCAATTTTTGTATGGGCTGTACAAATGTTACCTCCTGCAACAGACAAAACATCACAAAAAAATTTCAGGTTTCTTTTCCTGATCTTAAAATGCCAGTCATGGAAAACAGAGCCATCATGGATATTCAGTGCCTACACCCACACAGGCAATGTTAGGTATACACAAGAATAAAAGAGATTGGACTCTTAGAGGTGTGGATCAGATTCTGCTGTGGACTACCTTTAAGCAATTTCCCATATTCTTTTTATTCTCAGAGTTCCTGGTTCTAATGAAACCTAGATTAGGGCAGCCTAACAGAGGCATGCTCTCACTTAAGAAACAAAATGATTTGTGGGGTTTCACTTCAAAGGAAGCCTAGTTTAAAAAACTGCAATATGGCATTCAATCCTTGAATCCAGCTACCACATCTTTTACAGACTCACTTAACTTCTTGCTTGTGATAGGCAAGAAACTACAGGAAAAAAAAAAAAAGAAAAAAGAAAAAAGACATTTCACCTAAAGGTGGGAGATAAAATTGGAATTAAATACCACCAAGATCTAAGAAAAATAGTTTTCCTTAATATAAGGTTGAGCTGATATAAGTGACCTTGTAATGTTAAAGTGCATCTTGATTTTAATATACTTGTTTCTTAACAGGCTGTGTAAATCAAAAGCAATGAATAATTTTTCCCCACAGCTATTAGAAAATAAAACTTTCAAAATAAAATTTTTGAAAGGCAGGAAAATGAACTATCTGCAAGTGAAGAAAAATAATTAATGGAACTGTGATGGTGAAATATCAGTAAGCCAAAATTGTCTACCCAAAGAAATTTATTACTTCTAATTGCTTCATTTAGCTGACTTAAAAAAAAAAAAATAACAACCAAAAAAACAAAAAAAGCCAAAAAAACCCCAAAAACAAACAAAGAAAACAAAACAAAAAAAAAATAAAAACACCCACAAAACACCACAAATAACCCAAAAAACCAAAACCTAATGTATAAAGTTAAAAGGTAGGAAATATTTTTCAGGTTGGTTACTAGAGAAGAGATCTGGAGACCAGAGTTTAAATCAGGCTGAGAGATGACTAATGGGGCACGAGGACAACCTGAAGAGCTTCTTGCCGCTCTGCACTTTTTTTCAAGATTGAAATTCCTTCTCTGCCTTTCCTCTGAGTAATAAATATGTAAATACAACCTGGTGGCAGAAGTATAGAGTGTGGGGATTAAATAAGACTCGTGGTGAGAGCTGAAGGAGCTGGTTACAGAGCAGCCAGGCTGTGCTAAATAACCTTTGCTCTCCCCGGGTATGGTCTACTGCAGAACACTTTCTGACAGAAACCTACTAAAACAGTATGTGCAGCCATGGCTTCACTCCTAATGTCCCAGCATAGATCAAAAAGAAGGATTCAACTAAGTCAATGATGGAGAAAAACTAATTTCATGGTAAAATAATTCTAAAATATATTTAAGGTACATTGGCAAGGCCACTTTAAAGGGAATCTGCATTACAAAACATGTAAGAGAATTGAAGACTACATTCTCAAGTTCTTCTGCTGCTAAAAAAACAGTTATTCTTTATCACTTTCTGACTACAGCATTTTATGTAAACAATTTTCTGAGAAGAATACTTCTTCCTTTCTCCAATATTTTGGTTTTTAGACAGAATAGAAGGCACTGCCGCTTTTCCATCACCCAGAATTTCTACTTCCCTCTTAGAGGACACAGAAAAATAGGATGAAGAGAAAAATTGAAAATAACATTTAAACTTACGAAAAAGCAATTGCCAAAATGTGAATCTGTAACACCTGCCTACGAGAAGTTACTTAGAACAAATGTAAAACTGTGTTTTCACTTTTACATATGACAGTATCAGAGGTCACTGCAGAAAACTTGTCAAAGCAGCTGCAACTGAATTTTGCACATTTAGAGAGCGAGAAATGGAGGGCTGCTCTGCACTCCCTGCTGCAGCAAAAACATTTCCTGGAAACACAGCTTAATTTGTTAGCAAAAATGGAACAGCCAGGTTTTCAAACCTGTGCTTTTCTAAGCACAGAATATTCAATGTTTGAACAATACCTGTGATCCTGAAATGAGGAACTTAACTTTTCACTAAAACATAGAGTACCTGAAAATAAATATCACTCCTGATCCTAGATTGCTAGTGTATTCACTACCAGGTAAAAAAACCCCAACAATCTATCAAATTGTTAGTATATGAGTATTTAAAAAAGAAGTTTAGCATATATTGTTTCCAAAAAACAGAATCATAAGGGGGAAAAAAGTGCTAAGACCAACAGACAAGAAATGCATATACATTTAACAGGGAGTTTAATTAAGGCATAACAGTGCCATTTGAAGTCCAAATTTCTGATAATGCTCTTTTATGTTTGCAAAGGCAAACTGCATTACAGAAATTACTTACAAAAAAACATTTAAATATGCTATTTTTTCTCTCATTTATGTATCTTGTAACTGGAGAAGCAAGTCCTTTAGCCAGAGAAAGCGAAATTATTTAAATTATATCACTTTTCTGTAATTGTGAAGTTTTCTTATTATTAAATATGATGCTACTTGATATAGCATAACTCAGATGTAACATCGAATTTTCATATCAGAGACAAAATGAATTATGAATTTAATTTTATCATTAAAAAGAAAAACAAAAGAAAAGATGAAATGGATCACACATGGAAATAAGTGGGTTCATTTTCATTTCATGCATATTGTGAAATCAAATGGTAAAAAAATGGTGAATTATGACACCAATCAATTATAATTTCTTTAACACCTGTTACTGGCATGTAAGATGCATTTCACTGTATGAATTTCAAAATTATTTACCAAGCCCATGGTCAGCTGCCCTACCAAGGCTCTGTTTGCCTAGAAAAAAAAAAGCTATGGAAGAAGACCATAACTGAAGGAGCATTTTTCTTCCCTTTCTTTGTAGAACCAATTTTACTCTACCATTCTCTTTTATAGACACAAATCTGTAACAACAACTTAGGTGGTTCCTTTCTGTATATCCTTTCTCACCCCATCAGGTGCTGGGAATACAAAGGAAATCCCATAAATGCCAGGCTGTAGAGCATCTTGACACATGTGATGTGATCTGCACTGCAGCCAAGCCAATCCTCATCTGATTCCTGACACCGATCCATGTCACCCGTCCCAGAGTGCCACTGGTCACTACAGCAATACTGCAGAGACCAAGCACTACTTGGGCTCCACAGCAGTAAACCACAATCATCTCTGCCTGCAATACTCCCCACCTAGCCACAGACCTTTTTCTGCCATATTTTTCAGAAGAGAATTTTAAGAATACAGTTATTTTCACGCTTACAGTTAGGATTATTATTAGCTTCTTGGTTTTCTCGCCTTGAAGGGAGTTCCCAGGTGTTAACAGAGCCTTGCTCAAGCACTGTCTTAAGCCACAGACTGTGCTGCTGTCTTATCTGCTTCTGCCTGTGTTCTGTATTCATTTCACCAGCTCCCCCTGTATTCCCTGTTTGTTTTGCTAATGGACTTGCTGCCATGGCATCCATAAAAGCAATACTAATATGATCAGGGAAATTCAAGTCCCCAAAACGCAATCTCAAAATGTTTTGCTTTCTGAAATGGGTTGTTACTATAGCAAGCCAGAAAGTTTGCAGCTGAGAAAATGCCCAGAGCCAACCAAGAAACACAAAAGACAAAACTGGACACTGCAGCTTGAACACCAAACATAGTTGTGTGGGAATCTGAGGTGTTTGCTAAAAAAGAAACAAACTATGCTGCATCATTGTTTATTCTGAATTTTAATTAGTCACTTCAGATAATGAGAAAACACTGATAACCTTTCACAATTAGACTAACAGACTGTGCAAAGCACTCGAGTCCTATCCATTGTGGAGCATTACTTTTTGGACCACATGACTGAGATGAAATGTGGCTCTAGGCAAAGCAATTAATCTCAATTTACCCCAATTTCTCTCTAAGAAGTTATCCTGTTACTCTTTTATCTCGCAGACAAATTTAGCATTAGTAAATATTCTGAAGGTGAAATTTTCCATCAATGGTCTTCCAAGGACTAACCAACTCTTAGCTCAGGATGGCTGTTTTCAGTTCTCCCTGTCACACAGGAGGGATGACACAAGGCTCTTGCTAAAAACAGATGTGTTTCAAACAAAATGCTCACACACATGAAATCACTATCTTCCCAAACGAAGAAGGGAAAAACTTGCCAAAATTAAGATTATGAAAAATATTACTCTCTTCTAGAAAAGTAATTGGGGGAAAGTCAAGAGACTTGTACAGCCTTGTACATATTTTACCAAAACTTGCTTTCTATTGTACCTCAGAGGCACATGATGATGATGACATTTCCACGGCTGAATTAACATGGCCAACATTCTGCAAAGTAAATAGACTCCTATTGATTAAATTAAGCATGGGGTGAACTTAAGCTGTTCTATCTGACCGTCAGTGAATGTTTTGCTGGCTGGGAATGTCCCAAAAGAGGAACTGAAGTGCTTGGAATCGATACTGTCCAAACCAATTGTTTTTCGCTGTTCCCAAGGACAACCCTGTAATTAAGAAGCAATTCCCTTAAACTGTCCAGCACAATACACAAGGATGACTGCTTAAGACAGCTTCTCAGAGATGCAGTTTGCACCTTGCCTCATGGGTTTGAATAATGTTATCACCCAAGCAGGCTCTCAAGTGTATATAAAAGGCTTCACTGCAAATAAACTTTAGGTCCAAAGAAAAACACCTCTCATATTTACATGACGCCTTCCTGAAGAAGTCAGGACATAAGCAGGCATCATCTCAAAGAAGTCAGGACATATTAGATAAATTACATAAAGCCAAGTTAACCCGAGGTGTTAGGTTTGTAATAACGTTGATATCTAGGAAGTCCAAGCTACATTGCAGAACTACAGGTAATTTAATCCACAGAGATAACACTGGTTATACATTTGCCTAAAAACCACTGCAATATTTTGGCCTGAGAGATGTTGTCTCAACATATTCCAAAAGCGTATTCACTGATTTCTTCACATCAGTAACTGTGATACATCATCACAATGTGCCTGTTCCATCCATGGTTCCAACAAAGAACTCCTTCTCCAGATCTGAGGTTTCCAGAACATTGTGTGTGCTTGGCCTTATTGTACCTCCTCACTCTCCCCTATACTTACATCATTTATCTGCCCAGAATTTGTAAGAATTCAAAAAGAAAAAAACTCCTGAAATTTAGATTACAATAAGGTGCGGAAATGGTTAGTTACTAACCAAAAGAAAAATCAAAAAGTTTACCTTGAATTTCTAAAAGAGAATTCATTAATTGAAATACCTTAACACAGGCTTTTCTCTTTTTTTTTTTTTTTGTTGTAATTTTTTTCCTTTGTTTGTTTGTTTCTTTATGGTTTTTTTGTTTGTTTCCGATCTAGTTTATCCCTATGAAACATTAACTGTTTTATAAGCTGGCTCTAAATTTACGAGAATTTGGAGTTACAAGTCATTTTATTAGAAATAAACATTATAGTAGAATATAAATAAGTTATAATGATGTTCAGCTAAACAGGCAAATAATGCTAAATAGTAAGGTAAAATTATATACAGTGCTTGAAAACAAGTTTATGACAAATGTTTGAATCTAACAAGTTTGTTCACATGAGCTATTTATTAGAATTACCACCTGTCTTGGCAAAGACTATTCATTATTTAGTAATTCTAGTAATTAAATGGTTTAATTTCTAACAGTAACTGATAAATTACTTGCAAATCATTTTTGGCTTGTGTGCTCATGCTGAGAAGCTCTTTTCAAAATATTAGATAAATTGAAAAAATACGTATTTTAGAGGAGAAATTTACCCATAACCTGATGTATTTCTGTTGTGTATCTCGCACCCTGGAAGGGTGCACAGAAAGGACTTCTCAGAATGAGTAATAGAGCACAGCAGCTTGGAAGAAATGAAGCGCTGTAATTTTGCCTTTTTATTCATAATACTTCAATGCCCTGCAGACCCACTGCTTCTCACCAAGCATTTGAATAATGTGTGGTTCCTGAAGTCCTGCAGCTCCTTCATGGAACATCATCAACTTTGTAAAAAGGAAAGGGGCTCCAGGTAAAAAGCAATTGCTCAGGTTAGATGGTGCATTAAAAGTTATTTCAGCTGCAAGACAGAAAGGGTAAATTGTAGAAATGTTTTTTACCAAAGGAGATTGAACATCATGAAATCACATAAGACCTGTGAGATTGAGATGTTTACCATTTATCAGGCAAGATAAACAAGGCAAAGCAAACATTAGTTAGAGATCAGAACAGAAGACTAAGTTCCTCCAAGTTCAGAAAGCATTTTATGTGACCACTGTTCCGCAACAATATTCCATCAGCTCCAGGGCAGGTCCCCAGCAAAGTAACAGCAAACTAAAGCAGTGATTAGACACAAATAAACCTAAGTCTGTATTTATGGTTTATACAAGGCCTAATGATCAGTTAATACTATGATTTGCCCAGGAATTGATGCAATGTGAGGAACAGAGCAACACACAATGAGGTTTTCAGACTAAGAGTGTATACACATTGCTGTAATTTCAGGATAATATCGAAGACATCCATCTTAAGGAAAAATACTTTGGAAGCTTGGTTCCCTTCTTGTTTTAATACTTGCTTTAGAAGTAAACACAGGATCAGAAATTTGGATTAAGATTAGGTAGAGCCTGCTTGGAGCTGATGATGTGCATGTTAATGAAGATGCAGAGTGATGCGACTTCCCGTACGTACCCTGCATTCCAAAGATGGTTTAGCAGAGGACCAACAGCATCTAGCTCCAACACATACACACACAGACCCTACAGAAACCCCTCAAGTATGCACAGGCACAGGAGAGAAAACAAGATGCCTTCTGTTTCTAAGGCAGAAAGGTATGCTGGGCTTAAAGAACAGAGGGGTAATTCCAGGGAGCAGCACCACGAGGAGAAGTTAACGGAGCTCTTGCTCCTGAATTGCCCTGATTTGTCACCCTGCAGCTATCTTCTTAGGGAAGGGAATAAACAACTTGGACCAGAAGACAGGAATGCACAATTGTTCCATCTTGTTTTAGTGATCCTAAACATTAGAGCTCCCAGTGAGACCACTGTGCTGAGACACTTAGGGCAGTGTCTGTGCTGCTCAGGTGTTGGAATCCTGGATACTGAGAATTTAAACTTTCTGTGCTTAAGGGCACAGACCCACAAGAGAAGACTGCATTTGACCTGAGGCTGTGGAGAAGACTTCCAAAATTGATTGATAGCATGGGGACTACAGGTGTGTAGTTGGTTAAAAATGTGTAATATCACAGGGTGGAAAAATTAAATTTTGAGGTTTTAGAATATAGAAATAAATATGAAACAAGATGGAGCTTTTAGGGAGGAGGCAGGTTGTTCTTCTTTACCTTCTTCCTTCTTCTTCGTGGGTTTGGGTGATGTTTTGTAATTGGACAGAAAACTCTGCATTGCAGGCTTTGATGGATCAGTTATTGGGTTAAAAGGGAAAATAATCTAGGTGTCATTTCTTAATTGGACAGTTTAGTCTTAAAAGACCTTGCAACAAGAGATAGTTAGCCATTTTGTGCCTTGCTACAGAAAGGCTGCTGAACTCATGGTCGTGAGGCTGTTTCAATTATAAGAAATAATAAACATCTGAGTCCAAACATGAACTGCTGTCTCCAGTGCCTTCAATCCAGACCCAGAGAAACCAATACTCAGGAATCATGGTGAATGCACTGTACGCATCGTTCATTCTGTCACTTGTATGCAAAGTGATCTGTACACACTTCAGAGGTTCCTCAAAGAGTGGCATACTCAGAAATATTCAAAATTTGTGTATGATGTACAGATATCTCTGCTAAAACTGCTTGTACTGCTAGAAGTTTGCACAAGCAGACTTTGAGGCAATAAAGAAATTTAATTTGGTTTATATTAGTTAAAAGTGCTTATATATTTGGGGCTTGATAAAAATTTGGGAAAGGTTAGGATGACACAAGGAGACTGTAACACTAAAATTCTTTGCAAGCACCACTTCACATCTATCAGCTTTGTTTGGATTGAGCCCTTAGCTTTTTGAAGAGAAGAGAATCAATTTAAAATCAGGTTAGGATTAGAACCCAATGGCTGTATGGAAGAACAGGCAATTCTTATTGCAAGCTTAGCAGGATAACTAGGAATGAAAGAGAACCCTTTACTTAACATGGGAAGATGCTATGAAGTCCTGGGGAGGAGAACCTATGAACTACCTGCATTCAAGAAAGGAAAATATTTTTAGAGTAACCCAGTAGACCAACACATCATAAAGAAATGGATAAAGACAACAAAGAATAAAATAGATATCCTTAGAACAAGGTGAATTTTGCTTTTCCCTTTAAACTCTCTATTTGAAACAAGTAAAAAGAAACCGAAATAGCAACAATGAAACTTTTGAAGCAAGTATATGAGGCAGAACCAAGGACCCTGCACTGAGAAAGTTCCATGTATAACTTTCTGATGTGGAAAAAACAAAGCAGTAAATCAATATGAAAAATCCAAGTAAATAATCTTTTAGCAACCATAATGCCAGCTAACCCTTGCCCTTCTGAAATTTAATGCTTACCAAAGGAAGATGCTGTATAAGACCAAAGATTTTTTAATCTGCTTTTCTGTTCCTGACAGTGTCCAGTAGTGAAAGATCATAAAAATAGGCCAAGCTTGTAATGCTTTTTTTTCTTATCACAGTGGAGATTTCAGTTCAGGGATTTCCTGATAAAGAGATGGTATCTTTGTGTTTAATAACCCTCAGCAGGTTTCTTTTTTTTCTTCCTTTACCTTTTATTTTTGTTCATTAAGACTTTTAGCGATACAGGAGCATTCTCTTGCCAAAAAAACCCAAAAACGCAGTATTTCATTAATTAATGTGAAAAACTGTCTCAATGTGTTTATGTTGAACCTGCCCCCTGCTGACATTTAATAACTCCAAGTTCTTATATTAAAAAGCCAATGACAATCACATCTCATATAAAACTTTATTCAGCTAGAACATGGTTTTACAAATGCTTAGAAGATCCATTTTCCTTGAAAACCCAGACAAAAAAATTGGTGCAAGACAAGTAACAGTAGAATTTTTAATATATTGATTTCTTTCTTGTGCCTTATTCTAGGTGATTGCTTGGAACACAATCTTAAGTGTGCATTATTAGGTTCAGAGTCATGTTAAGACTTACATATTTATTGGCCACATCTTAATTCTATACCAATGGTTTATCGTTCTGCAAGCAATAAACAAAAATGATAAG
This sequence comes from Onychostruthus taczanowskii, assembly GCF_017590055.1. Lineage (NCBI taxonomy): Eukaryota > Metazoa > Chordata > Aves > Passeriformes > Passeridae > Onychostruthus > Onychostruthus taczanowskii. The sequence goes on along the minus strand of NW_024505561.1, from coordinate 3,155,194 downwards.
ACATTCATGACTGCATGAACATGAAAGGACAGAACATGAAAGCATGAGCAGCCCCAAAACTTCTGGCAGAGAGATAATGATCCAGGGGAGCTTGCAGGAGAGGAGAAAAAGCATACCAAGGATGCCACCAGTTAATTTTTAATTCTTCCTGTGCAATCAAAAAGCTAATTAAGTTTCCCTGCTTGAACAGCATTTATATTTACAGTAACTTGTGAGACTTTCTTTTTTAAGATAGAAAATACAGACTTTATGAAGTCAGAGCATTTGTTGAAGTTGTCAGGCTAGTTCTGTGGTATCTTTATATTCCTTTTGTAAATTTTGAGAGGCTACAAAAATAGCATTTGTCAGAGACCCTACACCTATATTGTAAAACCATAGCTAAGTGTTAAGTAGTTAATATGATCAAGTAGTTTTCTGTTTACAATTTCATATAACAATTTGCTTTTTAGTTCTGTCTCTCTAATAGAACACATAAAAGGTCATAAAAAATGTTATGTAAAATAACATACCCATTCTCTCTGTAGTGGAATAGCTTACACCCCAATTGCTGATGACTTCAAAGTTCTCAAATGTGAATCATAGATTTTTTTTTCTTTTTTTCCCAGAAATATTAAGCATTGTTCATCACTTGATGAACAATGTAAAAAACAAAACCTACAGGGAAAAACACCCATGAGCCTTTCTCAACAATAAAATGTATACAATTGGCAGACTTTTGCAACATTTCAAAATGTCAAGAATCCTTTTAGATACTTTAAGAACTAAAAACAAGTACAAGTAAAGCAATTCACTTCCCAAACACTTTTAGATTAAATATTCCTCTTTGCAGAGTATCTTTTCTATTTGATTGTGGCAAAGTGTTAATTAATCCAGCACAACAGATAATCTATTGCAACATCACAAAAAGTATCTTAGACAATCACACTGTACATATGCATACGCTTATGTTTCTTTTACAGAAGGAAAAATAGCACTGTCTAGATTTCTCAAACTCATATTGGGAAAATGAAAGCAGTCAGAACCAACCCACTCAGCACTGGTACAGCCACACCTGGCTCCAGTACTGGAGAGAGACCAGCAAAGGGCCACTGACAAGAGGAAGAGGCTGGAGCAGCTCTTCTCCGATGAGAGGCTGTGAGAGCTGGGACTGTTCAGCTGTAGGGAATAGAAGGTTTGGAAGGTCTGGAGGATCTCATGATTGTATATAAATAAGGGGAAGGTACAAAGAGGAGGCAGCCATCACTCCCTTCCCTGCTACTTCCATCCCTAATAGTGCTGACACTGGACACTTAGCAAAAGGATGTACCATCCTCATTCATAGAGCAATTTTGTGGAGACTGTGGTTCAGGGATTCCCAGTTCCCATCATCATGTTTAACAGTCTTAGATGGAAGTATCCATCATGAATTCATCTAATTGCTTTTGAACCCATTCAAACTTTAAGCCTCCACAACACTCTTACAGCAATGAACCCTGCAATATAATTATGCACATAACAATGAACTACTTCCCTTCATTTGTCTTAAAGCTACTGCTTGATCATTTCACTGGATATGGCCTTGCTTTTGTACCACGAGAAAAAGCAAATAACAACTCCTTCTTCAACTTCTCCATGATATTAATGATTTTGTATACTTCACTCTTAATTCTTCTGAGTTATTCTTTTTCTAAACTGAACAATTCTTTAAAGTCTCTTTACACAGAAACTGTTCCTTCTCTCTGATGCAAGACCTCTTGGACTTATAAAAGAGCATGATGCTTTTCACTTACACTTTCTTCTCCTCTCATGATCATTTCCTAACATTGTCAAAACCCTCCAATAATTCCTCCTTTTCAAGCTGAAGAATGCAATTTACTCTTTCTGTGTGCAGAATCTGTTCCATCCTTTATATAATGCTATTACATCCTTCTTGAGAGTGGGAGACAAGACCTGCATCCAAGTAAAAGCCATGCACTGTAACACAATGGCATTTTAGTTTTTCAAAAGCTGATGCTACCTGAACTATTCTGTTTTTATCCTAGATTTTAAAACATAAACTTTTTCTACATTAAAGTAGAAAACTGTTCTGAAAAACAGCGCAGGTCAAGAGAGAGAGAGAAAACAAATTTGAATTTCAATCCAATCAATAGACAGCTTTTTTAACAAATCTCAAAACAGAGTGAAGACGTTCCTCTGACAAACACCAGCCAAAAGGATCATAAAAGCTAATAAAAAGTCAATACCACCTTGAAGAAATGAATGTTTTTGCTGGACCATTTATTACCATTAAATGGTGCACTGGCAGATAGATTGTTTTAAGCCAACCATTAGCCTTGCCACAGAAGCCTGGCTCTTCTCAGTCTCTGACTTTGCCGACGTGCCACACACAAACAAACTGTTACCTGGATGACAAAGCTAGCTCTGCAACAACAGACACTACAGCTAAAGCCTGGCAGTATTGTTCCATCAGTACTCATCCGTGGAGTATTGTGTTCTGCAGGCAAACTCGGGCTGTGAGTTTTAGAAGGATTTTTCTTTTCTTGAAGGCTTCAATCTTTCTCTGCTGTACCAAACTGCATAACCATCATGTTTTGGAATTAATCTCTCTAGCAGGCAATTGCATTTTACCTCCATGGATATTTCTTTAGTCACTTTCTCCAGATGCCGTGACCATAGGTCTCGGACAAATTCCTCACGAATTTTTTCAAGCCTGGCCCAGAGATGATGATCTGAGCAGCTCCATCCGTGGCACATCTCATGTGCATGGTCTCTCTGAGCTCCTGTGAGCTCATGGCACACTGCAGTCACCATCTGCACAGAACTGAGCGAGCTCTATGCTAAGATAGAGCAGTGTATTTTGCAAGCACTGCTCCTGCTTCTTTGGAGTCTCCAGCACTTTCCTTTCCTCAAACTATAGAAGGAAGACTGTACTGCCCCTTGAGACAGCAGGGAAAAGGACTTCAGACAAGAACTCAGAAGAATGAAGAATGTGAACAAAATAAATACACAGGACAGAAAGAAAAAAAAAAACACAATAGAAGTGAATGCAAAATGGTAGTGGAAAGAGAGTATGAAGAGAAACAGAGCAGAGAAGCTGGAAAATAAAATTACAAGCTTAAAAAAAAACCCCTACAGACAAAAAACATAGATATGAACATTTAGAGTTCATCAGGGAGAAAAAAGAAAGCTATCATGGGCCCTGAGAAAAGGGTTATGACTGGGATTATGCTAACTGGAGAGTAATTCTTCATGAAGTCAGCTCTGTTCTACCAGGAGGTTTGCATTCTTTGTTGATCTCTCTGGTATGGTCTATCATTTTCTAGCAATGGTATCTAAATAAGGGAGATTTTCCCAACTTGGCTACAATAAGTAAATGTCTGAGTGAAGTCACTGTAAACATCACTCCATTGTCAGTTTAGCTCTTGACCACCTTCTAGGACAAAGTCTAAAGACATGGCACTCTCTTCATCCAGATGCCTGCTGCACCAGAGATGATCCATCAAGGGGAAGGAAAGGAGAATCCACAGAGATTCAGCATATTCAGACTTTTAAATCTGGACATCTAGAAAGCTAAAACACAAAAAGGATGCTAAAGTTTCAAGTCCAACATTCAAAGGTCAAATATGAGAAAAGAAACCCTACTTAAGCAATGTTGTCATCTCTTTGTTAAATGCACTATGTACATGATCATGTACTCTTCCATTAAACTGCATAAAGGATAGATGAATCTGAGAATGTCAGTTATACTTGTCTGCAAAATCAGCCATATGGATCTCTTTATTTCTGCTGTCACAGAAGTTAGATAGTGAGTAATGACTGAGAGAGAAGACTTGAGAAGAAAAGCAGATTCAGTGTGGTTTATACTTTCCAGAACTGGAAAACTGTATGTGATTTCTAACATTGTTGTGCAATCCCCATATAAAGTTGATCAAGGCTCCTCTTTGCAGATAATCACGAAGATGCAAGCTCTTCTCCACCAGTTAAGTCAGGTCTCTACATCAGATGATCCAGCAGTCTCCATGAGATGTCTTTCTGCATCTTTACTACACCCACTGTGACTGCTTAAGGTGTGATGCATTATTTAATAAATCCAAATAGCTGTAACTGCCATTGATACAAAAACACAGCAAGATATTACTAAACAAAAACATTCAGCTCCAGAGTTCCCAAATTCTTCTGGCCAAAATTATTTATTACAATATCTGTGCCTTATTTCCTCATATGTTTGCAGTGATTACAGAACCACCTCACTGAACAGGGATGCTCTAAAGATTGTTTGCAAAGATCTAAGAGATTGCTGTAATCAGGAAAGAGATGGTGTTTTTTCTAATGTGCCTTTGATAACCTGACATTTTACAGTGAGGGCTACAAAGAGCAGCTCAGGGAAATGAAAAGATTGTATCTGCTGTAGGATGCATCTGTCGTACATAAATGACGCACAAGAATGCACAATGAACATGAGCATACAGCAGTGCCTGTTCCCTCAACAAGACTAACCCTCTGGGATAAATGAGATGGGAATTTTTGCTGTTGACAAGGTGTTTGGGGAGTCATCAAATTTTCAAGAATGATTTCTTAAAATGTTTTAAAAGTTCTTTTCCATTAAAAAGAATGATAAAGGATCATATCTGTGCTTCTAAATACTCACTATAAACAAGGTAAAAAGTAAAAAAAATTACCAATATATCATTTATGATAAGAAGAAAAATATAATTCCTTACCTACCTGCAGAGGGGAGAAAAAAAACCAAAACGGATTTATAAACATGAGCAATTCAGACTGATTTCATATCTCCCTAACTCACAGAAGTCATCCACAAGTGAAAAAAAAAGTCTGTTATAAAACCAAATGCCCTATGAATGGCTCTTTAAATAGAACACTGTATGGCTTAAGCACCTACATTTCATGAAAATAAATAATTCCTTCAGTGATTGCAGATTTTTATTACTTTCTGAAAACTACAGATACAAAACTCCACAGAAGTGAATATGCAACACAGTGAGTCATCTGAGAAACAAATTAGTTCCATTTAATTCTTCAAGGTTACTTTATAAATTAAGTCTAATGAGATGTCTGAGTCATTAATGCTAGAAACGTCAAAGGAATACATTCTGCTCATAAATTTTCGTGATTTTGAGTTATATAAAAAGTGTATCCAGTTTTCTGGGTTTTTTTCAAATTTGTTGCCCAAGTATCTGCAAGCAGGTGATCACAGAAGCATGTACACTGTATTTTGAAAGACATTAATAACTTCAATGCTCTGACTAGGATACAAAAACAGTCACATGAATTTGTGTTTCTTAGGGCAGCAAGAGTGTAACCAATGACAGATCCAAGAACAGAGACCTTAAACATCACACGTGCATGAATGCTGCGTAACTTCACAAATTACAAACCATACTTGAAAACCAGATTATCTGAAGATTCAGAAAGCTCTACCATTGCTTTCTGAAGAGTGCCATGATCCTTCTCAAACCTGGGCTATACAGCGTTTGCAGGGAGGAAGGGGAGAATACACTCCCCAACTTCCAAATCACGCTTCTCGTTTGAAAGCGCGCATCGCCTCCACCACTCCATATGGAAGCAAGAGCGACTCAAAGCGCTCGTGCCACATGTAGCTAGGTCAGATGGCTGGCTGTGATTAAATTCTGCCTCAGCTTACTGACCTGAATAAATTCCATGGCATACGGAACAAGATGATAAATTCTCACCCAAGAATACCAACCACTTTCTCTAATAGCTGGATGATGTAGAGTGATTCAGTGTTACTCCTGGGACTCTTTTAAAAGATAATCTTAGTCATGGCTTGTGTGTTGATTTGGACTGAATAACTCGCAAATTTACCACTGGGATTGTGAAAGGCATGAGAAATATTTGTGATAAATGACTGTAAAGGAAAAGCAACCTCAGAAAACCTTGAGAAATATTCTCTCCTATTCAAAACTACCTTGTTAATTTTGCATCAAAATATTTTAATCAATGTCATGGACAATTTGTTTTATTCCACAGAGAATGTGCCAGTGATGCTGACTAATTCCCCTGTAAATATCAGGTGATCCTGGTTCAGCACATCACAGCACAGAATTATTCTGAAGACTATAAAAATAGGCTTTCCAGACCTTTATTCCTGAATCTATTTCTTTCCAATATCTACTGCACCATTTGCCATCACCAAAGCACAGTAATCCACTTTTGAATACATAAAGAAATTTGAGCCCAGCATGTATCCAGATCATTAACCATTTCTTCATTTATTGTTGTTTGATGGATCTATTTTTAGATCTTCCTACTGAAGGTATCATGATTTCATAAATTATTTCTGCTTAAGCCTACTACTGTTGGGCTCTCTTTAAGGAGAATTAGGGTGTAACTTACTGGAATCTTAATTCTCCGTGCTGGGGCAGAGACACATAACAGCGGACCCCGACATAACTTACTGGAATCTTAACATTTTTTCCTTTAGTCTACTTACACATATTACACAAACAGTCTCATTAGTACCTTTTCTACTCATTTTATATATATATATATATATAGTTCAGAAGTGGCATAGAATCCCAATGACACTGGAATGTAGAGATGAAATATTGATGGCCACTTAAAAGATTTCAATCCAACATTTGAGCTGATTTGCAGTATGTCCACTTCCACTTAATCTATTCAATTACTTCCACAAGGTAGTTATGAACCCAAGCTACTAAAATAATTTGAAGATTGCATCTTCTATTATATACTACTGGCTAGATAAATTAGCATTAAATATCAGTGATTAATACTGCTGGGACAAACTTCATAATTAAAAGAATATAAAGGATTGAAAAATAGAAGCATTAGCATTTCCTGTATTCTGGTATTGATGCAATTGTTTATATACTTTTGCTTTTACATTCAAGTCTGTTTCTTTGAGAATAATGAGTCAGCAGTGCCCTGGCAGCCAGGAAGACCAGCCATGTCCTGGGGAGCATCAGGCACAGCATCAGCAGCTGGGCAAGGATTGTCTTGCTCTGCTCTGCCCTGGGGTGGCCTCACCTCAAGTGCTGGGGGCAGTTTTGGGTGCCACAATATAAGCAGGACATGAAGCTATCAGAGAGCATCCAGAAGAGGGCAATAAGGACGGTGAAGGGGCTGGAGGGGAAGCCAAATGAGGAGTGGCTGAGGTCACTTGGTCTGCTCAGCCTGGAGATGAGAAGCCTAAGGGCAGACCTCATTGTGGTCCTCAACATCCTCGTGAGGGGAAGAGGAAGAGCAAACATTGATGTCTTCTCTGTGATGAGCAGAGATAGGACTCAAGGACTCAGCACCAAGCTGAGACAGAGGGCATTCAGCTTGGGTATCAGGAGAAAGATTTTTACCCAAAGGTTGTTGAGCACTGGAACAGGCTCCCCAGGGAAGTGGTCACAGCACCAAGCCTGCCTGAGTTGAAGAAGTTTGGAACACGCTTCAAGATATGGTGTGCTTCCTGGGGTGTCTGGCAAAGGGCCAGGAGCTGGACTTGATGACCCTGATGAGTCCCTTCCAACTCAGCATGTTCTATGATTCTATGAACACTAAATGCAACATACACAGATTAGGAAAATAATCAAAAATTCTATAGTAGGTAGATCTAAAGAAGCATTTAGTGGACTTTGGTGCACAAATCAAGAGTGTGATGCCACCTCTATTCTTCATGCTCTCCCTGTAACACATTCCTATGGTCTTTCAACATGCCAGTTTCCTAAGTATCTTTAGGATATGTTGTGCATGGGTTTGGTTGTTTCCAGAACTGAGCAACTGGATACCCATCTGATTACACTAGATTTGAAGCCAGGAAACTACAGAAAGCAATGCAAGAGCTCCCTGAGAAGCCAGTCACAATGTCCTACTAAGTACCAAATTCACATACCATCCCCAAACCAGAACTAATAATTTCCTTTTTAAAATGGAGCAGCTGGAAGAAAAATTTCCACACTTATGAGCCTCCCATGATCATCTCTACACACAGGCTGTAGAACTGAAACTCACATATCTTACTGCTCTGAACAGCTCTGCACACCCCAGGTTAGACTGAAAAGGCCAATTCTTCCCAGTACTCTTGAAACTTGGCTAACAAAGCCAGAACTAGGGGAGAAGGGGTTTTTTTGGGCACAACAGGCTGGGGCAGGGTAGATCCTGCAAGAATGAAAGAGAAGGTCAGGGACTGCCCTGTGCTGGTCACAGCCACATCAGCAGCTGACAAAACAGACCCATCACCTCCCATAACTATTCATCTTATTTCTTGATACTGGAATCAGAAATTGCAAGTTAATATAAATCAGCAATAATTTCCCAGTTCATGACTGGTTTTGCTCATGATGAGGAGGCAAAGGTTCTTCTTTAGTGTGTTCATCTGCACCTTGGATGATGTTCAGCTTCTGTGCCTGCAGAACTGTATGAACAAGTGAGATGCGAAGAAAACCTCTTTTCAAGGCTTTGATGGATGGCATTAGGTTATGGAGTCAGAACACCAAATTACTGTTAAAAGTGCCTTCCATTTCTGAATTAATTTAGATACTCTTGTAAGTTTCTTCATATAAATTACATTCTTTTGGATAGTAAGAAATACAGCAACCAGCCTGTGGAACAGTGGCACCAGAATTTACTGTGCTGTTACATGAAAGGTACTGAGGACATCAATTCCTCAGGCTTCTGGGCACAGAGTGAATCTCCACTTAAGATCCATAAGGAACCACAGGGACCCATAACCTTTCACATAACATGTCATACACACAATTTTCCACTCAGCTACAGTTCTTCACAGCTGGCCTTCCAATTTTATCCTTTCAAGACAAGTTGAAAAATATGAATTCAGTATAATGAAAGTCCAAAGCTCTCAGCTCTCCACCTCCTGGTTTAACATTTCTATCAAATAACAAGGACAGTGTTCCTTTCCACATGTTTTTTTCCATAAGTTTTCCACTTCTACATTTCCTCTATGCCATTTTTGAAGCTTTATTTTCCACAAACTTTCTTTTACAATGTATTTGGGTAGAGAGACTGGAGAGTAAACTCACCTCTTTCCTAACCATTTTTAACATTGCTCTGACTGGTACTAAGCACAGCACCAGCATTTTCAGGCCCCTATCACAATGATTTCCAGATCTCTTTTCTGAGTGCTAATGGATAATTTACAGCCCATCACTGTGTTAGCAGCAACGTTTTTATCCCCTTTACACTACTTTGAATTTATTACCACAATTTTAATTCTTGCATTATTGTGCAGTCACTGAGTATCATGAGATGCTTCGGTAATTCTTTAGTTTTAATTTAAAGCTTTAATTATTTTATGCTACAGAATTATGTCTTTTTAATGACTATTTGTCATTTTTCCAGATTCAGAAATATGTTGAATAGTATATATTCAATGAAATTCCAGTTAGATCCCCAATCATAATCTGCTGCCAGATTTGTAGTAAATTCCCCCCAACAAAGAAATATCATGTTAACTCCATACACAGTCTCACTGCCAAACTGAGTTTACAAACAAAACTTCCTACTCAATGAAATAATGATGCTATCTCCAACATCCTAAAGCCTCAAAGAAATGAATTAACTGGAAAAATGGAAATCAGAATGCCTAGAAGATGAGGGATGACAGTATTCCAGGGATTGCCATGACTCCTAAGATCTCTTCGGTTGATCCTCCTGCTTTCTCCAAGTGCTCTCTCAAACAGGAGTTAATACTCCAGACAACACCTATGTGAACAACTGAGTATTGCTTTGAGGAAGTGTCAGTCTTCATGCTGAAATACTTGGGTTAAACTGGAATGCCATGACTAGCATCTAACCCAGCAGCAAGAGCAGTAATTTTCCTCTACCCCTACTCACACAATCCTTTGGCATCAGTTCTAGCATGTCTCTTCATACGCTGATTCAACTCATTAGCCAGAAAGAGGTTTTATTTATTTCACTAGCCTAGTTTCTTTCCAATCTGATGAGTTTAACTCTTAGGCAAAGCAGTGTGGGGAACATCACAGACACGGAGTGGGAGCACAACACCTACTTCCTTTGATATGAATTCTTCCCATCCCACACAGCCCCACACCATCAGGGCAGGGAATAGAGCAAGCTGGAAGAGCAACTCTCTCTCCCCCTCCCATAACATATTAGATTTTACCTCCAACTCAAGAGACAAATATACTCACTGAAAACAAAAAGTTTCTTTTTTAAACTGAGTCTTCACTGCATTACCAGAAAATAAATGTTTTTTTTAAATCATATTAATAAATGTCAGGATCGTATCTAGAATTACTACATCAAATTAGTCATCACAAAATTATCATTTATTCCTCTAGGAAATATTAAGATTAATTGCCTGTAAATTCCCAAAGACACTGAATACTAATAATATCACTGCTAATGTGCATTTACTTTAATTAATCAGTAAACAAGCCTGTGGTCTTGAGACAGAAATGTCCACTCAGTATTTCATGGAAAGTCTTACAAGGTATTGTGATCAGAACATTATTTTTCTATCATTTTATAACAACTGTTGGTGCCTAAGATCTGGGCATTTCAAAGTGTATTTATACTCATCATACAATCTGATCATAATAAGAGTTAGATGGAGGCAAGGTTTAGAGTGATTAAGACTGCTAGAAGTAATTTTTTCACTTGACTGAATGCAATTAACATCTAATTCCTCTCCAGAACCACCACCTGATGGTTATCAGGTAAAACCACATCAGATACCCCAATCCAAACTTATTCGCATCCTTAATGGTCGGACACAGACAAACCTGCTCAAAAGCAGAGTGACTGTGCTCCAACTTTCCAGTGCAGCTGTCCAAGCATTAGTGCCTTCTGCTACTCCATGACTTTGTGTTAGTCACAGTCAGTGGCTGATGCTGATCCAAGGTGTGCAAGTTAAGTAACCACTAATTCATCCTGCTCTCAACAACCAGGCTCTGGTGCAGCTAAATCTCCCAGAAACGTGCAGTCAATTGTTATTAGATTATTAGTAGAGCCTCCCTGACCTTTGCTGTCTTGAAATTAAGCTGCTCAGGGACTGAAATAAGCATCTCATTTAGGTGCACAGTAGTAATTTCATCTTAAAGCATAATGCCTGTAAGCCATTTATAAGTATTTTCTAAGGTATCTGTGACTGTTACTTAGTAGCTGACATTTCCAAATTACACACTTCCTGAACTATTCCATATGGGGTAATATGGCACCAAATTCAGCTTTTCATGCTCTTAGCTACATGGAACTTACCTTCCCTAATATTACAAAACTCTGTGCACAAGTTATTCAATGCACCTTGAAGGGAGTTGTTAAGTGCTTCCCTCAAATGCCTACAACAGCTATTTTGTCCACAACAGGAAGCAGTGTTCAAAATAAAAATTATTTAACTGCTGAAGCACATTAAGTTGTCTCTCATCTGTGTATATGCAGATTTGCTGGAGGTAGGAATTGTTTACTCTTTTCCTACAGCCTTTAAATTTGCAGTAGGTAGCTTTTAGCACCTCACTGCATTTGATCATCAGGGTTTTAGGACTCATTTAATCTGGAGATAATACTTAGTTCTCTATACTGTGTTCACCTATGTAAGTAAAAAAGTTAGAGAAACACAGTTTACAATTACCTAATTTCTACCCAATTTCTACAGAAATATTGTAAAAAATTTCTCAAATCCCTGCAACAGACATTAGGAACCATATGAAGAAAAATAATTGCCTGCTTCACCTATAAAATAAAATATTATTAACCACATTAATATAAGACTCGGTTTATGACCTACCTCCTTGAAGTATACCATCATTTGGTATTTTCATTTTGTGTTGCCAACACTGTTATATGAGAGTCTTCAAAATAAAGAGAGGAGTTTAAGGAATGATGCAACATCTTTGGAAGGCTATCATTACTCACACAGTTGTGAAATCTCTTTTAGGGATCTGAAGCAGTAGGTGGTATGACGCTGTCAAGTGACCTCTACTAGGTAGAGGTCACTTGACTTGTTTCTAGTTTCTCTCTTTTAGGGATCTGAAGCAGTAGGTGGTATGACGCTGTCAAGTGACCTCTACTAGAAACAGACTTGTTTCTAGTTTCAGCCTCCGTTTCTCTTGCCTAGAGGAAGGACGACATGGAGGCTGTTTTCCTGATGTTTTCTAATGACTGTTTCATCCTTTGCCAGATATGGTCAACAGCTGAGCTTTGCTGATACTGGAGAGACCGCAAGAGTCTCCTTCACCTCTCATCATGAGCTGTGATGCTGATAACTCATAACATATGAGCAGACTGTGCATCACCCAACCAGAAGATGACAGTAACATGCCCAAACTCAGTTTTGGACAAATACTTAGATCTTCAAGTCTGTCAACAGAAACAGCTAGGGGTGAAAGAGTAAAAAAAAAATACAAATATTTTTGATTTTTATAGGAGATCAAAATGGAAACCTACACAGCTGCTATTCCAAGGACCATAAGGAAGGTAAGAGGAGAACAGAGATCTGTAGTTGCCGCATAACTGGCCTCCCTCCCTCAGAAACAACCACAATAACAATGAAAATGGGTCTCATCTGCCTTGCTCCCTCCTCCTACAGGAAGGGATGTGATAGGGTGGCATGGACAGCCGAACAATTTTAAAGCCTGGACTTACATGAACCAGGATCATCTCATCCAGATTTCAACCAGAACAGGAATTGCACCCACCCATCTGTGCTCTCTACACAGTTGCAACAATCTCTGACATGCAAATGCAGCATCCTGTTGTTTATATTAGCAAGATCAGAAAGTAATTTGCCTCATAGTTGAGACTGAAAGAGATGAAACTGCTTTTCTGCTCTCATAATGAACCGGTCAGTAACTCCAAGACTCGTATGTAACAACTGGCAAGGGTAGATGGCCAAAGGTTTCAATGGATATGAAACGTGGCAGACAGCCAACAGACATGTGGTCCCATCTGAGGGCAGACTGCAGGAAGAAAAAATAAAATCAGGAGGACTAGTGGACCTGAGCTTTGGAAGAACAGTAAGAGAGTAAAATCAGATCATCTTTGCCTGACACAGTCCCTAATTGAGATTTAGATGCATGCACAACAGGTGCGTAGTTAAATATACATGAATTTATAAAGATGCTGCCTGCCATTTGAAGTGGCACTACAGCATCTGTCCCACCTCCTGCCTCAGGCTCGAGAGTGACCTAGAACCATTGGACACACTGGACTGTGGGGAGGAATACTCAGCACCCAGTGTGCTTGGCAGACATTTCCAAGTATCTCTCATGTGGATAAACCAGTAAAATGTACTTGATGTAAGTAATTAACTATTTCTCCCTGGTGTCCCTGCAGTGTGACTGTAATGCAGAGATGGTAGCAAACAGATGTCACAGGAACTAAGAAATGCTGGGGCTTAAATAAGTGTTCAGAATTATTCCCATACTTAACTACAGTGGAACATAGAAAGCTATGAACTGCCCTTGCCCAACAGGACAACTCCTATAAATGCATTTCTAGAACTAAGACAAATAGTTGGTGAAGCCTGCAAGGACAGTGAGGCCAATGAAGTAGGAAAGCATTTCCTTGTAGCCTAGAGATCATGTCCTTATGGTCACTAGACCAACAGTATTGAGCCAAATCTACCCTAGTCCTCTAACAGAGAAAAAAATAATCAGAAACCAAAACTGAAAGTTTACCTGGAATAGAATCCTAACATTATTTAGTTTGGGAAAGACCTTTAAAATTGAATCCAACTGCAATGATCCTGCACAAAACTTAAGTGTCCAAAATCGTCTCAAAAAGTTATCCAGTCATGCCAAAACTGGAATTCTTTTGGATCCTCCCTTCAACTTTTTGCCACGTTTACTTGTTTCCATCAGGGGCAAATATATGACCAGTAAACATTAAAGAATAAGGGTTTAATCCAAATTTCCATCAGAGTTCAATGAATCATTTATTGAACAGAAGTTGTTATTAGCTTTTGATATTAGGAATTCTACAAGTCAGTATCCAGCCAGTGTCCACCCATTCCATTAAAAAAAAAAAATTAATGAACAAGTAAGGTGTGTGTCACAAAGCAGTAAGATAAGCCTAACCTTTTCACCTCCAGACTTTGTATTAATTAGTCAACACCATGACTTGAGATTATTTTTCCTATGAGAACGTAAAAAGAGAGTATGAACTACCACTGGCAACATGAAACCTTCTGATTAGAAATATCATAGCACTTTTGTAAATATGCTGCATTCAGACTGTGTAAGAACCTAGTGATCATACTTCTCAGAAAACCCTTGAAAATGTTGTCCCTCAAAAATAAAAGTTCTCTAATTAGTGTCCATCCTTAGACAACCTACCCAGAGAAAAAGAAACATTTTACACAAAACAGAGAAAATCTTCTTCCCTGCTGCAGAAAGAAAAGAGAAAGGAGGATTTTTATCAGCTTGAGCCAGAGAAACTTTATTTATCTTGTTGATAAGTTTAGCATGGTAAAACTCATACCACTGAAGTGATTGTCCTATCTTTGCATCATCATATTCTGAACCGGCTAGTCGTGCAAACATGACAGGGCTTCAAATGCACTGACAGTACTGCAGACAAGCAAAACTTAAATATGCATGAGGTGAATCAAGCACTCATTTACAGGATCACTTGGAAACAACCATCAGTGACACAGATCTCTTGCAGTTTTGGGGTTTTTTTTATTTGAACATGTTGGATAGAACTTCACATAAAAACGTAAGTACTCTTCTTCTGCATTAATTTTGAAGGTTGGAAAGGATAAGAAAAATTAGCATTGGTAATCACATGCAAACAGATCTGACATAATTTTATTTGAACAAAAAATAGATTATTCAAAATAGCACAAACAGCAGGTCTGAGATGGATTAGTGGTAAGTAATCCTCCCAATACCTCCTTGTAACAGCTGATTACATTGTTTGCAAAACTGCAGGGAAGTTGTCCTCTGCTTTTCTAAGAAACACTCCTTGTAATTTAGTTTGTAACCATCATACCAGACTAGGCATTTTATTGCCCCAATTAGAGCTGTCACATCTTACAAGAAGGTTCTGGGCACTTTTTATTCCTTCTGCTGAAGGGTCCATCACCTTCAGCTACTGTGACATTAGAGATGGGCCTGCATTACCCAGCTGAACCAAAAGCAAAAGATTCCAGCATTCATGATTACATACTATGTTGGAAGATAACCTGCAGAACTACGGTACACTTATTCTGAGTTGCTTTCTTAGGGAATTTAGTCAATTCAGCATTTGGTTTGACGGAGTAAAAGCTCAACAGTCTGCATTTGTTCACAGCAGGCCCAGCTGTACTCATCCAACAAAATACTAGCAGTGATTTGTTTTATGCTAATACAAATTTTTTAATCCACAGCATAGCTACAGACCTTCAACATGGGGGTCCTGTGAGTCCCATAAAAGCCTTCAGCAAACTGTGTTGCCTTTGCAAAAAACAGTGTAGTTTGTAAAGACAGGTAAGATACTAAGGTGCAACCTTTTGAGTGATTAAATGCCTCTTCACGAGTCCAATAACCAACTGCAACAATTTTCTGTAGGTTTGCTCAATCTCTTGTGGTGCAAGTGTAACAACAGTTCTCATCCCATAAGTCTATGTTATTTATCACAGCTGTCCTTTGTTCCTAAAAGATCTGAAATGAGGGATTTCTGCAATCTCATTGGTACAACCAGTGATACACACTTCAGAATGCAGGAAGAAAATTATTTATCATTTTTGCCCTTTTTCCCCCTAATCAACATTAAAATTTTTCTACCTCTTTCTAGTCATAAGCCTGTAACACAGTACTAATTTCTCTTGATCTGAATGGTTTTTAGAATCAAAACCTCACTGCTTGTCTCCATTTCTAGCTTGGAAGTAGATACTTTCCTTGGTGCCCTTTCCCTTACTCTTTCCAAAGGAACTTCCCATTTCCTGTGTGTATCTTCCTCCCAGGCAATTTTAAATACAGTTTCCCTCAGCTCTGGGAAATTAGCCCTTTTGATAGAAGCTTGTGATTGGACTTGTGCTCTATTTTCCTACACTAAATACAATCAGATCAAAATTACTGGTCCCTAGGCAACCATCAGCTTCTAATCCAGTGGTTATTTCATTTTTATCCATCAAAATGAAACCCAGAATTGACTTATCATATATTCAGTGCAATACCTTTTTGCTTTAGCAAATTATCCTCTATTTTCCAGCAACAATAGCTTGTTTTATGTCCAACTGCACGGATCTTCCACTAAATGTCTCTTAAATTGAAGTTCCCCCATAACACCAGCATTTTATTAACTGTGAATTACAGAGGTACTTAAAGTAACTTTTCTCTAGTATCATTTGATGGTTGGTACAGATCCCTCTGGCAGCATATCGATCCACACACATTGAACACCTCACAGTTACTTTTTCAGCAACACTCAGAAAGGTAACGAAGTCCTTAAAAGTCAGAGCGATACCTGACGTGTTATTCTCTCCATCCTTCACACAGTGACTAATTCAGTTCAAATGATCCTGATGGGTATATAAAACTTCTTATCACACCTTCTGCTTCTTAAGGTAGCTACCATCATTGAGAAGAAGGAACCTCAAGTTATATTCTCCGTAGTATTTGGAGCTTCACTGTAACTCTCTTAGATGTGGCAAGTTGCAGTCTGTATTTGCCTTTCTTACCAACCTTATATAAAAATGCTAACTGAAAACTCTCCTGGTTATTTGTATGAAGTTTTCAATCAAGGTCATTGATCTTCTTCCTGCATGTTGCAGATCAACTAGTTTCTGTGGCTTTTCTGACTATAGATGCAACCTAGATTTCCACAAAAATGGACTTTCAGCTTTTCTTCCCCAGGAGTACCTCCTGCTTAACCTCCAGAACCTTCTGGAGTAACAAAAGAAGGAATGCATAAAGACTCCCAAACAATATTTTAAACTCACTTCCAGATTTTGGTCTTTTTTTTTTTTTCCTTAGTTTGGTTTTTTTTTTTTTTTTTTTTTTTTTGGTTGTTGTTTTTGTTTTTTACTGTAAAGCATACATTTGTCTTCCTAGGACAATCCCTTTGGGAACTATTAAGAACATGCTTGGTCCATACCTTTGACTTCATTAATCATCAGTGACAAAAGATCAGCAATACTCTTTTTTCCTAAATCAAATAGGTCGTGCTCATTTAGAAAGAGAGAGTTCAAAACCAAGTCATAATACAGATGTTCATTGAAAGGCATGGGTTTTCTGATAAATTAGTCTTCCCCTATATTTAAACAAATAAACCCCTCCTCCTACACAAAACTGTGTTACATGGTTTTATTTAAAAATTAAACTTAAATACTGCCCAATATCAGTTGTTTTGTAATCTTAATTCTTACAAACTACTGTTAAGGATTTTTTTAAAAGCTCAAAATACAGTTGTCCCCAGTTTTAATAAGAAAATATCTAGCCTGCTTTTCAGCTTGACTTTGGTGTTCCCTGAAAGGAAGTTGGCTATTGTCCATCTTAACTCATGTAACATTTTGTTGCTTATGTTTAATGTAATTGCAAACATGATGTGCATTCATAATTAAGCCCAAAGGGTAAGCCAAGAGCCTGAGACATGCTTGAAAATGCTAAAATCAGAGTGGCTAATCTCTTCAAGAGCAAAAAGTGGAAAATATACTACTAATGAAAATAAACCAATAAAAATATCTATTATAGTGCAAACATGCTGTGACACCATTGCCCATGACATTGAAAAGTATATAACCACTTTACTAATAAAATTAAATTATACTGGTTATAACAGACATGAGTCTGCACAGCCTGCTTAATGAGTCAAAATCTAATCAGAGGAACCTGTGATAGTCTGCTGCTGTCTGGACAGACCTGAAATGCTGGAAGGCTTTCACTGCTACACAGCAATAAATCTTCAGAACCTTGCAACACCACTTCTGGTACTTGCTCCTTCCTCTTCCTTCAATCAGTCTGCTGAAAACGTAGCATCTAACATTACCCCAGGAAGCCTTCCCAAAAAATGCCCAAACACTTGAATAACTGTGGATGCATCTCACAGACCTTCTTTGGCACTATGACCTTGTCACAGACAAATTATGAATAGCAGACTTTATAGCTCTGGGCTGTGAGAAGGGGGAGCTAAGATAGAGTATGCGCATGACTGATTGAAGGGGAGTAAACGTTTGCCTGGAAATTACAGCATCCCAAAAGTAACATGAAGAAATAACCCTAAAGACCAATGCCCAAAAGTAGCATGAGGAATTACCAAAAACCAAAAAAAAAAAAAAAAAAAAAAAAGGGACATGAGAAGAATCATTCAAAGCAGTGCAAGATTCAGAGACTCAATTAACGGTCAGCCAAGAGACTGGTGCTATATCCTGGCATGGTGCAGCAATTTTGTCTGCAAAGGGGGAAGGAGGAAAGGGGGAAGATCCTCTCATGATCTGGAAGAACATCAGCCAACAAGACTGACAACTGTGCAGAAGCACTGGAGCCGTTTTCTTCATTATTGGAGCTGGGACAAAACTCCATGTTGGTCCCTGACTTGGACCATGGCCAGAACAACTCCATCCTGCTCAGTGGCTGAAGCCCAGCCCAAGTAGCCTCCATCTGCCAGGGATGGAAGAGCAGGAGCAAAACTCCTCTGGATAGCCACAGCGTGGGCAACTGGAATAGGTCTTAGGCAGTGCTATAATCTGTTAATGCTTTATGCAGCGTTTTCTTCAGTTTTACTGCTTTGCTGACCTCAGGTACTTTAAGCAGCTAATGAAATAAGCATTCCAATGAAGCAAGGATGCCACACGCACGCTCATCGATCGGCAGCCACCGCTCTGCTGGGACAAAGCTCAGCGCGCGGCATGCGGGCAGGAGGTATTGCAGGTATCCAAAGCTTGCGGATCAATCCCTGCCCTCCAGAGCCACAGCTGCCTCCTGACAAACTGGGAGAGCACATGGGCAGTGTGAGGTTGCCCCGGCAGTGCATAAATACCTACATTAGTAACTCATTAGTAGAAAGCAACTTAAATGTTTCTCAGTAATTCCCCACCACTGCACAAAAGACCGCGATCTCAACTGTGCATTTATTTTACAATGATCATGTGATGCTTGCACAGATGACCATGGCCACTCTTGGAATACAGCATGGTATGCCTTGTTTCCCTCTCATAGAACATACATAACCAAGAGAAACTGTGCTAATAGGCACCAAGAATTATGAATAATAAAAACGGAGACCAAAACAAAACGAAAATCTTTGTATCTAGCTGACTGAAGGAAAAAAAAATCACCCACAACCCCAAGGAAAAAAATCCTTAGATTTCTCATTGGGCAATGGGTGACTAATTACCAGGAAAGCATTACCAAGCTGAGGAATACTAGGATGGTAGCAACTCCAGGGGAAAAAAAAAATCTTCAATATTCGGTATCCCAGAGGATACAGAACAAACTGGAATACCTTATGGTATTATGAACTTATAAATCCACTGTAGTAAAAATATCAAAAGAAATCTTGCCCTCATGAATTATTTAAAAAATCATATTTTAGTGCAATGGTATAAGCATAATAAGCACTATACTGGATTTTACTGATCATTCTCATCCATAGCTAAAGGAAAACAAAAATGGAAGTCAATAATTTTGACAGGGGACAGATTCTGAGGAAGAATCTAATAAAAGTGCAATACGCAGAGGAAAGACTTGACAGCAAATGGTATCAGTCTATCCAGGCAATAATAGGAGAAGAGACTGTAATAAGTGCACAAAGCCCCTTTTCCCATAACATGTTTCATCTTTTTCCCACTTCTGTAGCTCGAGGTCTACAAAATCTACCATTTTACAGCAAACACAAAGGACTTAAGAGCTGTTCTGAGACTGAAACTAGAAACCCGAAAACAAGACCAACCTCACACACGAGCACAATCTTTTATATTGCAAAAACTATAAACTCCAAGATGCACTGGAGCTGAATAAGACAGTCTGAATTAATGAAATTATGTGAAAAATGGACAAAAACCCAATAAAGCTGAAACTACCAGACACAGCAAATGAGCAGCAAAAGGGCTGATTACATGAACTTAAATACTAAGTTGCCTTAAGACCAGCATGAAAGGTGACAGAATGAAGTTCTCTATGCTAAACCCTGCTTGTGCAAACATTAAACTCACAACAATCCACTAGTGAGCAGGAGTACTAACCTTAATATTTTGATAATAGAGTGAGAAGTCTCATCCTACACATACATTCACCAAATATTTTAACATGATAAATTTTACATGACTTTCATACATTATGGAAAACCAGACCTCGACAATGACTCTATTGAAAAAATTAAACACCTCCCCCCCCAAAAAAAACCACATTAAAAGGAAAAAGGAATTGTTGACATGTTAAAATACACAGTTTCAGCAAGACTACAGAAAAACATGGAAGGTACTATCAAACCTGCAGCTCACTGTCCAGTCTGCAGTCCCTGCTCTGTGCCTGCTTACCATAGCAAAAATCAACAGACGTCTCATGGTAAGAATTTTATAACGCAAACAAATGTAAGAGGACTGCATGAATACAAGAATAAAAGGGCAATCAGAAAGGTAAGTTTGACATCTCTGTGCATATTCTTCCCCAGCAACAATGTCAGGCAATAGCTGCAGGCTTTCACACAAGAAACATGACAGCTAGCAAAAATGGAAATATTGCAATTTCACCTAAGCACTGTCTGCCTCCCCAGCTTCTTACTAGGCAGTTGAAAGTTGTGTGAGGAACAGCAAAACTGTAAGCTTCTGTCTCTATATTTTTTTTCAAAAGCACAGGGAACAGGGATACTAAACAATTCTCAGAACAAAGGTGTTAAGTAAGTCAAATAGAAGACATTCTAGTTGATGCAAATAAACATCAAAGAATTTTCATTCATATTTTAAACTAACAATTAGGAGAGCAATTATTCACCCAATCTGTTCATTTAAGAATCCGTCAACTAAAGAGATTAACGGCCTTATGGGCACGGAATATGGGGCAGCTTTGTGCCTATACCTGCATTAGTTCCATTAATAAATGCAGTCTTAGCATGTATTAACATTTCTGAGCTGTCACCTGTGAAATTTGCAGTAAAGAAAGCATTCACTTCTCCCTTGTAAGATACAGTAACTACAGTGAGGAAAGCCAACTCCAGGGATTTATTTTTAGCAAACTAATCATTATGAAAAGGTAGTTCATTTTTCTTTACAAGACTAAATAAAATAAGTGAGACTATTTAAGCCACAATATTTACAATGTGACTGTAAGATAATGGGCTTGTTACCAGTGGCAATCTATGGCACAGTTACATAAGATATGTAAGCTACATAAGCAGCATTCTACATAACTCACAGTAGCTATTGAGTTTTTTCATTTCTCATTCACAAGTTCAAATGGCAAATATGCATCTCAAATTCAGCACAACTTCTTACTGCTTACCACAAACCAGTGGGCTCAATCTATATAAGGGTTATATGACAAATCTAACCTGCATTTATATAACCTATAGAGAAAGATAGCTATTAGAGCAACAGAGTACTAGAAAGGGCAGACAAAGGGCCAAGCACTTTGACCATAATAACCTGCAGAATTTCTGGAACTGTATGGAGAAGGGATTAAGACACAGCAACACATCACCTTCAAAACATTCTGCAATGAAGGCATGTTAAAAACAGTCTGACACAGCCATAGCCATTTCAAGGAGACCTGATGAACCTTTGCACTCTTGGAAAGTGCATCTGTATGAGAACATGCATCTTTTAAAAGCATCTAGGAAACAACATTGTGCCTATTTCATGTCCACAATGAAACTACACATTAAGTCAATCCAATTTTCATGGCATTCTTTACGTCCTAAAAATGAATTCTTTATTCTGAATTTTCCTTTGTTGATATTCTGCCATAACAGCTTTAGACAGAGCACCACAACTGTGCTGTTGTGAGCACAAATCCTCACAACATGATCATGCTCCAGGCATTTTATTCACAAAGATTATTTGCTAAAGCTGTACTCACACCTGCATTAATTTTTTGGTAGAAGTAGAATATAGATGCAGCACAGCTACATTTCAGTAAAATACACGTCTGACCTACAGACTGAACTGCAGGTTGTCTCAGGTTTGAATAAGCCCTTACACAGCCAATGAAATGAGGGGATATAAAGGCATTCCCCCCACCACACAGCTTAAGAGGCACTCTCCATGTATCTGGCCATACAGCAGACACTTGTGAAGGAAACTTGTCTTTACAGTGTCTGTAACATGTGAAGGTATGTATCAGGCTCTTCCTTTTGCTGTACACATGCAGCAAAAGCACTATGTTATTTTTCCTCTTGATCCTCTCTCAGCAGGGTGCTATCAGGACTATGAGTAAGCCTTGAACATGCACTCAATCAACTTAAACTCATTTCCATTGTTTACTGTCCCTTGCCTTCTTGTTTCTGTGCACATTGTCAGTACAGGTGACTTCAAGTGTGACACATCCAAACTCTCAGACTGGGATATAAATCTCAAATTTTTTTGGCAAAACAGTGACTAAGAAACTTATTTAAGTGGAACGCTCCTCAGTACACTAACATGTTGCGGTGCGTTTTGAGCTGGGGGCAACCCGGGGATGTCCCCGGAGGGCCCCCTAGGCTGTGAGTTGGCTGGCAGCAGCAGGCAGGCAAGGAGACTCCACACGGCTTCTGATCAGATGAAGGTTTATTTGGGGTCCCAACCCCGGGTACAGCATGGCTACTGAGGGAAAAGGGGGGAAAGGGGGGGGGGGGGGGGGCCGTGGGGGGGGGAAGGGGCAAGAGGGGGGAAGAGGCTGAGAGAGAGGAAGGGCTAAGAGCCAGATGGATCCCCTAGCACAGCTTAAGAGGGGAATTGAAGGGGGCGCGGAATCACATTGGGCCAATGGGATTGCAGATACAGGAGGGTTCAGGGCAGGACCACAGGCTTAGAATGTACCATACATTTCGGAGGGGTGAGACAGAGCATACCATTTAAATAAAATGGAACACAACACAAACACACTTCCAGGGCAACTAGAACTTGTTTCCATTACAAATGGCTAGGATTATGAGAAAGGCTAGGACTGCTTTGTACTTATCAGGAATGACAAAGGCTTTTTAATAAAGTCATTGATATGCCCTGACTTCCTGTGAAGAACAATCCCAGAGGTAATTCCAGGTTAGCTGGCTCTGCACAGTCTTGGATGAAGCTGTTATCTCACTGCATAACTGCTGAAAGGACACTGCTGAACTTTTTGGCTTTTTAGTTATTTCACATTTACAGAAAGGCCACCTGATCCTGGGCAAGTAGGACTGCCTCCCACACACAGCATGTGTGACAAGCATGTCAAAGCCCCTGGTTCCACAGGGAGAAGCTTGGGGAACAGCAGAGATTGATGAATTCTGTGACTCCAAAAAACCCCAGGAGTCATGCACATCAGGAAGGGACTTGAGACAGACTCACAGAGAATTCACTCTGAGTGACAGAGGGGCAGAGGACAAGGGAAAAGAGACAGAAATGTCTCAATCTTTTTGTAAAGGTGATAAGCACCAGAAAGACCCCTTTCCTAATTTTGATCCAGGACAAAAAGCTCCCAAGACAATCTGACAAAATGTTTGGCAAGACCATGACATGTACCAAAATCAAGTATATTGAATGTGGATTATTGCCCTTCTAGAAGTCAAATCCCTTGAGAGAAAAGAAGGGATCTTGCACCACTCTGTCAGCTGATGTAAAATTGAACCTGTGGAAAACTGCAATCATGTGCTTCAGAGTGCCCTGAGCTTTAATGCAGTCAATATTCTTGAAGGATGAGTTCCTCAAGAGAAAAGCTGTCACACTCAGTCTGGGGAGGTGAGAACAGAATGTCCCTCAAAACACTTCATAGCCCTCCTATCTGCAAGGAAGATCAGGTTGACCTTGGGAAAAGGAAAGGTCCGTTATTAAAGCGCTTCCTCTATTTCCTGAAAGTGGGATAACATGACCTAAAGGCAAAGCCTAGAACTGGCTGTCAGATGTGGGTTTGCCTCTCTTCTGAAGCTTGAAGGCAGGTCCTAAGAATCATAAAATGAGCTCTTGCAGCTAGCAAAATAACCTGTAACACAGATTTTGGAGTTACAGAAGCCACAGTTATCATGACAAACTTCATAATTTACAGAAGAGTAATTAAGTTTATTAATTTATTCAAAAGACAGGAGAAGTATCTATAACATCTTCAGGAAGGCATTTGAAACCTCCTAATATAAACCTGTCTTTTGCCCAAACAGAGGTATAGAATTAATGCCCCCACCTTTTGAGTCTCAGACTGATGGTAATCCAACACAGTGCTCATAACTCAAACCTCCAAATGCTTTGTGCAATCTGCACATAGTCTGGTCTCATCTCCCTCTTTATCCCTTTCAAACAGCAGTATTGAGGTAGATATATAGCTAGAGATAGATAAAATAGATAGATGATTGGGAGATGATAGATAGATAGATAGATAGATAGATAGATAGATAGATAGATAGATAGAGTTTCTATGTCTTTCTGCTTTGTTCAACATGATTTAATTTAGTCCACCAGTGAGTCCCCTTCAGCCCATGCTTTCATTCATGAAACCATCTACACATACTGCTCAACTTAAGAGGGGCTTCAGTTATATCCAGGATTTGATCAAAAAGCACACTCCATAATGGGTCAAACCTGGGCACAAAGCAGTCTCTCCCATGGAAGGTTTTCTACTACCCCACGAGCAACCATAACCTCTATAAGGACAGTGACACCCTCTGAACAAACATTCAATCCTGTCACCAGGGCAGCTGGATCCCAACATGTACAAACTTCAGTACAAACATCACTAAAAATGTGCAGAGGCCACATACAACAGAACTGTCTTTTGCACAATCTCTCCTTTGCTCTGGCAAATTTACAAACCAAATATGGGCAAACTCTCAGTAGGTCTGTGTTGCCCCACTTCCATCAACATCAATGAAGCTATGGAAATTTAAGGCAGCAGAGGATCTTGCATCAGAAAACTACATGCCATCCTTCTGAAAATCTTACATTGCAATCCACATGAAACAAATCATTTCTGCATAGCCCAAATGCTAAATATCTGTTTGCCCTTGCTCTTCACTGTACTCAAAAAGACAATGGAAATCACACATCCCAGATGTTTAGGCAGGAAGACAGACTCTCAAGGGTTTGGTTTTGATGCTCACTCCAAGCATTAAATGCTTAACTAAACCTGTCAAAATCCCTTGCTGCCTCATAATCTAAGCACAGAACACCTGGAAATTTTCACAACTTCTTGTGTTACTGATCAAGAGTAAGATGATGAAAATAAACATTCAAAGGTTTTAACTCTATTTGGATGAAATAGGCATGAACAGTTTGGACTCTTGGCCAAAGCTCCTTTGAACATTAAGAACTGCATCTTGGAAGGAATATGAGAGTTAATTTCACAGTAAAGCCTAAGAGTCTATGCTCTGTGCACAATACGGAAGGAAAAAAACCCCTTAACTCTTCCTATTGAAAAACAAAAGCTGACCTGTGCTTAAGCAAAGAAGGCATGAATTTATGGGGTTGAATTATCAACCTCTCACTTTTACAGGGTACTGAAGGACACAGAATCAAAATAGAGGACTCTGGATGCTGTTCCTCTAAAAAAGCAATAGAGACATTCATAGGGCCAGCAGGGGGATCAAAAGCATCAAAACTATCAATGAAAACAAATCCCAAGTGTTGGAGAAAAAGCACTCCTCTATGCTTTGACACACATTTTAGCACAGAGTTATAAAAACAGGGTGCTCAGAACAGATACATCAGTTGAGTCCATCAGCTTCACAATTTTTTTCTTTTCATATTCAACACTGAGACTGGCTCTCTCTTCACCTTCAAGAACACAGGCAGCCTGTGCCACCTGGACACTTCAACTTGTCCTTGGGTGTGACTGAGACCTTTTTGGCCAAGTGCTTGCATTCTGAATTTTGTTTGGAATGTTCTTGCTTTTCCTTTTTCCCTTGCTCCTTTGTTCCTTGCTTTCTTTAAAAGTTCTATCAGAACCCTTTTCGTTCCCACCATGACATTTATCTCACACTGCTCAGTAAAAGACAGTTGGCTAAAATGAAAGAATGGATGAGCAGAACAAACACTGATTTCATTTTAAATGTATTCTTTAAAACTTTGAGCAAAAATATTCTTCCTTTATATATCATTGAGCATGACTAAGTATGACTCAGGTCCAGGTAGAGATGCCTAAATATTGCTGACTTGCTCTTCTACTCAGCAGAGATTTAATTGCTCCATTCAGAGAACCCTAAAGGAGCAATTTGGCTCTCCTGCGACAGATACCTAAGACTGGTCAGCTAATTCACTCTTTAGGCTCTGTCACTGCAGTGATTTGATCTCCTTGGAAAGGAATGGCATGCTTGAGGATAGATACCTAAATTACTGGATAAATAACGAAATTACAGGTATTCTCATGCAGTCCCTCAACTTGGTATAGACAGTCAGGCTTTAATAACCAAAACAATGCATCTGTTTCTTTGGTGAGGCACCACCTCAGAAGAATTCAAGCATGTTCATGCCACTGGAAATGCCAGCTGAGGGTTCTAGATCAGACCAGGCTCTGCTGGTCCCTGCTCACTCACATACTGAAACAAGTCAGACACACTGCTGACAAAATGTGGGTGTGAAGTGGTGTCAGTGTTATTAAACCTGTCTAATGTAAAGGTAGATAACATCCTTGTTACTCCAAGTTTTCAGCCTTACTACAGTACAAAAATTAGATCTATTTGAAAGTTTTAATCCAAAGTTTTGATCTTCATATTTGTCCCCCATATTGGTGTTGAAGTATGAGCAATGTTTAACAGTCTCCAGCATCTATTCCAGAAAGATCATCTTTTAAGAGCATTAGTTGTAGAAATTGGGTCAGCTTCCAACTGTCTGACAGGTCTTTTATTGCTGTTGGAATACATCCAAAATGTGGAAATGTCACATGTTTTAATACTGTAACAACTGATTACCAGTGTCACAGAATAATACACTTTTAGGTTGCGAAAATAGCCTAATAACACATAAAGGACTAATGAAGCAACTTAGCCAAGGCCATTCCCTCTATTTCAGTGTATTTTCGTACACTAAATTAATATAGGTATTTCTCATTGACACTTAGAAGAGAAATTATTATTTTATCTCTAAACCAAGGAACCAGCTAACCTACAAGTAGACTGAGAAAACTGTGGAACAGAAAAGTCAGTCAAACCCTATATTGAAAACACAAATTTCCTACTTGAGAGCAATACTTTTAAGGTAGAAAATTTTTAAATCACAAAGGTGTTATAAATATACACTAAAGAAAGTTATTTAAATAGTGCAATGTAAACTACTTCATGGGGCACACAAGAAATACAGGTGACACTATGACATAATTAAATGAAGATGTTAATGGCTTCAGCAGTGTCCTGGGCGGGTTACGTATGGTTGGCCCTTAAAGTGTTTGTGGCTGCAGCAATGGCAGTGCTCAGCTGCTTTCTCCTCTGTTTCTCAAGACAGCCCAAACTAAAATGCCACTGTTCCAACCTTCTCAGCTCTCTGTAACATCCCATAAATGAAAAATGCCATAAGTAGACACAGACACATACAATGAAACACTTTGTTGTATTTATCTTCATCCATCTGCATAAAGCAACAGGCCCTTAACCAGAACCTACTTCTTCCCATGGAATATCCTCTGCCAACACCTGCTGCTGCTTCCTCCTATGAGGACAGAAGAGTTAGACTCAAGACCTTTCTGGTCCTCTCAACACGGGCTTTGAAAACACCTGATAACTTAGTAATATTCTTGTTAAATACAGCTATTTAAGGCAAAAGATTAATCTAATAGCACAATATACCAACATTTATTGTTCAATGCTCTAAATGAATGCAGTTATTATCATATTGTCATGAACCAACTGAGATGCACCAACAGAGCCTATGTAAAAATAAA
Organism: Onychostruthus taczanowskii; assembly: GCF_017590055.1. Taxonomy (NCBI): domain Eukaryota; kingdom Metazoa; phylum Chordata; class Aves; order Passeriformes; family Passeridae; genus Onychostruthus; species Onychostruthus taczanowskii. The sequence continues at coordinate 3,127,298 of NW_024505561.1, read as the reverse complement.
TAATGTTATTTAGACCTTCTTTAATTTTTACATAAAATCTTTCCCATGTTGCTTGATCTCCATGTGATCTAACAAGGGTGGTCACATCTCCTACTCCCAAGGAATCCACTCTCATGCAGGTTGAAGCCCATTTGATTACTACAGGCTTGCACAGGTACTCTTTTCACACTGCAAGAGAAATATAGAAACAACACTTTGAGAAGAAGAAAAAAGCAAATAAAACCAGAATAAGTTATCAGTGAAAGGCTGTGGTACAAGCTGCTTTACCTTACTGGATAATCAATAACACTACTTTCACATCTTGATGATGTTACAACTACTTGTACAAAGTGAACTGGAATTTTTATACTTCCCTCCCTTGGTTAGTGATATGTCACAGTATTTAGAGTTACCATAAAGTAATACATCGGTTCATCAGCACTCATACATATAGTATTTGGGAATAATGACCATAAGGACCATTTTAAAAAGCAATAAGCTATTAATGCACATGTGCTTGAATAATTTTGGTTTACAGCATTTTATCTTGCAGTAAGTATTTTAGAAATGGGGGGAGAGGGGTGAGGGGAAAAAAGCCAGGACCAGATAGAAACATCTGAGTCTCTATATTTCTAATTTCCACATGATCATGAAATAAGTCTTTTAGAAGCACTGAGCATCTATTTCTTATTCTTTAAAATAAAGCCCTGCTTTGCATAAACAGACAATTATTATAAAACCAAATCAGACTAGTGCAGAATGGCATTATTGCCAGCACACCTAGACACATTGCCTTAAAAATATAAACAGCTGCCAGGCAATTCTGACTGCCCCACACATGCATACCAGCTGGAAACAAAAGGATGTTCACAGGAGTGAAGGCAGTCCCTCAGTCCCAGCCCCCAAGACACAAACCATTTCAGCTTTCCCACTTTTCCATCTCTCAGCTCCTGTATTTCTTTTTTTTTCCCCAAACAAACACCATTTGTCCCTTTCCCCCTGCCAGAACATTGGCAGCATGGTGAAAAAGAAGCAAGGAGCAGAACGTCTCAGTTTTACACTACAGATTTCTTACTTTATACAGCAGATTTCTTATTTTAGAGGAATACATCCAAAGGCAGACTTGTTACTAAGATTTTGGGTTGTAACAGACATCTCATTTTACACAGCACTAGATACCAGTATATTGACAGATAAAATGATAGGACAGTTCTCAATAGTCTTCTACCCTTTTCAGTCATAACACCTTGTTTAAAAGGATACCCTCCTTTAAAGTTCTCCTTTTTCACAGGATAATATTAGTTCTTAGTAAATTTGAAACCAATTAACCAGCTTGCTGGGCTTTTTGCTGTTACCAAACAGCTGATGGACTCAAATACAAGCCAGTGCTGTTACTGTTTGAAAATCAAAATGATTTGTGCTGATTAGTCTGCTGCTGTGAGATATTTACAGCAATACCAGCATACTTTATATGGTGTCTGCATATTATGTAACTCAACTTGCTTTGTACACAGTAAGCACTACTATAAATTTAATAATAAATTCAGATTATTTCTTTTTATGGACATATTGGATCTGACTCAGTAAGATTACACATACTATTTTTAGTCCTGAATGGTAAAAAACATTAGAGATAACTCTTAGAAGTGGTTTCCAAGCACAGCTTTCACATTCTGAAAAGTCCACACCATATTTTTCACTTCACAAAAATGACTTGGTGATCCCTCTTGTCCTCCCCTCATTTCATTCTCATTCAAGTGTAATGAAGCAACATGAAACTATTTTGCTCAAAACCTCTCCATTCTCCAATCTTATTTTGCACTGTTCTTGAAGGAAGGACAGAGGCCACAGTAAGGAGCAAACAAATAGGCACGAATAACTAGCATGGGCACAGAGTAGAAAATAAAACTCAGTAGGTGGTTTTTTTTTCCCATCATTCCCAGAAAAAAACTTCATTGCTAAAGCCTGGAACATATTTAGGCCTTAGGAAATGCTCTAGAGATCAACTCCATACCCCTTAACACTACAACGGAGATAAACATGACTTTCAGCAGCAATAAGGCACCTACTAACAATACTCCAAGAATTTGTGTATTTTAATAATTATACTTTCTGCTCAAATATGTAGAGGACAACAAAACCAGGCAAATTGTTGACCTGTATCTTGTTTCATTCCCAAAGTTCAAAAATCTTAATGTTTACATACTCCACTGCTGTCAGATTTGAAGAGCAAAGAAACAGTCACTGTGGCAAATTTTAAGATCTAACATTGCTGATTTCTGGATGCACCACTTATCCTAATTTTACAAATTGCTCAGGTACAGAGATTTACCACAGCTGAAATTACAGGAGTCTATAATAACAGCATTTCTTCAGGATAAAATTAGAGGAAATGTTCTTTCCTAACCTTATACAAAAGAAACTAAATTAAGGGACATTTTGTCTTTGACACACTATGATCTGTGGTTGCATTAGTTGTGTGAGATGAAACAGTGGAGACCAAGAATGTAAGAGCATGAAGAAGTATTTAAATTTTGGAAGAGCTTTGGAAATGAAGATCCAGAATGCTCAATTAAAGGCTCTATTTTGACCATCTCTGATTCTGTAGATCCATGTATTCCCACAGACAAACTAACAGTAACTGCTCTGTCAATATCTAACTGAATGGGACACAGAAATTACAAACTAAAAGTCAATTCTAGACTGGAAGTGGAGGAGGAGGGTTGTCTGGAATTTTTGTTTTCAGTAGGGAAAGCAATGGTTTTCTCTCTACTATCACTGTGTATCTACTTTTCAAAGTTCTTCAATTTTATGCATGATCACTCCTGTGGCTGAACATTACAGTTTCTCAGAATCCAGTTTGTGATTCTGAGTTTTATCACTGTAAAAGGCCAGTTCCTGGTCGCACTCACTTCTCACAACACTATGAATTTTGCTTTCATATCATGCTTCTGTATCTTACTTCAGGAGCAGAGTTTTACTCAAAGCAACTTTTACTCAAAGCTTCCCAAAGCTCAGTGTCCAAGACAGTACTCTGAGATGTCGAGAAGGTCAGATGAAGCAACAGCCAGCAGCTTAGCTTTCCTGACAAGTTTCCAGGGGGAAAAAAAAAAACAACAAAAAACCTAGGAAATGACCAAAAAAAAGGCCCCCTCTCACATCTGACAGGAATGACTCTCCTTAAAACAGGAATAATGTGCTCACACAAGTACAAGCTTAAGTGGGTCACAGGCTGACATGAGCTGACATTTTGCCCAAGCAGGCATGTCTCTGCCTGAAGTATCTTACTGAAGAAGTATTTTGGGGACAAAATATTAGTTTGAACACAAAAGCACTATTACAGTTGATTCAGCTTTGAATGGTGAAGCAAGAGGGTCCTGCAGAGGTGGACAGATGGACAATAATGAAATTGAAATGTCCCTTGCACAGATATTGGGATCACTAATGGTTTTTGGGGTTTTTTTCTGTTTTTTGGGGTTTTTTGGTTTTGGTTTTTTTTTTTTTTTTTGGGTTTTTTTTTTTTTTTTTTTTTTTGTGATCACTACTATACCAACTGATTTTTAGAAGACTATACACCAGCAACATCAACTAAAATTAAATCCAGAAACTTACACACACTTTGAAATATTGTTCATCCCAAACTCAAAGCAAGTTATTAGAGGGGGGGAAAATGGGCAAATAAGATTTTTTTTAAATGGTGGTTACATAAAAGTATACAAGAGATGCACTGTGACTCTTGTTTATATCAGAAAATGCTGAAGAAGAACGAACAGTAAGTAGGCCTATTGGTCCTACTAGATCTAAGTGGGAAAAGAAAACTATTTCTCACTGAAAATTGTAAAGATCCATGACTTCATTTCCAAGGACTATCTTGAAAAAACAAATACAGATATATTAATCTTCTAGACAGGAACTGGCAGCATACAAGTTGGGGGAAAAGGCATCTTAGAGGAAGGTTTTTGCTTTCATTTATTTTCCAAACAAAAGAGATCTTAACCATGTTTTCAGAAGATGAGAAAAAGGAGGCACCAACACTGGAAACAGTACTGAGGACTTATTTGCCTGAGAGGTACAAAGGTATTGATAAAAACTTCCAGCACTGACTCCCAGCTGGGAGCCCCAAACTGTAATACAGCTGCACATGGTGTGATAATTGTCACTGCTAATGTCCTCAGATCACAAGAGTCAAGCATATAATAGAGATACAACTTAAACCATGTCACGAAAGACAATGAGAGCTGAATTCATTCCACTCTGACTCAGGAACAAGTCTTACTAATGAGGTGTGCTACTCTCACGTTGCAGGACAGCGTGGCTGGGCAGGTCTGACACTTTTCAGTTTGTAGTCCTGTCACAGTGTAACCTGAAGGTAATTTCAGTAGAAAATACAAACCCATCTCCTACTGCTTGCATTCAAATCTCATCTTCACTCGACAAGAAGCAACTCCCCACCATGACCTCACTATTTCCACCTGGAGGCACAGTGTTTCCAACTGAGAGCCACAAAATGAGCTGATAGTTTTCCTAGATACAAACAAGTACAAAATGTTCTGAGGTTCACTGTGGAGATGGTATTTCAATTGCACCACATGCATCACTCTGATACACTAGGTGACCCTGACTAAGGACAGAAGACAGGGCAAGGGAGAACAGACTTGTTGGCTTAGGATGGGATACAGGAATTAATATTTTGCAGGAGACACAGTTGAATTAATGCTTGAACCAATTAATTATGTCCCCCACCTCTGCAAGTCGTACTGCAACTCATAAAAACTCACAGTGTCCTAGGTTTCTACATATTAAATGTTTAAAAAGTATATCAAATTGTGAAGGGTTAAAATTTATAAGTATAGACCAAAAAGCATTTACTGATGATAAACCATTCACTCCCCCTCACCCAGGAACAACTGTTTGAACCCCCTAAGCAGTCTATGTTCAGAACAATTCCCTGGGAAAATGGATTAATGGGAACACTGACTGTGAGGCTCTCAAAGAAGCGTGGCAAATGTGATTTCTGATCAACTGTGTAATTCCACACATGTATCACTCTCCATAGTATTTTACCATATTAACACATTACTTTTACCTAGTGTTTCTCCTACATAGAGGAAAGACAAGAAATGTACCCACATGAAAAGGTTTTGCACTTGACAACAAAATGAATGTTCTGAAACTACACTAAATTTCTTAAACAATAATTAAGCACCAAATGATCCATTTAAAAATTCACCACTACCATTAGAACAAATTAAATTAAGCCAAGATTAACATACTAAGTTTGCTCAACCCAAAAGCAGATAACTTCACATAGTTCCTGTTTAGCTATGTGCAAACTATTTTTCAAAATACCTGACCGTAAATAACTTCACATAGTTCCTGTTTAGCTATGTGCAAACTATTTTTCAAAATACCTGACCGTAAATAACTTCACATAGTTCCTGTTTAGCTATGTGCAAACTATTTTTCAAAATACCTGACCGTAAAGAAGGGCCAACAACACATGGAATTAAGTAAATGAGATAACTTTGACTTATATTCAAAGCATAGCAGCAAACTAGCTCTTTATCTTTTCCCCTACAGTAGTTATGATACTCCATTTCCAAGGCTTTTGCTGATAAAAATTAAGTTTTCACATTCTAACATATCCTAATACCCAATTTACAAAGCCGTGCCCCTTTTGACTAGCCCCTGTGTGTTACTTGCTGATTCTTGTGGGGGAGAAGTAAGGAGGAAATTTCCACAGGATTCTTTAAATATCCAGCAAGTCTATTTCACTGAAAACTATCGTTCACCTGGGTTGAAATTTTTAGCACTCCTTTGACCTTTATGTCAATGAAAACAGCAGGATCTAGGCAGCTGAAAGACTTCAGTACAGTAGGTTATCTTCTCTGTATTACTCAAACCAGGAATGCCCAAACACAGGGCCATTATACAGGGCTGTAGGTTAAATAGAGATGTTTGAATTATTCACAGAAATAATACAAATTTCAATACTTTGAAGTGGAAAAAAACAAACCTAAACATTTTCAGATCCACATGCATGTTTTACCACATATAATTGAAAAAACTTAGCTTGTAAAGAAGGAAACTCTTTTCTTGGGGAATTTACATTTGTTACCCATTAGTGACCATGAAAATGATACACAAGTAGTGTTTGCAAGAATATTTAGAGATTCAACACTTTTCACTCCTAACACTGAAATGTTTTTTTGTTTTTACTATACAAGCAATAATTCATAGAACAAGCTAAGTAGGGCCATCCTTTCAAATGGTCATCTTGCAGTGAGGTAGGAATTAAATAGCTCACATTTTTATATAATGGTAAGTGCAAATAAGGACTATGCATTTAGCTTTAAAGAGTTTAGAGAGAAGTTCAAAATCATAAAAAAGATGCCAATAATAAAGAAAAAAATATCCCAGCATTTCCCACGTTCCAAATGTTTCAAAATACGTGAGCTTGTTCCACATTTCACAAAAATATAAAATTAAAGTAACTTTGTAAGAAATTCCCCCTAAACCAGCTTCCCATGAGATGATTACTGATTATTCAGGAATATAGAAAGGCTGCAAAGTTTTTAAATTAAAAAATGCTTAATAACAGACCAATTTCCAGTACAACTACTATTTATGTTATTCAACAACCAACTATAGACACTGGCACTTATAATTGCCTCCCACAATCTGTATGAAATTGCTATCATACACAATTTCAGTGTAAACTGATTAAACAGCAACTAAAAAGCCAGGCAAAACACAAAGGCTGAAGACTTCAGTATTGAGCCTGAGTAGCAGTTTATGCTACTGATGATACCTAAGAGTGGTCTCTGATGTGCCCTGTCCTCACAGGTGTGATGTGAAGAACGGAGAATACTATAACTGCTCTAGAGGATGCAAACTCCCAGCACAAACTGACCAACATGACATTGCAAGTAACACTTAAATTTCAAAGACAATGCAAGACAATCTTTTCAAGGAATTCAGACAGGTCATTTCATTGCCAGCTGACATAGCCTTCACATTTAACATCACTTACACTTCTATTCTATTTATGCTATTAGAAACCTACTTATCCAACCCACTCATTCTAACCAAATCTGAAAGCTACCTAAAATTAATTTTGACTAGTATATCTAAACTTCACCTTACTGTCAATTCAGTGATTAAGCCATAATTCTATTACACATTTATTTAGATTGTATCTGGAAAGGAAGCATATCAATAGGGTAAAGGATATTGCAAGCAGCTTCTGAGATTTCTACTTAATTTTTCACTATTTACAGTAAAGGGAATAATGCAAATAAACAGATGGAAATTGTTATCAAAGAAAACTAACAGCCTCTTTAAAAACACCTGAGCATTTTGGAGGGGCTGGTACCACTTTCTTTTGACTGCCCCATCAGAGCCACAAACTCCTCAGGGATGAACCTAAAACTTATAATTTTTCATAGTTTAATACAACACTTTTATTTGTGTTAAATGCCATTGAACATTGACAATTAACAGCTCTTCATTAAAATGCTGGTTTTCTACAAAGACACAGAAATGCCAGAAGCAAGTGTAACTCCTATTCTGGCCGGCTCATACAATGCCTATACTTGGCAGGAACAAATTAGAATCTCCTAATCAATATCTCTACTCTGCATACATTTTTTTGTTGCTTAGTTGGTGAGGTTTGGGATTTTTTTTGTGGGGTGGGTTTTGTTTTTGTGGGGTGGGAGTTTTGGTCTGTTGCTTTTTTAAGGAACAAGCCATTCTTGTAAACTACTTCATCAAACTGGACTTTAAAAGGCTTTTTCCCAACACTCAGGTGACACTACTCCTCCCACCATCCTAAAAGACACCCGTGCACAGGTTTTTTGGGAGGGCAAGGTAAACCATTACAGATATTCAGAAAGCACATTCTTTAGCAATGTACACCATATATCACTGTCTTTGCTGACAGCTATCATGCATTACAAAGCTCCCAGTTATTACTAGGAACCGACATATACTCCACCACTTCAGCCTTAGCCAAAAATAGTGGTTGACAAGATTTGAAAGACATACAGCATGCCTAAGCTATCCAATAATGAATAATTTAAATCCTGTGCAGAGACAGGACATAAATCAACCAATTTTTTCACTGAAAATGAAGTTGACAGCCCATCCACTGAATGGCAAAACTTGCTCCTTAGAAGCAATTAGACCCTTCGTCAGCAAGGTCAAGTACATTGAGAAAGATCTACTGGACCACAGGTACTGATGTCAAAGTGGTAAAATTGAAACAAGTGTCCTGTGGCTTATTTCTCTTTCTCCCTTCATGAGAAAGAGTTTCTATTGCCAAAGATTCTTTTTTAATCTTGTCTTCACTCCCAAGGTCACTATGTCTTTGTCAAAGCTATAAAACCTGGAGCACAAGCGTAAAATTAGGAACAGCATCTTGATTTCTAGCTTTGGGTTTGGTGGTAGCCACACTGAAATGCTTCTTATAGAACAGTTAATTAGTCTGCATTTTAAAGATGCTGAAGGATAGAGCACAAAGAAACAATATGTACTGTCTAATTTATGCTTGGCAGCAGAGCAAAAATATACAAGATATGACTGTGCCATATAGCTACAGCTCATGGCAAACCCTGTCTTGCTTTAACACAGGTGAGAAGAATGCCTACTTTATGAATGCACACATGGAGGAGGGAAACCACCATCAATATCTCTGCTGCAGTTTTTGGTGAACACCTGCCACGACTACACCACAAATGCCAACACACAGCACATTATTAACACATCAAAAAAAAATTGCAGTCCTAATGGGTTCACATACTTATTTGTCATCCAAAGGTGACAGATCATAGCCTGGCAGAGGCTATGGTTAGTCAAGAAGCAGCAACAAAGTGTGAAGTTTCCTTTGCTGGGCAGAAGAATTTAAAGATTTGGGGGAAAAAAAAAAAAAGAAGTGGTGTCTTGAGAGAAAGAAGAAAGGATTGAACCCTGGGTGGGGTTTTTTTTTTTTCTTTCTCTACAAAGTCAAAAATAGAACAGCAATAGGAATTTCTCCCAAAAAGCAATAGAAATTCAGATGACCCTCAGGCCACAGGGCACTGGCCTTTAAAGCAGGTCCTGTGCTGTTTTCATATCCCATTCTGAAACTACGAGCTGACTGTGCAGCTGTTCCAGAAGTTATTACAAGAGAATGACTCTGGCACTGATGTCGCCTACACGTGAAAATTACTGTTGAAATAAGAAGAGGTGGAAAAGGGAGAAAAGATAACAGATGTTGTTCACAACATACAGGAGACCTACAAAAATGCAATGCAGTTCAGAAAATTCATATTAAGGCTCAAACTAAAAAGTTACTGTTGCTCACTTTAGAAAGTGGAGGTGGCTGTTAGATGCAGAGAAGAGTGTAAGCAACCAGAAGTGCATCAGAACAGAATTAAACTAGTTGAGGGTTTTATTACTATGAAGGAAGCCTAAGCATTGAGACAGAGTACTCCAAAGTACTTGCAGCACGGAGTTTGGGTGCCTGGGAAGCCGGAACTGTGCCAAATTGGTTTCTACTGGTAGGTCATGATCAAAGGGTTCTTTCCAAAGCTGCCTGCCTGCAGTGCACACCTGCAAGAGCAGTGCTCCCCAGTTGTGGCAATATCTGCAGCAATGAGGAATAATCTGGGATTAAACAGCAAAATGAGCTGACATCTAAACATAAGAAGGCTCCTTCTCTTTCTTGGAAGCAAGGATACCGAAAAGTCTCCAAAATTAATGCTTCCAAGAAGCTTACAGACATTGGGATTGCAATTATTTCACTAATTCCAAAACACAAAGCTTCTTTCTTTTAAAGCCAAAATGAAATTAGAAGACAATATTTCAGCACAATTAGAAGTATTACTTGGTTAGTACCAGAACAGGGCACTCTTATTTGCCAAGCAAGAGGTTAAGTATAAAGCTGTGAGCATCAAGGAATTTATTCAAGTACCAAGGGAAGAAAAGGAGACAGAAGCTGAGGAGACAAATGTTGTCAGACAGCTCTAAAGGGAAGAGAGACTTCAGACTGGAACTCTTTCCCACAAATCCCACAGCTGGATAACTCTAATTTTATTCAGGAACTATTAAGAAGAAATTGCTACAGAGCAACAAAGAGCAGCTGTTCTAAAATGTCTACAGAATTTCAAAAAATTAGTTTCCCTTTTTCCTTCTTTCCAGCATAATTTATTTTATTTCTATTATGTACACAGTGTACAAAAATAGTGATAAGCTTATTGAAATCACAGTAGTAGTTCAGGAGTTAAGATTTAAAAAAGAATGCACTACAGTAATGGTAATGTAAAGTGAATTTTTTCTCCCCTTTTCACTAATCTTCATATAAAGCTTTATTTGAATGTTATCAGCTTCAGCACTGGTTAATCACTTTCACAATTCTTTAATATAGAATTAGTCTCCATTTCTCAACAACTGGTGGAAGGTTATGCCAATCCAAATGAAGCAATTACAACAGAAATCAAGACTAACCATTTACATTTTCATTCACTGTAACAGCCTTAAAGTGTGATTAATCAAATCAGTCTTCCCTTTTCAGCCAGAGCTGTAATTGCTAAGTGCAAATTAAAGCATATTATATATGACATATGATACTTAATCTGAAGACAAATTTTTATTGAGGTTTAAGTCAAACTTTGTTAAATGAGTTAAAGATATCCACTGAATATATCTTAACATTACATACATGCCCTTTGGGAAAAGAAAAAATATTACAAAACATTACGAAAATACTTCAAGCCCCTTAGATATTCCAACTGCTTTGATCAAAACACCCCACAAAGAGCAACAGTAGTATCATGCTTGTAAGAATATACAGAAAATCTTCACAGTTTCTATCATGCAGTTCAAAAGGGGACAGCAGATAATTCTGGAATCCTAAACAATTATTTTTCAGCAATGATGTACAAAACTCCTTCACAATGACAAAACGGAACTACCAATTCTGTGAATAACTCCCTACTGGAGTAAGCTGGTAAGACTTCTGGTATTTTAATAACTGTTGACAACTGCTAGAAAAGCCCATTGCTATTACTGTCCCCTAAGCAAACAGGGGCAAGAAAATGACACCAGTAAGTGATCTAAAGGATAAGAGTTGATATTCTTATTCAATACCCTGATGTTCACTTTACCCTCTTAATTTTGCATCTATTGATAACCATATTGATGCTTTCTGATGTGGTTAAATAGACCTCTTTGTTCTACTACATGTATTGACAAAATCTAGAACAGTACTGTCTCAGAAAGGCAAACAGGAAAAAGCAGAACCTCTGAAAAACCTTCACAATCTAAAAAGAAAAAAAAATCCCAACCAAAACATGACACAGTAATGCTTTTGGAGGATTTGCTACCTACAGAAACATGATGTGGGATATTGCTTTAGGTCAAGGAGAAAAAAGACATTTGGGGTTATAGTAATGGAATCCATCTTCAGTGCACTGAACAGTCAAAATGCAACGTATCTGAGGATGTACAATTATGAAGAGTTAATCAATTACCTTTTTCCTATGAAATAATCCTCCACAGAAAGCATTTGCTTCAACCCAACAGACTTTACTATTTACATCACAGAACAGCTAATATAATTTGTATTAATAATTAAACAATATATTTGATAGATAGACAGATGACATCTGTTCAGCGTCCTGTCCCTTAAGTACACAATCAGTCCTCTTAAAAATGAAATCTTACCTGAAATAACTACACTGTTGCATATTACAGGAAAAAGTGTGTTGTATCAGATAATCCAATGTTTCCCACCCAGTTCACATTATAAGCCATGCATTTAGAACAGAAACACACTCGTCACATAGCCTGTGACAGCCCCACTGGACAGCACAGTCCCTGTACATCCTGCACATCCCATACAGGATCTAGCAGGTGGAGGATGACCAGCCAGCTGGCTGACCCTACATGGAACAAGATAGAGGAGGGCAGAGGTTAGAGACAGGCAGAGCTCCCCCTCCCAACAGGGAGAAGGTACTGTGTCATCTCCTAGCTGCAGCAGTCACAGAACAGGGAATCTAGCACCTTTGGGAACCTTCTTTTTCTTTCCAATCTGAGAATTGGCCAATAGCTTCAGAACTTATTTTAGGGAAAGGAAGATGCATTTGACAAGTCAGCTGACAGACAGAGAGCAAGCCTTTGACCTCTACCATGTCTCCATGCCTTGAAACCAGGATGAAATGTCCTTGTGAGTAAAACTCACATAATTCAAGTGTGAATTTGTTCTATTAAATTCTCATTTTTCATTCACTAAGAGCAGTGTTTCTTACATATATCTGAACCATCTGCACAATAAAGAATATAGTTGATGCTAAAGGTGGATTTCAAGAAGCCTTAGCTGCTACGAGGCATCTGGATGTGAAAGCTTAATTCAGACTTGCCTATTCTACTGTGTGATACCTACATTCTCTCTGGTACCTGAAGTACACTTTTAAACTTAATTCAAGACACAGTTAAACCACTCTGCAATTACCACATTCTCATGTTTTTTCCATTAATTGTTGAATAGCATTTCTAATTGGATCTCACTAGTTTAAAATATTAAACAGAAAAAGGAAAATCACCTAATTCCATCCACGCTGTATTCCTGTCATTATATACATTTCAAATTACCAGTTTAATACCTTATCCCACTTGCACTCATCTGTCATGGCCAGCAGGGTACAAAGGGAAGAAGAGAAAGACAAAAAAGGGAGAGAGGAGAATGAAAAAGGTGCAGGACTGTAACAGACCCCTACCTCTCAATAACGTGGCAAGACAGCATTTCATAGGCTGGCTATGAGTCCAATGGAAAATAGACTTTTACTTCTGAAATCAGGAATTTTTAATTGCAGTTTGCCTTGTGCTGCTTAGAGGAGGGAAACATCCTTCTCCACCCAAGCAGCGTCTGGGATCCAAAGCTGAAACCATTCATGAAGAAAGAATCACCAGATTCTAAGCTGTTGCTCATCAGAATGACTCTTTACATGCATACTATGCTATCATTTGCTGTACATATTAAAACATTTCTCATCCTCTGGAAAAGTCTTCCTTTCATGACACAGTCTACCACAACTGCTACTTGTAATATTCTACAGAAAAAAAAAAAAAAAAATATATATATATATATATATTCTACAGAGTATCACTCTTTGCTTAAATACACTCAGATGCTTCATGAAATCTCTGGATTTACAAAGTTTTCTTTGAAGCTGTCTTAATTACAGGAAGGCTTGTGCCTTTTTTAAATTAAGAGTTAAGAGAAGCCAAGAACAAGATGATTAGTAGTCACAACATTAATCTTTTCGCTGTACCTAACAACTTCATTACTATATAAACCCTTGTGGAGTTGCTGTTCTATTGAGCTGATGTTGATGTACTTGCTAGGGAGTTACTTCTACCTCTTCTGTTCTCCTCTGAGATGTAACAGATGGGCTCTCAGGAAATTGAATCTGATAGGAAACACACTCACTGACTTCAGTGAGCTCTTACAAGGCTAAAACAGAAAAATAAGGTTCTCAAGTGACAAAGAAACTCAATACATTTCATTTAAATACAAAGGCTTCTTTGGCAGTGGAAAAGAATTCCTGCTTCAGCAATGAGTTTCAGAAAATATACTGTCTTTTAATACTATTAGTATCATCACTTAATAAAGATGTATTTTAACAATTTTCTGGACAGACTTTACATACACTGCTTTCATCACAGGCAAGGAACAGCACCACTCACAATGCACACTGAACAGCAGATTCCAGCCCTTAACTCCCCAGCACAGTTGAGCAGCTTCATGCTACATTACTTTGGTAATGCAAAAAGAACCCAAAAATAGAGACATTTTTAACTTGGACTGTCTAAGTCTCCAGGGAAATGAGGCTTAGGCAGTCCCTCATCTGTTCACTTGTCACATTTAAATTTGCTGGCCAATTTCAACTAAATTTGATAAAGAGTTTGGACACTCAAAAATAATTAAGTTCCTGCAAATTCTACAAAAATTAGAAGCTGAGTACAAAAGAGACATCTACAAAATGCTTATAGGTGAAAGCAAAGAACTTTTAACCAATCTACCATCCATCACCTCATTAATGAAATAAAACCATTCAGCATGTGTTGTATTTGAATATTTATTGTGTTTATGCATATTTGAGTAAATATTCACCGTATATATTCAAAACCTTACAGGACAAGCTGCTCTAGACAGCCCTGCTTGAGGAAAGGCGGTGGACTAAATGATCTTTCCTGTCTGACCTGCAAAATTTTGGGGTGGTCTGGTGGTGTCACATGTGTAGTTTTAGAGAAGCCACACCAAATGATATTGAACAGGGAAGGAACTCCAGGGGAAGAGGAAGACAACATCATTGAAAGGTGAAGGAAATAAATCCAAAGGCAACTGAGTATTAGCCATCATGCTATTAATGGTCCTTTTTTCTTTCAGATTTTCACTGAAGACTGTCACTTCACTCTCCATGTTCTATTAGCAGAATCATTGTGGAAATAATCTCTAAGGTTACAAGCTACACAAATGTCATTACAGTAGTGTAAAATGTAATTTTCATAGCAAAGACCATTCCTTTAACCTTCTACACTGATGTGAATGTACCCACATTAGGAGTTGCATTTGAAAACACATACTCCTCATTAAATGAGGAAATAAATACAAAAATGTAGAGATGAGGCTTAGACCTGTCATTTTGGTGAAGGAGAGTACTGGAGAACAAATTTTGAAACAACTACAGGGGAGAAATAGTGAGAATCAGTAAACTACAGCAAATGGGGAATTTAGAGATATGGCTGAACTTTTCTAGCCTAACTGAATGCTCCAGAAGATTCTTGTACAAGCAAAAGAGTAAGAGTGGGGTCTGGGAGATCCATGGCTGGGTCCTCCCCACCAGCAGAGCACCCATATGCACATTTCCTGGACGAAGTGTATACTCTTTTGTGAAGGAAGCTGAGAAGACAAAGGCATTGAGTAGCCAACTGCAGGTTCAGGGTGGGACCCTGGTAAGGAGAAAAGTGACAGATCACAGGAGCAGGATCAGCCCCTACTGTGGACATGGAAAAGGAGTCATCTGCAAGTGAGTTTGTCATCTAAACTCCTCTTAGAAACAGTGGGCCACCAAATCCATTAATTCATGAGGACTGGAAGAACCCCACCCTAGTCAAGTAACTTGACCACACGAACAAATAGGGTAGAAGAGGGCTTCAGAAACCTAGGAAACACTAGGCTTAAAAACACCAGGCTTAAAATCTGTGTCAAGGCAAGCTCACAGAGCAGTCTAGGTGCTGACAAGGGCAGTGACAGGCTGTAGGAGTCAGAAGCTGCAAGGCTGAAAAACAGCATCAGTGTTGGAAAACATGGAGAACAATGGAAAACGTGAAAACCTCACAGAGATGAGTGCTTGGATGGGGCACAGGATCCAAACAAAGAATCATAACTGAGCTCAAATTGAAAGAGTGTAAGGAAAAGCAAACTTGATATGGTTTGGATTAGGACACCAAGGTCCTAAAACTGCTGAAGGGCTACTCTGGCACAGTGTATTTAGATTCAGCACTCCTGCAGGAGTTACAATAGTTGAAGGGTTCACTAGAATTGTGCTTAAAAAAAAAAAAAAAAAAAAAAAAGCTGCATGAAAATATCACAAAATTTTTGCAAAATATTATAGAATGGAAAAGAAAAGCTTTGTGGGTAATCTCAGCACTATTTAACAGCAATGCTGTAAAAGGTAAAATGACAGAAAAGTGCCTATTGAAATGACAAAATTATAATTCTGACAGGCCAACAAATTAAGGCAATAAATCGTACCCAAAAATACTTAAGGAACAATCTGGAAAAGACACAAAAAATAATAATGCCACTTTTCAGCTCTAAGTTCCATCACACTGGAAGACTAATATGATTAATGGATACCAACCTTAGATAAGGCCTGGGTAAGCACAAAGCAGTAAACCTGGCAAATTACTCCACAGAAAGTCAGAGGAGCCACTCTGAAATACATGTTAATGACTACACAGACGAACAGGACACCTTGCAAGCTTTTGTAAATTGGTATCATGACTGAAAAAAACCTTTAAAGAGGATTCCATATGCAAGGAAAACAAATTAAAAATCGCATCAAGCCCTTTCAGTGTCCTTCACAAAAAGCTCTTGAAGACACAGAGTAAGAGTCATGTTGCTTGGATATGTAACTTTACGAAGGCAAGAAAACCAAAGAAAAATAAATTGGCAGAACTCCTCCTGGAAACACACTGCCTAGAAGTATTTTATGGGAATCTCTTCAGATCCACTCTACTCTGTTATCTATAGACAAACTAATTATTCAGCAGCAAGAGCAGAGAACATCATAGCCTGGTATAAATTCTTGGAACAACTGCATCTGCAATAGTCTGGGCACTTCTGATTCCTCTTAGTATTGAAAGGATGTAAATGGGAAAGTTACTGAGAAGGACAGCAAGCACCTTGAAACACATGGAATATGCTAACCTAGGGAATCATTAAGACACCTGGATCCTCAGCCCAGAGAATGAGGTAACTGAGATATGATGGTAATTTATAAGATAATGAATAACATGAAAATGGAGACATAACAACTGTTCAGTGCACCTTCCAATTTAATAACTGAGGAACATTAAATGAAGTTAATGCGTGTCAAGTTCACAGAGGGCTTTCCTCACTAGTCATTATTCTTGCTCAAATACCTGCAACAGACATCAGAAGTTTCAAGTTTAAAAAGCAACTGGATGTGATTTTTGGACTACAACATTTTCAAGCAATAAAAAACAAAATCCACCATAGGCTAGGAGAGTATTTTGGGGTCTTTGTCCAGTCACAATGAAAGTCACTGTCCTATTGCCAACAGGAGATTTTAGTCAGTGCAATATCTGTATATTTTACTGGCATATTTCAGTAAAAAGCATTGGGATAGCTGCCATTTTCAGACACACTGACAATGCAAGATCCTCTGATTTTGTCCTAACCATCAAAGCTATATTCATCATATTGAGAATAAGATTTTAAGAAGGATTTTGCCTACCAAAGATACAAAGAAAACTTGGCTTTCATATATGACTAATTCAGAAGACAGACCTACTAGCGAATATTTATATCATCCCAGATTTTTATGAAAATCTGTAGATTACAAATAAATCTTTATAAGAAGTTTCTGTTACATAACCAAGCTGTGTTATCGACTTCAGAAGGCATCACAGGAACTAATCTCAGCTCTTTATATGCAAAGCAATACTTCAATTATGTCTCCTTGGCCTTAACTTTCAAGCTAGGCAGGAACGAGTCTAAGTAGTAATATACGTAGAGCAACCCAAGTTTGCACCTTTTTCTGTAACATATTCAGCCTAGACATAATATCTCAGGAAGCAATACTTTAAAATCTTCATACACTCCACATTAACAAAGTAAGGCAGTTATATGAAAGTCCAATATAGTAAAAATAGCTAGAGGAAAAGAGAAGAGAGTAGCAGGGGGAAGCAAGATATGATAATATTATATATCCTCAGTGACATGAATAAATTTTTTTTGTTTGCATTTAATCTCCATATAGCCTTTTTCCCCAGCTCTGAATTTCATTTATCACTGTATGCTGATAAGCTGTCAACAGTGGCAACACTTTCATATATTTTTGTGCAAGAACAATAAAAACATGACCCTTATTAGGACTTCTCAAAGGGAGAAAAAAGCCTAAAACAAAACAGTAATTCATATTATTCTTATTTTCCATCAAATAGAAACAGAATTTATTCCACAGAAACAGCATATTCAAAGTTTCCCTTGGGGCAGGAGGGGGAATGTTACTAAAACAGAGACAAAGGGGCTGCTTTGCAATATATCATAATAGGTTAACCAAAGTTCAAACTGTGAAAACTTAACATAATACATGTCTTACAAAATGAGAGAAACACTGAAAAGATTTCTGAATTATCTTTTAGGAGGATACAGATATTGCTATTTTAAAAAAAAACTTTTCGTCAGGAACAGCTTCTGAATCAAAACAATACTTTCAAGAACGTGAACCAAAATCTGCCTAGAGAGCAGAACAGCATCTGTAGCAGGACTTGCATTTATTTCCATTTTTTAAAGAGGTTAATTTAATAGTTTTGCTCC
Organism: Onychostruthus taczanowskii; assembly: GCF_017590055.1. Taxonomy (NCBI): domain Eukaryota; kingdom Metazoa; phylum Chordata; class Aves; order Passeriformes; family Passeridae; genus Onychostruthus; species Onychostruthus taczanowskii. Next base: position 3,109,210 of record NW_024505561.1, on the reverse strand, counting down.
AATACAAACCAACAGGAGAAATTGAAGAGTACCTAGGACTCCCTGCACAGCACTTAGAACAAAATCTTTGAACAGTTCTCACTGCTACAAAGAAACATGTACTGAAAATACGTTAAAAAATTTAGCCATGCACTGAAGTTGTTGGAGAATATAGACTGTTCACCATCTCAAGATCTAAAGGCTAACTGTTGAGTTCCATGATGATAGTTGAGAAACTCCAGTTATTTTTACAGAATACCTTTAGAGACAAATCCCCAGACAAATTACATAGAAAGTAATTACCTCTAATACTGCAACAATGCCAACAACCAGTCTTTCCTTTAACATGTTTAGTAAACAAATTCCTGGGACAGATAAAAATACTCTCTTTAAGCAGTATTTGGTCTTCTCAAAGCTATGCAATAGAGACTTCTACATGCATCCTTAACATATCCAGGTCAGTGTCATGGATGAGCATATCTACATCATCCTTTCACTGTTCCAGGCTGTGCACACTCCAGTATTTGACCAGAAGGTGCACGCCGTGTACACAACTTACAATACACACGGACATACAAATCTCCACAACTAACCAAAAGACAGCTGTCAAGGCTCTTACCTTGATTTGCATATTATCTTGCAAACACAGCATGTTAGGCAAACCTTTTGATTTTTAGCTGATAGATCCTTTAGCAGGTTTTTTTTAGTCCTCAGAACTGCTAATCAGACAGGCCTCATAACACCTTAGGATGGGTTTTGATGGCACATAATCACTTCAGGTAGATGGTGGCACATATATCCACTCCTAGAAACTTTATTTTTTCCACTTAGAAAATCAGTCCAAGAAATTCTGTCACAATAGAGCTGTCACAATAAGAGCCTTCACATATTCTAAAGGCAGGCAGAGTTTCTGATGAGAAACTCTGCAGAGCACTCAAGTCCCAAGGGAGAACCAGAAACATGGCACCCCCATTCCTTTGGCTGCTGCCAGTGACACAGCAGGCACTGGACAGAGATGCTGTTGTATCCACAACTTCCCCATTAGCAGAGGCATCCCCTTGCTCTTTGATTTGACTTGAGAGGCAAGAAACTTAACCTTCCTTTCCTCTGCAATGGCTGCTACCTCTAGTTTCTAGTTTCCAAGCAAGAATCATGACACCTGACAGCTCCTGGGAACAATCGCGCCCACCAACCCAGAGCCAACACAGGAATTTTTAGCAGGCCTTTGAAAAACAGCCCAATGTAATGAGTGTGTTCCATTATTGTCATTCAGGTAACAGTTTAGAAAATGTTGTCTTCCAACATCAGTTTCACGCCAAGAACTTCACAAATTAAATTAACGTAATTTGTTGTAAAATTGTGCTGACACACACGATCACCTTTAAAAATTAACTGTGTTAAACATACTTAGTGTTAAAGATACTTTGTTATTCATACACATCATGTTGTTTACAAAAAATAAACCCATGGAAACGACTTTGAGGGAAAGAGGGTCTGTTTATTAGAAAAAGGAACTCTTAATGAAAATACACAACTGAGCTTCATGCAGTGCAAGCAACAACAGTTACTAATTTTAGTAAAATTCTCACAGTTATTTCTGTATTAAGCTTTGGTCCATGTACACTACCCACACATTGTTTGTATTCTGTAACCATGTGGTTATAACCTGATTTAAACAACAGCGTATAACATACAAGATGGCAAGGATCTACATGTGGCATTTACTTAGATGGTCTAAAAACCAGGATCATGGATAAAAAAAAAAATAAGCTTTTGGACTACATAATCTCTATCATCAGTCAGTTTAGCCCACCTGAATAAATGCTCAAGACTTCCAGAACTCTTGAAACATCAGTTAATGTATTTATTCTGGAGTAATTTTTCTATGTTAAGATTTTATTGAGGTCATAAAACCCACTTAATTCTGACTTGTGCTTGGAGATAACCCGATGCTTACATCACCACCCCCTTTAAAAATAAAGCCAATTTTAGTTCTAGCCATAGACCTACCAGCTTTCACTTGTTCCTAACAATAGCAAAGGCAGCACAGTAATTGTGTGAGAAGTCAGGAACAAAAAAAGAAGAGTGAAAGGAAAAGAGATATCATTTTTCAAAGAACATCTATGCTGAAAGTCTTCTTAGGAAAAAAAAAAAAAGGTAATCAAAAAAACCCAGCTTTGCCTGACATCAGTTTTTAGTGACCTGATTCTCTTTGGAATGCACAGTCGTAAAAGGTAACTTATAATGTGCTCACTTCTCCTCTCCATTTATCTAATAATACACACAAGCAACAGTCTTTTGAAACCTTTCCAGAAACACTGTCAGGTACTTAGATCCTGCTGAAGACAGAGCATGGAACTACACAAAAGAAAATCAGCATGATAGAAGTTATGTATGCCTTAACTTTTTGGGGATTACAAAAAGACAGGAATAAATAGCCACAGTAAAGAGGGAGTAACACAAAAGAATGCTCACAAACAAAGAGCTTTTACCAAATACAAAAAGATACAAGACATACTTGATAAAAGGTGAAATCAAGAATCATTCCAACTGTTGAGTGTATTCCACATTCTGGCTGGGGTTTCGTTTTGCCTATTACAGGTAATATGCAATTACCAACAAACTTCATTAATAACTGACACATGATAAAAAGATTTGCACCGAAAACATGCAAAAGCCCCAGCCTGGGTAACCTTAACACTTTAAAATGAGTCATTAATTGTATTAATGATTATGTTCCTTTAAATAAGGATTTTGACAATGCCATCTTGGTACACAAGGTCAAAAGACATGTGGCTCCAAATTTCAATCAACACATGAGCTAGCTGAATCTCTGAGAAAAGGATGATAGAAAGGGAAGACCATACTTCTCTTAAATTTAATGTGGCAATAAACAAAGCAAACAGCTAGCTAGTATCATTCTAGTCAACTTAACTTTACATTTAGGCCTCAAATTCCACCAAAAGGTAGAACACCAAAGAGGACGGAAGGAGTCCATGCAGGAAGAACTGGACAAGAGATTACCCTTTATTTTATTTTCTTTACTGGTAGTACCTGAATGTTTTTTTTCTACATCCCAATGAATTGTGCACCCATCCCACCTTGGATACCACTGGTCTCCAAATCAATCTCTTACCTAAGTACTAGTCTGCAGAGGCACAAGAAAAAGAGCTGTATATTCACCAGTCCAGGTTATTAAAATGCACAATGGAGACAGCTTTCTTGTTCTTCAGAAGCAACCTTGAGTGGTACTCAACCACAGCTCAAAAACTACAAGCTGATAGCAGACACCTCTCTTGGCAGCATTTCCATTACATCTTATATAAGCAAATTGTCTGGATTTTTCCAGTCTCTTTTGTTGTGTTCCAGACTTTGCCCCAGATAATGAAGAGCTGACAGTAGAGCTGCCTTGCTATTTCAGTCCTACCCCCGAACAGCTGGTGTGGAAACACAGGCAGCAAATACTATTACTCAGATAGGGTGAAATTACATCTTATAATTCAAGTCATTGTCTTTAAAACAAACAAACAAAAAAAATCAATAGGCTATTTCATTGTCAACTAACGAATCACTGAATAACACCCAGAAACTTAATTACTTCTCCCTATTAAAATAATTTTAACCAGAGTGGAAAGCAGGATTTCTCCTCTGCCACACACTGCTTAAAAAGTGAATCAGCAACAACAAAAAGGAGAAGCCATACAAACAGCAGGACCCCTAGGAAACCACACTGAACACACGTCAACACTTCCTAGAGAAGAGCTCTTGAACAAGAGGGGGTATCATTTGTCCTCACAATCACAATTTTAATTTAAAAAGTACTCTCCAGACCAAATTTATTGCAAAAATAATGTATAGAACAGTACTGAAGAGTCACCATCTGTTACATGAAGCCAAAACCAGGTATCAAACACAGATTTTGTATTAAGCACTCATACCAAAGCAAGGCAAACATTCACCACAATAACTACCATGCTGCAAGGTTATCATAGTAGGAGTGATCCAGTTAAACCTCTCTTCACAGCTGGGTGTCCACCCCAGAAGCTTCAGACTACATAGCCTCACTCAGTCTTTTCAACCATGAAACCTAAACTGACTAGTCAAGTACAGCCTGTTGCACAAAGACTGAGCTCCAGAACCAAATGCAAACATGACACCTCAAGCCCAAGAATGCAATAGTAAAAAAACCCAGAGGCCTTTAGGCACATTCAGGAACTCCAAAGTTTATAGAAGATGACTTTTAATACCTAATTGCTGCTATGTCAAATCTCTACATGACTGTCTCTCTTTGGTGGTTTCCCACAATGATGAAAGCAGCAGACTCAATTTGGCAAATAGACAAATAACAGTCACTAGAAACACCATCTACTTGGATTTCATAAATTCTTTCTTTTTCCTTTTCAGGGTTTTTTTCACCCCCTAATCTCAATACCCTACTTAATTTCAGATTCCTTCCTTTTAATGCTTAATTCAGAAAATAAAGTAGTTCAGTAGGACATGAGGCAATTTATATCTATTCCCACTGCTGCTTCCTCCCAATTTGAGTGTGTATAAATAAACATATAAAGTCACTCAAAGGGAAACAGCAGCCCCCAAATATCCACTGCTTTAGAACAGCATCACTTCTGGCTGCACCAGAAAATTGCGTCCCACCACAATTTCCTGAAGTGCATTGTCATATAACACAACCTCTGTTTACTGCTAGACTGGCACAGCCCACCCAAATCTCCTCAAACACAGGTGCTGGCCTGAACTTAGTAACAAGTTCTATATCCATCAACTAAGTGGGAGAGAGATCACCCTAACTCCTTTAAGGGGGGGGAAAAAAAAAAAAGCCAACCTGGATACCTTTTCTCCCAAGCAGGTAAGAAAACCAAATGAAACCAATATCAAAAAGAAATAATCAGATTTATCTCCTGAAACAGTACTTTGCTCCTATTACAAGCCTCCAAAGCATATACGTGGTGCTGAAAGCAATTTCATACAGACTCATTCCTTTACAATGTAGGTTAGAGTGCTTTTTAAATTACTAGTCCTTGAAAAGACTCCTTTTAACATCTGTAAGGCATTTAGACATGCTTTCTACATAAGAACAGTTAGAAATCTCACAGCAGGCTCAAAATCAAAATTTATGCTCATTTATTTATAGCTGAGTTACTCTAAGACTTTGATCAAGACAGAGCAATAGATATGAAACAGTATTTTAAAAGAGCTGTTGGGTTCTCAGTTGTAACAACCAACTCAACTGACGCAATTCAAACTTCATTTTTCTATTTCTCACCTTTCTAATGTTCTGAAATGCTCAGTGTAACATCTCCTTATTATAACCTGATTTCAATAGCTTGCAAGAAGCAGCATTTTTCTCAGCTCCATTTTAACAGCTTTGCTGATGCACACAGCACACGAGAGAAACACAGCCGTGAAAAATGATAAAACAAGCCACTTGGATAGACTCAGCATCTTGCTCCCTGTGAAACTGCTGAAAGGCATCAGAAACGAGAGATCTCAGAGAAAAGGTGCTGGCTTGTGATTATAACTATGAGTAGGAACACAACTGTGGGGTATGTGCCAGTTGTAACCCTGTCCCTGATCCGCTCTCCCTTTTTGTTAACACAAGGACAGATGAGAAATCTCATTTTTACTGGCTTGGCACCCTCCACACTGCCACAGGATACACCATGCTCAATGCCCATCTGCCACTGCAGAGGGCACGGTGAGTGGCAAACTTGAGAGTAGAAAGAGATCTTAATTTATTTATGTTCTAGGACAGTTTGTCTCTTATATATCAATGCATTGCAGGTGCACCCATTGGTGCTCAGATTGCACAAGTGCTTTTTTAATCAACAGGAAAACAATGGCAATGCTGAGTATTTCACAGGACAAAAATATTATCAAAGATACTTAAACTGGGAACAAAAACAATAGAGCAGGAGAACCTCCTCTTTCACAGCTATGAAAGATAAAGTGATCTGGCTTGCATCTCCTTTCTTATTCACCAGAGACAACCTATATGTTAATGACATCTACAATCCAGGTCCAGTGCAAGCCTACTCACACAAGCTATATTTTCCTTTGGCCCTTAAGAAATTATTTATAAACCCACAGGAAGCAGAAATAGTTCATTTGTGAGGCTCTCAAACCATCTAGGAAACAGAGAAAACAACTTCCAGATTCCAAAACATAACCATTACCTTGGTGGCATAAAAAACCTTGTCTTCTACTATGTTACACAAGGTGATCTAACATTTGAAGAGTGCACATCTTCAAACCAGTGTCATTCAGGATATAAACTTGAATGTCGTTGGAGTTACTTGAAACAAACTAATTCAGCTTATCAACACTAAAATCACATACATCCAGTGCTTGTCATTGTGGCAATCTGGTATGTGTTCTTTGCCTTTACAGTATCTATGTTTTTTTCCTTCATGCACCACAGTGTTTTAATTGACTTACAGATACTGGACACCCCCATATAAAATGATAAGCAAACATGAGTTCATTCTTACAACTAACTTTGTACATACTCTTTGAGAAGTTATTTTGAATTCAAAAAATGCTCTGTAATCTATCTAATTACTGGACTCATCAGCCCAAAATGAAAAAATACGAACACAGAAGATACATATTACAGATGTACGGAACATGGTAACCACTAAATGTCAACATTTTAGTTGTCAGATCTTGCTTGGCAGATGTTTACTTACAAGCTTCACTTGACTCAATAGGAGTTTCCATAAAAATATTTTTTCCTATCTCTTCAGAGCTGTTTTTTCCTCTATTTGAAGGAAAACTTACAGCTGAAATTATTCAGCACCTATGTGCTTTATACACTATACAAAATTAAGTAGTCATTTTTCTATAGGGAAGGAATACAACAATCATGTGCAAGCATACTTGCACATCTGTTATTTTGAACATTGTTTTTGTTTGTTGCTGGAGGGTCCAAAATCCCCAAATAATTATTGCAAAGGCCCACTGCAATCCAGTTGTATAAACACAAATAAACCTAAGATAACGCCCCGAGCACTAAGAGTAATGACAGAGGTGGAAGAGATAGTTTAGTCAGGCATGAAATTGATTTTGTAATAGCAAATATCTGTTGCCTTCCATGTGCTAAGTAAATAATTCTAAAGAAGAGAGTAAAGATAATAATAAAAAAAATCATTACCTGCTCCTACTAAATCAAATGAAAGACTGAAACCTGTTCTTACATTGACCCTGAAACCTGTTTAATAGCTAATTAAAGCAATTACTCCAAGCATTACAAAATCCTTAATCATCAACAACTTCAGATGCAGAGAAGACTTTTTTTTAACTTTCTTCAAAGTTATTAGTATTTTCTTTAAATGAGAAGTTTATGTCAGCAGAACTTTCACCAGTTCTCACTACATTGTTAACCACAAACACGAATCTTTACCTTCAACTAATGTGGTTAACAGAAAATATTCTTCACAGACTTTACCAGATTTGACTGTTCAGCAAAAGACGTATTAAAGTATTCAGTAATTTCAGCATTTTTCTCAAAAGACTTCAACTGAAAGGTTACTGAAAGTAACCCTAAAACAGACTTTTATTCCTCCTATTCAGAAACAAGTTTGGTAACCAACAGAAATCCAGTATTATTGCAAAGCAATTAGCAAAACCTCTCTTCTGGACCTCCCCACACCAGCATCTAAACTTCTGGACTCCTTCACATTGCTCACTCTTTTAAGCTTCCTTCAGTTACTTTTCTCCTCGTCTCCAAAGCCACCTGACACAGCCTCTCAACCTGCATTCCTTCATTTGGAAGTCCCAGCCACAAACAATATTTTTAGTTTTAATCAAGCTTTATGTTCAGCAACTTTTCATAGCCTTTTAATAGCAACTAGTTCTCCAGTGCTGTTCTCGGTGCTTACTGGAGTTAATTACGCTGCTGTTTTGAACACTGATCATTTTCAAGTTAGTAAATGTTGCTGTGCTGGAACAAGACACAGAACAATAACCAGAACTAATGGCTTGGCCCTTATGAGGTGTTCAGCTTGACAGTATATCCAGTCATAAATTAGATAACTAAAAGGTTAACAAAGGCAAAGGCAACTTTATTAAACTTTACCTTAGCTTTGGTACTTCTGCCTACACTTAAAAACCCAATATATTCTTGAGTAGATCATTAAGGGATAGAAATACAGTACTAAAAACAAGAAAGAAACTCAGTCAATCCTATTCAGTTAAGATCTTGAACAATTTTGAGTTGAGGCAGGGGAAATCCCCAAATGAATTCCAAGTTGGAACGCATGACCACATTGCTAAAACAGAAATGCTCAAAACACTCGTTTAATAATGTTGTCTTCTATCCAGTTCAGAACACCCCCAAAACCCACATTCAGCCATTAACTGACATCTCCTGCAGAAAGACAAGAATGAAGCATCAGGAAACGCTGAAAGGGATCAGTAGATGTTGGTAGAACAGCAACATCTTTCATTGGCAGTAAGTGCACTTTTCTAAAGTTTCTATACAAAACATTGTAACTTGCAAGCAACTCCTGCTGCCTTTTCTCCTCTCCTTTATGGCATGGCACTAGTTAGAGCAAGGGAAACCTGCCAACACAAGAAAATTGAAATAGAAATCTCAACTGAATTGCCCACTCAGTTAAAAACCATTTAATACATTATTTGAAAAATCACCTACCTTTTTTTCTCAGTTACAAAACCCATTCCTAATGTGTCTTAAAAAAATAATAATAAATAAAAGGAAGGACAAGTATTGGGCAAAAGAGTTCAGAAGAGATTTAATAAACTGTCATGCAAGTTCCATCAGCTAGTTCATTCATGCAATAATAATCCAGACAGACAGATAAAATAATAATTTATTTAAGGGACAAATGTAATTACTCAAAGTAAAAATATGTGTAATTATAAAAAAAAATTATTATATATAGGGCTGCCTTATTAGACAAAGAAGCTTAGGTAGTTTGTTCCCAAGTTAATAAAAAGTTCTTTTGGTGTCACCAAAGAATTTTAGAGACACAAGACAATTTCACTCTTCTGCAACAACCTGCGTCAACACAGTTTCACTTTGCAACTTTACTTCTTTTTCATGCGGCAACAAATCATCTGAGTCGACTTTCACTCCACCCCCTCCCTTTTTCTTTCCTGTTGTTGTTAAATAAAATCCACACTGCTTTCAAACTCGATTTTGAGTTCACTGACTACATACCCACCAAAAGGTACTGGCACATCGACAAGCAGAGCCTGGACTATCACACTTCAGGCACAAGCCAGCGAAGACCACATGCTGTTCTTCCTTCAAGCTGACTTGATCACAGAATGGGCCACATTGGAAGGGACCACAGTGACACCTCTTTGATTTTTACCTGTTTAGAGCAAAGATTTCCTTGTGCTTTCAATCCAGTTTCTTCTAGTGAAACACATTCTGTAGATGGGTCTAACAGGGCAGGCCCAGGGTGCCTTTCAAATTAGAGCCCACTCAAAACCAAGCTTTTATCTTTCTGTTCCAACAGCATCAGACAAGTTTCATCTACATAAAACCCAAATGAGCTTTCTTTCATAGCAGTAATGAATATCATCATAGCTATTTTTCTACTGCATGAATCTCACTTGGAATTTTTAGCACAGCAATTACAGTCAGAGGACGCAAATTGTCCCAATATCTATCATTTCAGGCATGATAGCTTTACTTACAATAGAAATTACTTCTTTTAATGGGATATTACAGTAAACACATGCCACTAGATTTTCTGTTTCAGGGTGTTCCTGATATGATTAAACTGTTTTAATCTTTTATCAAAATGAAGTGATTGCCATTTCACTCTCTCCCATACCTGTATGCAGCATCTCTGTCAGACAAATTTGAACTTTTATTAACCTCATATATACTCGTAACAACCCTGCCTATTCTCCACAACCGTTGCAACATCAGGGATGGGCCCATAATCCTAGCTTGCAAGTAAGGTGAAATACTTACTACAGATGTGCATTAGGACTTAGTAAAATAAAGACATAGTACCATAGTGGTATTCTTGTTAACTCAGATTTTAGTGGGCAGTGCTTACTTTGATAAGTTAGGGTCTCTTTTCCCTCTACCCACTCCTTAAATGGTTACCTGGGAGAAGAGATCAACCCCCACATTGCAACAACCTCCATTTGGGTGGTTTTAGAGAGAAGTAAGGTCTCCTCTGAGCCTCCTTTTCTCCAGGCCAAACAATTCCAGCTCCCTCAGCTGTTTTTCACTGGATTTCTGCTCTAGATCCTCCACCAGCTTTGTTGCCCTTCTTTGGATATGCTCCAGTAACTGATGAGAGGGACGCTTCAGCCACCAAGTGTGAAAAAAGCACAACAAACAAAGGGCTAAGCTTCTCCATAATAAGGCAAAAAAAGCAGTTGGCAAACAAGACATCAGTGAAGAAAAATTTTCAAGAGAGCAATTCAGTAAGTGATGTGAGTACAAGAGAAAAGTCTCTTGTGATGGTTTTGTTGCAGTTTTGTGCATTGATGGAATGGGCCAAACAAGCAGCATGGATATTGCTTCTTTTAATAGTTTGCTAGAGTGAAGTGGTATTTTGCTAGAGGCAAAAAGAACTGAAGAGAAAGAATTAAAAATAAATAGGCCAGAACGAAGCGTATTTTCAATTTCAGCTGCAAAACCAATGTAGCAACAACTTTCTCTTCTTTTAGTATGAAAAATAATTATGGCATATTGCAATGTCACCAACGTAAAACAAAGACTGAACACAAGGGTCTGTGGCACTTGCTTCTTTCACCATTTCAAGAGAAAATTGTTTGCTCTACTGAGAGGTTTCTTTATGCATAGTAACATGAAAGTAGAAAACCAGCATGTAAGTCTGATATGCTCAATCTCTATATTTAAGTTTCCACTGAAATAAAAGAAAATAATCTTCACAACTAACTGAAAATTTAAAGACGTCTCCAAAATAAGAGTGCTTGCTTCTCTTGCTTGTAGTGAGTATGATTTTATTTGCACATGGTTCAGCACTTGTTCCAAAGTGACTCTGCATACGCCCCGAAAAGTGCAAACCTAAGTCATGAAGGTCAAATCAAATTCCAATATCAGACAAATAGATCTATTGACCATAATAAATGCATTTTCTGTTTTGTTCCTGAAGCCTCCAGACACTGGAAACAAACCTTTGGGGAAAAACAACCTATGGGTTGACTTCTATTGCTGTTATGGGTCCACCAACCCTTAAGACAAAAAGAAAAATAATTTCACTGCCATTTCCTGGTTTTACATCTTGCCAGGTCTATTAAAGACAACTGGAGTTTTTTCCTCTCTCCACTGCAATACTAACACATTAGTTCTCAGTACTATTTTTGCAGGCTGGAATAAACTAGCTCTACACTTCTCCTCTGGAAGTCACACACTTTACACATTTTTCTGAATAATGTTTCCTCTTTAAAGATAAGGAGTCTTTTCCTTACCAATGTCATCAACACCAACTCTGTAAGCTCTTGAAATTAGATACATACCAGGTAAGCATTAAAAAAATAGCTTAAAGGAAAAAAAATAGTATAAAAGTAGGTACTAAGATTTATATAAATATACTAATTACTACAGATTAGAATAAATTATCTTGTCTCTTGATTTCTCCTTTGGAAATCGCATACTCCAGACCCTAAGTATTCTTATTTCTTTCTTCTGTACTTTGTTTACCTGAATTGTGTTTCTGTTTTCTGTTCGTCTCTCTTACACTGCCCAAAATGGGGCAGAATAATTCAGAGGGTTAGCAAGGCTGAACATAACAAAAACTTAACTACTTGTGCCACATGCCTGCAGATGATGATCCTTTTTATGCAGACCAATATAAATTCACTTTCATCAAACGAGCCTGACATCATCAAATAGTGATTAGCTGCAGCTTGTGCTGGTTGCAGCTGGGACACAGTTAATTTTCCTCACAGTGGCTGGTAAGGGGTTGTTTTGGATTTGTGCTGAACAGGGATTGATAATATAGAGATGTTTTTGTTAGTGGTGAGCTGAGCTTACACAGAGCCAAGGCATTTTCTGCTTTTCCTTACTGCCACGAGGGCAAGGAAGTTGGGAGTGCACAGGACCACTCCTCCAAACTATCAAGCTCCCTTGAAATTCTGAAACCATCTCTTCAACATCCCAGCAGATGCTCTCACCTTGGTCACAAACATCCATATAATTAATAAACTAAACTAAACATCCATATAATTAATAAACTAACTACTGATGTCTTCAGATAGATGAGCCTCAGGACTACAAAGTAATTCCCTGCAAAAGTACATTACTGAAATCTGTTCTGCATATAGTTTGCAAACAAATTTTGGACCAACTTGCATTCTTCTTCTCTGAGCCATTCTTCCCCTGTGTAACTTGTGAATATCCCATTTCAGGAGCTCCCTAGAGCTCCTGAAATTAGGTGTGGACAGCTCCTAATATTTCTTTCCATACCTTCACCAAAACTTGATATGTAGAAGTCAGGTGATTCAATCCCACCTTGGAACTTCTCATTTTTAAAGAGAAAACATTACCTTACTCAGAATGGCAATGCTCTGCTTTCTCTATTAGCTGAGTTTTTATTAGATTTACTTAAACACTCAGATTCCCCCCAACTGATACTATCCACTTTTTAAAGTTCAAATTCAGAGACAGAAAGGGAACAGGAGGGCTGGTAAGGTCAGTCCAGCTTCATAACCTTAAACACACAAACCAAATGATATGTAAGTCAGCTCACAGATGGTGTCAGTCGATACCATTCATAGGGTTTTGAGCACAAAGCACATGGCATTAGAACATCTAGAAGAGGATCCAAACAATTCCATTTTAAGAAATATGTCTACTGCGTACAGCCTTCATTAAAACACTGGAAAAGCACCCTGCTGTAATATAAATTAGTGTTTTAGCCCTTTGAATTTTAAATGGTTTGGAGTTTTGAGTAGCGCTTTCCCGAAAGATGAAATACTTAGTCTGGCGCCAGTTGATCTTCAGGTCACTTAAATCCAGAAACTTGGAAGATAAATATATACTTCACTCCTGGTCTCATCAAAAGCCTTTAAGGTGAGTAAACACATTTTGAAGTCTGAGCCTCGGTGTCTCTGATTCTTGATTTTTGTATTTTCTTTTATAGATTTCAATACTCTTAAAATGTTCTTCCTCTAGCAGTACCTCTTCATGCAATGCACGATATATTTACACCTTTGTTTCTGGAAGTATTGCTCTTAACGCTGGCACAAGTGCAGCAGAAACAACAGTAATCAATTTGATTTGGCCTTATGAAACAAGTGTCATTTTGATAAATGATCCTAATTAACTTGATATTTCAGGTAGAAAGTGTATTGAGTTAATGTGTTGGCATCTCTCTAGTTATAGTCAGACAAGTACAGATGTTGCAATAAAGCAGCAGTAGTACATTATTAACTTTGCAAGTCACTCAGACTGCATTCACAAAGTTTGATCAGAGCCACACAACTCAGCAATTGAAAGAAAATGCTGATTTTAAGTTTTAATTATTCAGCAACATACAGAAGTAGTAGTCCCAGGAAGTTTCAAAGCTATAGGTCATTCCTTGATGATCCCTCTTCAGCATGGAAATGATTAATTAGTATAGTGGCAGCACAGTTGTTTAGAAAACCTTGCTTAGACTCCAAAAGACAAAACCTGTGTTTCTTCTCTTTTACATAAATCTAATTACCAAGTGTCCTGTTAAGGCTAAAAGACATCATACATTTACATAAACCTAATTACCAAATGTCCTGTTATGGCTAAAAGACATCATACATTTACATAAATCTAATTACAAGATGTCTTGTTAAAGCTAAAAGACATCATATGTTTATGCATTACTTTCTTATGCTGTGCAAGTCTTTGATCTGTGACTCACGGCTGGCAAATACAAGTTTAGTTTCCATTTAGCAATTGTAACAGATAAAATAAACACTAATCATCTGCTCTGAAGTCAAAGCAGTCTTACATTTTCCCCATTTTTCTACTGAGTCCTCTGCAGCTCTAAATCAATTTCTTGTGCTTACCAATTGGTACAGACTTGCAGCTTCACTTCCTAGCAAAGCCCAGCTCTCCTGCAGGACGGGAGCAGCTTTGTTACCTGGCTAGGACAGGCAACCACGAGCACCGCTGGGATGCCACGCAACTCCGTCACCGCGAGTTCGCGCACTCCAGCGCAGGCTGGAGCTGACTTCTGCCAGAACAGCTTCCTCCTCAGACACCCCTGGGCTACTCAGCCCCCTCTGGAATCGACAGGGAGCTGCCAGCCTGCTGTGCAGCCAGCAGTGGTTGAACTCCAACACTCCTTCCCACTCTCAAACACTTCTTGGAAACACTTGCAGAAGCACAGAGACTGAAAAGGACAAAGTGCCTCCTACCTGCAGCAGGCTTCAAATGAGTTTGGAGAACCATGCCCCAGCTACTCTAATTCTCAGCCCTTCAGAAATGGTCTTCCCTTTTTTATCAAGTTTGGCCTGCTAAAAACAAGCATGTAAGGCTGAAGATACCTTCTGAGGCTTCTTACATCCAATTACCCATCTCCTCAGGGGTTTCCTCTGGCAAGACAGCTGAAAGAAGTGGTTTCTCAAATTTTTTTTCAGATCCACAGAAAGGTGTCTCTGGAGAAACAGTTTCTGTTCTTAAAATCTATCCATCAAAAATCAGGATAGTTTCCACAGGTGTTAGCCCCAAAGAAATATCCTTGAAATTAGATCAGTCTACTTTCATGTTGTGGACCATGAGGCAGAGGGGATCAGTCACCAGGGTTGTAACATTCAGGCTGACACATCAACTAAGACAGCCTAGAAATGGATGTACCATGGGCTTGACAACAGATGAAAATTACTTCAGGCAGCCATGCCTCTGTCAAACTTAGATACCTCAATACAAACACAAAAGAATAATAAAAAACTGTACGCCACAGAAAAATACATACTTCTACACAGTAATGAAAACAAAGAAAAAAGGTAAAAAAAGTACAAATTCAGTAACTTCAGTTGGCTACAGCAGTAGAATACTCTTCTCTGGTCACAACAAAATGGAATATTTAGGCATCATTATTCTAATAGTAAAACTACTGAAGACTTCCACAGGGGTCACAGACTACCGTGTGTTTGTCCTCAGCTGGTACTGCAAGAGGGTACCCCTGAATCTCAGCTGGGCCCAGAACCAGCTGTTTTGATTTCAGGTTGGCATATATGAGTTTCTAATAAAGCGCAAATCATAAGGGAAATATGTAGTAAATACCTGGGATTTTTTCATTACAAAAGTTAAAATTACCAAGGCCATGAAGTTCTAGAAGAAAAAAACTTTCTGTATCAAAATCACACCTTAACCATGGCTAAATCTGTTTAATTTTAATTTTAAATATTCCTTTACACGCAATGCATATATAAAAGGGACAGAGTTCAATACCAATAATACCCAATGCTTAAATAATCCCCTATTTAGTTTAGTAATTTTGCTATTCTGTTGAATCACTTTGCAATGAAAGAAGCATCTGTGCACTAAGAAAAATATTTGAAAATAGCATATTAGTCCCTCTAGACTAAACTTTCTTTTGAATTTTTTTCCCTACCACAGACAGCTAAATCTTCTTGCACCGCTGACTTGGAAGCAGGAAGATGTAAAAGCTGCAATTCATTTCACTGCACCATCTTGTGGTTAATAGTAGCAGCCACAACAAGAATGATCCACAGCAGTATTGTCAGATGTTGACAAGACCTCTGCACTGCCCCACACTTCTAGGATTTAAACTGACTCCTTCAAAGTGTGCCATGGAAAGCTATCTGTCTCACTGCTTCAGCCAGGTTCCAACAGAGGGCATAAAACAATGAAATTTCTCAGTTTTGGAGTGTTTATTTGGCTATGCAGCAAGTTTTAAACATCCACAATCATACAGCCTTGTTATTTCACTTCCTTAACAATGGATTTTACTCTTTCCTTCACTATGGTCCCTATAGACAGCTGTACATTACAAATGCAACAAAACCCTGACAAAGTTCAGGCAAACAAGAGGACAATTGTGTGTCATGTAGCATCAGAATGTGGTGTACCACCTTACACCTTTGCTTGTCAAGACTGAGATGGCAAAGAACAGGTGCCAGTTGAAAAAACTTAATGCACAACAGCTCCTTTTATATTCATTTCATTGAGAAAACTGGAAGGCATTTGCAAACAGCCACAGGCACTGACTATAGTGGTTATATCCCCTTCTAGAATCCTCTTGTCCTTGTAGAGGAGGCAAGGACAATTTTCATACTGGTGCATGAACATGAACATATATGAGCCTTAACACGTTTTCAAAACCACTCCAGCATTTTTATTGTTTTCCAGTATTCTCAGGCCAAACTGAAAAAACAAGACAAGCAGAAACCTTACAGCCACATTTATCAATATCTTAATGCTGATATTGAAAGGAAATAGAATGTAAAGTACATGGAATTGTCAAAGGGAATACAGCTGTTTTACTACATAGAGCAGAGAAGGAACAAAAACCAGTGAACACTTCACTAGATCAGTTGATGCAGTCTTACAAAAATTAGTTTTTGATGACTATTAATGAATATTCAAGTAGTTAATTTTTGGGAGGCATTAAGGCTTTGCAACTAAATGACAAAAAGCTACACTGTTGAGTATTGTTCAATAAAACCACTTTTAAAAACTTTACAAAATATCAATAAAGTATTAACATCCCAAGAGCAGAGAGCTATTAGCTCATTCCTAGCAGTGAATTTAAAACATTCACATCTCCTTGAAAACCATTAGCCATCAAAATATTTATGCACAAGCTGTTACTTTACTAAAACTAGACAGTTTTTCTATTCAACAGTGGCAAATTAAGTAGATACTGGTATAAATGCAGAAAAGTACTTACAAAAATCACAAAAGGGAAAAGGAGGGAGCATGCTCACTACTGATGATATGAAAGAAGACCCCTTAAGAGATTAGGTTTAAATAGCATAGTTGTTCTTTGAAAAGTTACTAACACAGTAAATCTGTATGAATAACTTTAAGTGTACTAATACTGATTCAGCAACACTTAAAGCCATCAAAGCAATTACTGTCTGTAGTGGTTTGATGCTGGCCAAGGGCCAGGCACCCACCAAAGCCACTCTCTCACTCCTCTATACTGCTGGACAGGAGACAAATACAGAGAAGGGTTCATGGGTTGAGATAAGGATGGGGACAGATCACTCAATTACTGTCATGGGCAAAACAGATATGAATTTGGGATGTTAAATTAATTTATTGCAAACAAAATTGGAGCAGGATAATGAGAAGCAAAAAAAAAGCTTAAGAAACACCTTTCCTCCATGTGTCTGTCCCTCCCACACTCTACTTCCTCCCCCCAGTGGTTCAGGGAGACAGGGAATGGGGGTCATGATCAGTTCATCACACACTGCTTCTGCTGCTGCTCAGGGAGAAGATCCGCTCGCCTGTTCCAGCGTGGGCTCCTGTCTCCACTGGTCTGCAGGTTCCTGCCAGGACCCTGCTCCAGCATGGACCTCCCTCTGGTTCACAGCCTCCTCTCAGGCATACACCTGCTCCAGCATGTGCTCCTCCATGGGGTACAGGTGGATCAATCTTTGCATCCCCATGGACCTCCATTGGCTGCAGGGAGACAGTCACCTCACAATGGGCTGCAGGGGAATCCCAGCTCCAGTGCCTGGAACATCTCCTCTGCCTCCTTCTGCACTGACCTTGGTGTCTGCAGAGCTCTTCCTCTGACATATTCTCACCCTGCTCTTCTCTGGCTGCAATTACAGGAAGGAAAAAAAACTTTTTTTTCCTTCTTCTCACATATGTTATCACAGAGGGATTACTACCATTTCTTATCAGCCCAGCCTTGGCCAGTGGCATGTCTGGAGCTGGCTGCCATTGGCTCTGCTGGACATGGAAGAAGTTTCTGGCAGCTTCTCACAGAAGCCACCCCTGTAGCAGCTCCACTGTGAAAATCCAGCCATGCAAACCCAATGGAGTAGCAGTTAAAGCAGAATAATGAGCTCTCTTTTGGGTACCAAGTGCAAATGAAAGGAAAAATTAACCATACTAAAACTAAGTGGATTTTTTTTTTTTCTCAAACACACCAGCCAAGTAGCAAATACCGTTTCAACACAGCATTGTTGGGCCACAAAAACCACCAAACCTCTCCATTAGTCTACGGACATCCCAATCAACTTTTATCCCATATGCCACTTGCCCATATGCAAGTACTTTACCTACAACATTCAAACCACTGAACTGAAATCTTTCATTATTCTATTGTGCTCATGCTCTGCACAAGACGAAGATCATGGAGCTTGTTCAGAAACAGTCACACTTCCCTGTATCTGCAATAGCAGCAGCCAAAGGTACTGCCCAGACCCATAACAAAGGCATTTAGCACCTTCCTGCATAGATACCTTGACAGCTGTTATGCAAAAACCTAACATCACTACTCCTTTATAAACTATTTGCTTCCTAAAACAAACTTAGGTTTCTCTTAGGTATTTCTTCCTACAGTTTACATCAGCATCCTACATGTTGTATTAAAATGCTTGTACTGTCCCATCTGGAAAAAGCCAAGGGAAATAAATTCTTACCTAAAATTTGTTTGTAACATTAAATTTAGCTATCCAATCTAAAATTATATTTAAATATATTAAAATCTACGTTAGAGACTAATCCAACTAAAATCTGTTCTGCAAAGCTAAAAGCTTGCTGTTTAAAATGCAGAACATCCTCTAATAAAATTATGAAGTTGCACTAGTGTCTGGCACAGGAAACTACAAATTCCCAAAGTGGTAACCCAGTTTTGCCAGCACCATCATCTTCTGCAAAATAAAAGGCAGATTTCTGTCATTTTATTTTGTTCAACCAGTTCCACTCATTACACAGATCCTTTGTAGTTAAGAATCTGACTGGGAGCTAAAGAGCAGGAAAACTTTATGCACTTTCACATGAAGAATGAGCATTTTGAGGTGGACATAACAACACCTACACATAGATCCCACATATACAGCAGTATGAAAGCCTGTGTCCAATGAGAAATAATGGGATTACCACAGTCTAGTTTCAAAGAGCCTTTTGAAAGATGAAGTAAAGGAAATTTCACTAAGAAATAGAGGAAAAATCTGCAGACATTCTAATGCACTATTAGCAGGCAGCGTTACAGACATCATACAAGAAAATAGATTTTTAAAAGTAAAAGGTTTACCAAGCATGAATACAGAAAAAGTCTAAGTATCTTTTCAAAAACAAATGCAGCTTAATATGAGGCAAAAAAAGAGAAGACAGGTTTATGTGGGAGGAATGATACATCACATACCCTAATAAGATGGATAGAAATGCACTTCTCCATTTGTTATCTTTTTCTACAAGGGTAAACAAATGAGGGCTTGGTTTCATTCACTAATAAAAAGCATATGTACCATTTTATATCTTAACATATTTCTATTTAGGTGCACACCATCATTTAGTTCTGATGAGGACTGCATATATTTCACATCCAAGTGCACAGAACAATTAATAAGACAAAGTAATTTTACAGAAGCTTCTCAATTTAATAAATCCATATTAGGTTCCAATATGGATGTAAAGACAAGATCTGTTACTTTGACTGCTATCTGAGAAATACAATTAAAGCCTAATTTGTTGAAAAGCACTTTCAGGCACACATACAGGATCTGATGGGCATGCAATTAAATAAATTATACTTTCAGATTAGTAGATTAAATGATAGGTAACAAACAATCTTCTAGGAAAATCAAACCATGTGCAGGTATTTTCCAACATCATTTAAAAAATCTAAATGTCATTTTACCTGCATCAGTTGAAAGCCTTTTGATCAACTAAGTGGCAATATTACATCCCTTGCTGGCTCATTTTTGTCATCTGGTTGCAAATTATTTTTAAACAATATCTGACAAATACTTTGCTTTACTCTTCCAGATCTGAATCGGGATGAAGAACACATCCAGACATCCTAGAAGAAGTAAGGGGGGGGGGGGGGGTGGGAAGTGGAGCCCAGTATCTAGAATAAGCCATTAGCATGATCTTACATCATGGCCCATATCTGGTTGCACTTATTATTTTTGCTCTTTTCTTGAAACAAACACTGTACTCTATTTTTGGAGCTCCAAGTCCTACTTAAGACAAGTGAAACCCCTAAAGCAAACCCAAGAAATCAATGCTCACTACTGCTGAACAAAATGTCCAGAGTTACTATGATACAAGAAGTCTGTGCTTTCTTATTGCCGCACAAACTTATTCCTACCACTTTACATCCTCCCTCCCTACCACCCCCTACAGTGATTAGCATATCTGGAAAGGAATGATGTATCCATGTGGGAGAGGGGAAGAGTCTAGATTCCAAGTAGTAACTATACTGAATTAAAATTCAAACTACTTCAGAATTCTCATGCTTTATGATATAAAACTTTAATTATTAAAGAATCCAGTATCTTTTTTGCTCTGAATTTCATTCTTCCTCTTTCCTGACTTTCAACTGCTTATGCTATATACAGGGCATACAATGAAAGAAACAATAAACACATGGCAGTGTATTTAGGAGAAATAAATTATGAATACAGAACTATATGCACACTACATCAGCATTCATATTAATCTTAAGTATCTCCAGAAAACAACTATCAAGAAATGACATTCAAATGGGCAAGACATTCCTATTCCTTAATTATTTATGACAGTACTGAAGGCTTCTTGGAGTGAAAATTTAAGCTTTTTATAGCCTATTTAAGACTATAAATTCACACACAAATAACCATCTTCAGTTGTTGAATGAATGGCTGAATGAAACTGAAGTTGGAATTGTTGTTTAAAAAAACTTGATCTAGATAAATAAAAACAAGGGACTGGAGAAAAACAGGAAGTATATATATATCATGATGTCATTCATCAGTTTGGCCTCCTTTCTAATAGCACATACTGCAAAGCACTAAAATCCTGGCATCAGAATGAACTTAAATGCCACACAGAAGATCTAATACAGAGAGACTTACAGGAATTAGAATGGTTTCCATAAAAGATAAATAATAGATTGCTGTTGTTTGCTTTTATGTTATTAAAAAATTGTAAGTCTCTGTGGCATGTCTATGGACATCTCATCTATCCTCCATGCTGAAGAGGGCAGTCAGTAAAATAAGCCAATAAAAAGTCAAGAAAATAAGTCACAATCAGTAAAAAACATCAAATTCAGCAAATCTTGTAAGTCTTCAGCAGTGATTGCCAGAGTTCGTCTACACCAAAACTCAGAAGGGACTGGTATTAATGGACTTGTAACAATCATTGAAATGGAGATGCCAAATTGCTTCTGGCAAAAGAGTTGAGGAAAAGAGAGAGAGCATAATATTATTGCACACTGACCCTACAGAAATTGTTTTCCTGGCTTTGCTGCTTGGTTGTTTTGATTTTCTTTCTTTTAAAGGTTTGGTAGTGAAGACATCTAGACAGACCAGAGAATTTCACCCAGCATGGCAAATATTTTTTTTCCATATGCTTTTCTCCATGCTAGAATGCATCTTGCCAACAATGACAATTTGCAAACATCAATAAACCAAGCTGCATATGAGACACTAGAAAGCTTCAAATTAGAAAAAAGGCCACTAAAGCTATAAGTTATCCAGCAAGTCTGCTTTGCACATCACCAAATCAGAAAATAATTTTGGTTGGACAGGACTCTGGACGTCTCCTGTACCCAAACACATGCCCAAAGGCAGTCTGATCAGATGGCACCAGCCAGTGTCCACTCGTGAACATCTCCAAGCACAGAGACTTCAATAGTGAGACATTCCAGCCCAGTATTTTGACCATCCATGTGGTTAAAAAAACCCCCAAACCCTAAGATTCCTACTCCCCAGACACAGCATTGCATATGCTTCCCTGGCTGCCAAGCTCTTCCAGAGGTTGGCAAGGGCTCATGTTAGTTGCCCATAGGGAGGCACCCCAGGGGACAAGGTGAAGGCACCAGCAGGCAGTATCAAGGATGTGGCTGTCCTGTAACCACACTGCTGCCCTTAGAGGCCTCTCAGCTTCTGCTTCCCCATCTTGTCAACCTGAGCCCATTTCCCTTCTTGCCAGCCTATCGTCCCACCCAGCAGATTGGCCACTTGCTTGACTTGCCCCACTCAGGCACTTGTATCCACCCCAGGGGCCAACCCAGCACCTCACACCACTGCTTGGCACACCCAACTGCTTCATATGCATCCTGGGAATATTTGCTTTTTCTCTGAGGTAGCAATCTTGAAATATAAAGAATGTAAGTAATAGCAACAACATCTGTGTAACACAGCTGAAAAGTGTCTGCCATCTTCAGAGCTCTGCTGGCAGAAATGAAACCCACAGAAAACCTCAAGTTGTCCAGAAAAGCTGATGGAGAAGACAAAATGTATTCACTAACAATAGCCCAGGCAGGAACATAGAGGGGATGAAAGTGTCAGGAAGACAAGATGTTCTCCAACATTGCAGGGAGAGCCAACAAAAAAAAAGTACCTCTTGCATACAAGAAATACATTACTTACAAGCGTATATTTCATCAGACCATTTTTTTAGGAGAGTCCAAAAGTCCACAGGATCTTCCCTTTTCTGATGGCTATGGGAACAAAACTGGGGTTTTTTTTGGTGTCTTGCTCAGGCATTGCCTCTAGACAGCATGGCTTTCTATTTCAAACATCAACTACCAGCCTGCAGTCTGGTAGGCTTTTCAAATCCTATCACTGGGTGGTGGGATTGATGCTTGGGTGGGTGGGAGATACATGGAAACAGAAGGAGCAAGGAAGTAACTGAACTAAAACAGGAAACAAGAGTGAGGTAGGAACATGACACAGAACAACAGGGGAAAAAACCAGTAAGAATAGCATAATAGGAGCCCAGAAAAGCAGGGAATATGTTCTGCAAATCACAACCACAAAGTAAAAAGAGGAGATAGGAAAAAAGTAGGGGGAAAAAATCCCACAAAACAACAAAGAAGAAACAGCAAAAAATCTTCAGGTATTAAGTAAATCTGACTTTTTGCTGATTCCCAAGTTGATTTATACTTCCACCTATTAAACTTAACGCTCCAAAGCCAACACAGCCTTTATGCTCTATGGGTTAAAAGAGTGCAAGTTTTTTGTTTTTTTTTTCATTGGTATTTTGAATCTGTTTCTTCCTGGTGAAGGAAAATATTAGCCAAAAATTTTCAAGGATGAGTGATTTCTCTAATGCTTTTTGACTTCTTAGGACTGCATGCCTTGTGTTTCCACATGCATACTTTTTCCCTGCTGGAAAACATTACCTGTGAAAACTGGTGAATCCTAACTGCAGATCATGACAGCAAATGGTGAACCATGACAGAGGCAAAATTTCACATCAAATATGATCTGAGCATGATCTAAAGCTGCACCTGTGTGTGATAGTTCTACAGCTGCTAAGCTCAACTGATTGATTGTAACCCACAGCACTGATCAGGCTGGCAGAAGAATCAACAGTCTCAGCCCTCCTAGCCCCCGTTGTTTTCCTCAAGCTGTCTTCCTTCCCTTACACGCAGCTGCACAAACGTAAATATAGCTAATTTTAATTGAGACAGATTTCCAAAACAATTCAATTTACAGCCACATGAGTTTTGGGGTTGAGGAAGAGGAAGGCTGGGCAAGGAGAAACAAACATTAGCACAGTAACTCAGATAAAAGAGAAGTGACTTTTTTTGAGGAAGTGCCAATTTATCCTGGCTGGAAGTCTTCAGCTGTAGTTTCATACCCATTTTAAAGTAGCTCACAGGACTACCATCCATGTGAATGCCTACTGCCTACAAGATCTCCTTGAAGACAGTAAAGATAGAATGTGCTTAACCACAGCACATATACTTTTTAGAGATTAAAATAGGGAGACATCTTGCACCATGTACCTAGTCCCATAATAACCCCTTTATCAGTTTCCTTCACTTTAGACATTTTAGAAACAAATAAAAAAACTTTTTGGTAAGACCACATTTCCAGAAATGGCTGTATTGGTCCTGCACCCCAGCAGGAGTTTACTATCAAACTCTCCTTATTGCCATGAAGTGGGTTGTTCCCCCACAGCTGTACAACTAAGGGGTGTGGACAAAGCAGCGAAGCATCAGCTTTGCCTTTCCACATTTACCAGTGCCTAGAATTTATGCTAAGTTATATTTGACCGAGCATGCCAATCAATACATGAAGACACTGCAGGATAAAACCAGAAAAGCTTCTCCTGTGATGGGTATTTTATTACAGAACAGGCCACTTAATGAGATCTTCCCAAAGACTCCTCTAACGGAATCCTTAACGTTTCAAGGATCTGAATTAACACCTTGTAGAATTAAAGTATTAATTAGACTACAGTTTGAGAGACGTTGACTACTATAATAAATTGCTGTGGGCATGAAGAGCTTTGATTAATCTTACTCTCCATATGCTTATACATAACATTAATTTATAATATCCTTCAAATAAAAGCCTGCCACATTTCAATAATCTTTCAACTAGAAACTTTTAAATGGCACATAATTTTTTTCAGAAGCTACACATGGCAGATTCAGAGCAGATATTAAACCATTTTATCACAAAGAATAAGCTTTACAGTTCTGCTATACACAAGGAATTCTTACAATACGATTCAAACAAATCTTTGGTATTCTAAAATGTACCTTTTTTACTACTCTGCCTTAAGAAAGCAATGCTGTAATTCACATGCAAAAAATACTTTATTAGTCTGGGGGGGTTAAATGTTTTGATGTTTTATCAGTAAGGTAGAGGGAAGGTTTGGATTCATTTGGGGGATTGTTTTGTTTTGTTACGTTTTAGGGGGCAATTCTTCCCACTTTCTTAATATTTTGTACAAATTTTCAAGATATAATACTAAACTAGGCACAGAAGCACACAGGCCAGTACATTCACACAAATAAGCATATGTATCACACATGACTAGATATGAAAAATCCCCAAGGAATTCATCCTTGTACAAGTGAATGTTACAAAAATCATTCGGTGCACACCAAAAATGTTCAGAGGTAGACCTGAACACAAAGGAATGGGTTTCTTGTAGGTTACTCTCAGAAATAAAATAAAATCTAAACATGTAACAATAAGATTCCTAGCTGGGACCTCTTATGCTGATGATGTAAAGATGAGCCTCCCAACCCAGACCACAGAATCACTGAGTGATTTGGGTTGGGAGGGATCCTTGAGAATCAGCTAATCCACCTTTCCTACCACAAACAGGGATATCTTTCCCTAGATGGGATTGCTCAGAGCCCAAGATCATTCTGTGATACAATGAAACACACACATGACAGGGTCTCAAAAATCAAACTGCAGAATGAAGAAACATAAGAAAATCACATTGTGTAAAGCAGACAGAATCGCAGAGTACAGTCACATGCTTGTGCACAGGTAAACATTCATACAGCCAAAGTAAAAGTCAAAACTTTAAATTAAAAGAGAGAGTACAGATCAATGTGAAGGTTCTTTTGCAACGTTCTTTCTCCACGATTACAATGTACACTGATAACTTTAAAGTTTGGCTAACATTTTAACAATAAATTCACAGAAGGACCAATTTTATATAATAATTTCAATGACTTACATGCTTTAAAGTGTAAGAAAAGGCACTGACCAACCATTCACAACACTGGCAAACAGAATCTGCTTCTTGTACTGGTAACATCTAAAGAGTTGTCAAGTCATTTTGACTAATATTACAGTGAATCAAAAGCATTCAAAATAACCACTTGCTCCAATTTTGTTTCAGCCTTCAGCAGGCTACCTAAGTGACTGAAATACAACAGCTACATAAAACAGAAAAAACAGACAGAACATTTGGAATACCTTCTAAGCTTTAATTCCAAAAGCATTTTTTAAATATTAAACTGTTCCCACTTTATTGCCCCCTGAGTCAATTGACTTCCCACCAAGATTATTTAAAAAAACCAAAACTATTCTGTTCGGTAATGTCAATTCCACCAGAAATAGACTTCAATATTGATACAAAGCTGACTGCTAATACAATAATCTCCCATTTTCATTTTGATTTATAACAAAGCAGTCTAAAATGTACTAAAGGCAAACGACACACCAGAAGATTATTTTGTCAAATTGCTTTCTCATGCATTTTATGTAAAGAAAGTGCCTCTTAAATAGCTTTATGTGCTTAAATTCAATTTAATTTAAATAAAATTTAAAAAATAACTATAATGATAATATAAGAATTGGTGGTCTTACTGAAGACTCAACAACTGGAGGCACAGCTTGGGCTACACATGTGTGTAGAAAACAAGGCAAATGTGAGTTGTGGATAAAAATGCCTTCCCTGAAAACTCAGCACTCAATGATTCTGGCAGACAAGTGCCTTAAGTACTTCTGGCACCTTTGAATGGCTCTGGATGAATTTTCTTTCCATTACTTTGTCTAGCTGTGTTTCAAGAGGCTGGTTTCAAAAGGAGCAATGCCTAAGGTAAATAATCTACTCTTTTATTTTTTCTCACAATACCAAGGAAAAATTTTAAGCCACAGAAAACATACTAAGAACACTGAAAGAGGCTTTTCCATCTTTTTAAGTACACTGAAGTCTCCATGCAAACTCCAAGGAAGTTTACAGCTGGAGAATTTGTTTTCAAGAAGCTAAGGGTTAGTGCTCTGTCAGATGTACTTGTGGAATACACACAACCTGAAGTGTTGTGATAACACTGAAAGTATTTTCTGCAATACAAATTTGAAAATGTTTTTATCTCTGAATAAGCCTTTCCATAATAATTGCAATATTCTCACGGGAATAATAAAAAGTTACAAATACAAGATAACAATGTTGTAAGTGATTACTAACAGCGTTTCCATCAGACAAGAAATAAACTGTATGCTGTTATTCACACAACTTCTAATCAAAGACAAGAACCTCTTGAAAACTGCCAAAAAGAAAACACTCTTGCTGGTGAAGTATAAAACTAAGAAATACAACATAACTCTTTAAAATGCAAAAGAGCCAAGAGATGAAGATTTTCTATTCATTACATATGACAATATATTATTTTTCAAGCACAACAAAGCCCTCGAAAGGGAAATACCATACCAGCTTGGGAAAGGCTGTGGAGAGTGTACTGATTTCTGCAATTTTCTTCACTCCTTCAAACAGCATACTCTGATTACCTCTGCACCACAACAGGCAACAAGGGGCTAAAACATGAAGAACCACCTACTATGTACCACAGCATGGAGAAAAGGGAGGTAACAGAACAACTTCTTGAAAACATAAATAAAATTTTGAAACAGCAATTGTCCTTTGAACAGGTCTAAGACTCATTATATTCAGCTCTGTCTGACCCAGAAAAAATGGTTCAACCTAGTATTTGGAAGCAAAGAACCATCACAAAACTTAATTTACAGTTGCTAAACTGGCTAAATTGTTAAACAGGTTTAACAGATTCACATGTCTAAGAAATATTTTTCTTACTTTTCAGAACACTTAAGGCTAGCAACTTCTCTTTTGCATATTTCCTAGCTGGGCATGAGGGAAGGTAAAAGACATTCTGGTTAAACCTATATATACACAACTTGCTTGAGCTGCTGACAGCACACAAACATGGGACTTCCAACAATTTTTGGAAGAAAACCTACTTTGATCCAACATGGCCTTGAGAAGAACATCCCAACTAGACTTAAATCCATCCCCAGGAATGTAATATACAGAGAGAGGTCTCTCACGCAAGATACAGATTGGATATTTACTAAAGTATCCATTTGCAAGGGCTACTCATTTACTCCAATATTGATTACTTTCATTCCTTTAAGTAGTTAGTAGCAGTATTTTTAATAGTACACAATAAAACCTGGCAAGGAGCATACAATATGTAAAGTCTAGAACAGGAGGTTCACACTTCTGATTTGGAAATGAAGCATTGATAGGAATGGTTAAACTCTTTTAACTTCAGGTTGTAATAATTTGGACCCAAAGAGTTCAAAGGCAACTTTCTTCAAACCACCGAATTTCTTTCAGTATTTTATTATGAGAGAACAAATGGGTTATAGAGTATGGCTAAATGACTCCTATCATAGTCCATT
This sequence comes from Onychostruthus taczanowskii, assembly GCF_017590055.1. Taxonomy (NCBI): domain Eukaryota; kingdom Metazoa; phylum Chordata; class Aves; order Passeriformes; family Passeridae; genus Onychostruthus; species Onychostruthus taczanowskii. The sequence goes on along the minus strand of NW_024505561.1, from coordinate 3,081,193 downwards.
ATCATTTGCTAAGAAGTTTTGTCAAGCTTTTGCCAATAAAGCTAAAGCTTACCTTGTTTACTGTCTGTATAAGGCTTAGGAGATATTCTGAAGAACAACAGTAGATAAAATGAGATGTAGATATATAAGTAGTGTAAGGGGAAAATTTCTGTAAAATCACTTGGGTATTATTCCAAGAGAAAGATAAATTTTAAAAACTCTGCTTATAATTGAAATGCTTGAAATCTTTAATATATTAAATGGGACCTTTCATAGAAGATCACTTGGATGTCAGGAATTTGCCTATGAGAACTCATGCAAACATAATAAAGTCTGAAAAAACAGAGCTGATGGATGTGAACAGTCCCTTAAGGCATCTAGAATTTAGCAGCACGTTTAATCATCAATTTTAGAAAAGATGTATCGAAACAAAGTAAACAAAGTACCCACGAGTATACTGTGGCTTGAAAGGGCTTTTTTTTTTTTTTTTTGGTGGCTGTCACATCAGCTCCCCCTGAAGAGCTGTCATTACAGCATCACACACTAGCAGAGAAACAGAGAAACACACGATCCACTCCACCTATCAAAGGTTTCTCACCCTACTGATAGGAGAGGGGAATGCCATCATGTAATTCCTCTTCACATCTTTTCTACTGTAGTTGCAGCTTCCAGACTTAAAGATGCCAAAGTACAGCCACATATTGTGCTCATGACATTTTACCAGCTGGCAGCTGGAAGAAGAGCTCTGACCAGGAACCAAAACTGGGCAAAGGAAGTTTGCTTAAATATAAAGTTAGCAAGAAACATTATTAAGGTTTTTAAGATTTTATTTCTGCCAGTAAGTTTTCTTGTACACACCTAAATCTGAGTACACCCATACTTTAGAAACATCTTCCATGATTTTCAAAGAATCCTTTCCCTAATCATTGATTAGGAAAGATCCACCCCAGGGATAAATCTGTTGAACTGGGCCAGAGATCCTCAATGTGGAATGTTGTGCTTCTTATTTCTCTTGCCTTCTTATTCCCAAGTTATTTTCCTTACCTACCTCTTCTTCTTTTAATCTGTCTGTGATTTAATTGGAGTAAAAGACTAAATCTTCTCCTGTGGATCTGCAACTACAGAGGCAATCAGAAACAGCATCTTAAAAAGACAGATGCTGCAGTCTTCTGCTTGGCAGCTCTCCAAGTGGCTAATAAAACACTTTCCTATGCCAACCTAAGCCAGAAGCTGCGAAGTAAGGGGTCAAATAATAAAACACAGGATTTTTTCCTTTTAATCTTCCAATTGGATTGTAAGCAGCCCTGCAGAGAAGGACTTGGGGATATTGGTAGATGTGGAGCTGGACAAGAGCCAGCACTGTGTGCCTGCAGCCCAGAAAGGCACTTGTCTCTTGGCCTGCATAAAAAGAACCTGTCCAACAGGCTGAGGGAAGTGATTCTTCTTGTGAGACCCACCTGGGTACTGCACCCAGCTTTGGGGCTCACAACATAAGCACATGGACCTGCTGGAGTGACTCCAGAGGAGGGCCACCAAAATGATCAGAGGGTGGAGCACCTCTTCAGTCAGGAAAGGCTGGGAAAACTGGGGTTGCTCTACCTGGAGAAGAAAAGGCTCCAAGGAGACCTTATTTTGCAGGCTTTCAAACTTTAACAGGGACTTAAATAGCAACAGAACAACAGGTAATAGTTTTAACTAAAAGAGGGTAGATTTAGAGTGGATTTGAAGTAAAGAGGGTGGTGAGACATCACAGGTGTCACAAGGGAACAGGGTGCCCAGAGAGGTGGAAGGTCCATGCCTTGAAACATTCAAAGTCAGGTTGGATGGGGCTTTGAGCAACCTCCTCTAGCAGAAGGTGACCCTGTCCATGGCAGGGGGTTGGACTAGGTGATCTCTCAAAATCCATTCTAACCTAAAACATTTCATGTTATTCTATATTCTTACACTTTCCAAATCATCTCTTGGCCTTAATAGGGTGTTGAATTTTTTTGTGTGAGGTACACAAGCATTGCAGCAATGAGAACCTCAGAAAAATCCACACAGAAATTAATAGCCTCCAGTAAACAGAGCCTGGGACTCAAAATGAACAACCAGGCTAAGATAAAATATTGATTAATGTCTTAGGAAGTGAATATCATCTATCCTCTTCACTGAATGAGACAGGATTGGGGATGGGGGGGGAGGGGGGGTGTCAAGGGAGCAGAGAGAAATATATAAGTGATTATGCAGCCAGAGATTGTATCACACTGCCCATGCACAAGGGGACAAAAGGGCAAATTAAAAACATATCACCTAAATTATGGTATTTCTTAAGCATTACGTCAACTTTAAAAGTGTTCATAATTAGCACTGCAGTCCTTTCTACTATCAAAGCAGATTAACAATGAATTTAGAAACATCTTGAATTATTTCATATAATTCATTGTATTACTATTCAAGCAGGTAGAAGACTAAAAAATACTGATCATTGTATTATTTCACTTTACTTTTATCAACACTTTATTCTTTCATTTAAAAAAATCCTCAAATGTTACCTATAAAAAACAGAGGTTTTTTTTAAGAGTTCTTGTATGAATGCATTAGGCTTCAATTAATTTGCATATGCAAACATTCACACTACTGTAACGATCCAGCATTAAAGGAAAACAAGCATTTTGCCTGAGGAACATTTATGTACTTACAGATGTGTACAAAACTAAACTCAGTGTGCCTGTGTTTCTCCACAGAGACAGATGCAGCCTCCACTGGTAAGGCACTTGGAGTATAAACAGAGAAACTGATTTCAAAATGCTGAAACACACAGTGCTGTTTCTTAGGCACTTTCTTTCCTTTTGGTCATATTTCAACTTTTCCAAAATACAATATATTTTAAAAAAATTAACTATAGATGCCACAAAAGACATGGAATTCTAAACAATGTCTGTAATTAAATCACACATCTTGGATGTATAATGTGACCTGGAAATCATGAGGCATCAGTAATATACACCTTGCACAAACAGAAATGAATACAGTCCTAGAAAATCCACCAAGCTGAGCTTTTGAATAGAAGATTCTCTGCCTACACATAAACTACTATTCATATTTAAGACCACTTCAAAAATGTAACTGAGCATGCAAAGTCATTTTTACTCAACCCAGAGGTTCTTAGAAGACATTCAGAGTCAATTAAGATACAGTGGTTTAAATGCAGGCAACCAGTTCTGTTTCAGGCATCCTAAGATAACATCCCCCTCTTCCTCAGTCTCCAGGTTTTTGTTGAAGGTACAGCAGGTCCAGATAAATCTGCACCTTCATCTCATCCCCAGGCAGTTCTAAGTGCCTACTGTACCCTAAGGGAACCAGAACTATCAGCTCAGCGGACACGGGGAGGATCTTAAAACAAAAAGCCTCTCCAAAAGGTTTATACAGCCAATGCCTGCCTTCAGCTCTGGAAATGGAGTCCCTCCTTGAAGTTTTGCACCCACAACTTCTAGTCACTTTGAAAGAATGCTAGTTTGAAAAAGTTAGCAATTCCAGTACTATCCTCACTTAATTCATCAAGCTATTTGGTTTTGATCTCATACAGCTGGGTTTTCTTCTTTGCTTGGTGCTTCTATTATTTAGTTTATTCTCTTCCCATAAGTGACTGACTCTGTTTTCCCCTGAAGTACATTCTGCTGTCCCCTCTCAATCCCACAAGTGTCTTTATACTTATAAAAAGTTATGTGTAGCAGACCATTATCAGTGAGCAAGTACACCTGACTCATTCCACATACAAAATAAATAACACTTCTTTAAAATCTACGCATTCTAGGTGTAATTTCCGCCCACAGTCATCAAGGCACACATATATTGTAAAGCTGGTTTCCTTAGTAATGCAAAACAATGACAAATAACTAATTTTTAAAAAGGCTAAACATTACAGCAACTGTGAAAATCAGTACTGATTTAAGGGCAATAACTATTTAGTCTCACTTCCTGTCTTCCACAAAATAATCTTCCTAACCTTTAATGCAAATCTAAAGATGTCTATTCATTTCCCTAAACATTTGTACTGAAAATTATTAGCTCTTGAAATCATAATGCTATTCTTTGTGGTCAAAAGAGTACATTACCATGAACATTAGTTCACTGTGCATTAAGAAAAAAAAAAAAAAAAAAAAAAAGACTGTTCAGTATTTTGCTTTTTATAATCCTTAAAATTTCAGAGAAGCTCTCTCATTAGCTAGTAGCTCAATAGTCATTTATTTCCTGCTGTATTCCATAAATAATGTCCGGCCATAGAGAACAAAAGAAAGTGATCTGACAGCTAGTTTAAAAAATACATCAAACACATTTTATACAATTACCTACAAGAAAAAAAATAATTACTGCCATTATAAATCAACTAGACCTTTGAATAGTAGATGCAAACCTTCCTCTGAAAAATTACTGCTTCAAATAAAAAAAAATGTAGAAGGATACAACACTTCATGTGGACTTCCAGTTATGCCATTCTAGCAGAATACTGTTCCATGTTTTACAATTACCAGATTTTTTAAAAAATTAACCTGGACTATTATAGCAAATTTAAAAAAAAGAAAAACTATCTGAAATCTGTAGCACTCAAACAAAATACCATTATCCTTACTTTCCAATGCAAATAAAAGAAGGACTAAGCTCCCTTCCTGTTCACCATGTTTGTCACTTATAGAAATTAGTGTTTGGGGAGGGCAGAAGATTTTGGTGCCAATATTAAAAAAAATAAAAAGGCATTCTGGGCAGATTGAAGCACTCACAATTTCAAATGAGGAAGAATTTCAAACAGTGGCATTGAGGCCAAAAGTCCCTCATATACCACACTCTCATTTGATAAAGATTACCTTGTTGTTAGTATCACCTGAAAGTCAGAGAAACCTGAGCCACTACCTATTTTAGTGAAATGCTGAAAGCAGTCTAACACTGCCAGTTGCCACTTAGCAACTCAACAAAACATCTTAAACGACAGATAACACTGCCTCAAAAACTGTAAATATCAAAATAGCTGGTTATTTTAGATCTTACTTGAAAGGATAAAGTTCTGAAGGAGTTATCAAATAATCTGAAGTCTGTGGTTCTGTGATATCTCTGAACTAGTTAGCTGAGTTTTTAAGAAGGGAGGATAAACAGACATTTTCTTAAAAGTAAGCAAGTAATTTTGATTAACTGGCAAATTATTTCTGGAACACTCAATGAGTATTTCTACTAGAAAGTGAGTATACCTCATATTGTGTTACCCCCCCCCCCCCAATTTCTTTATTTGAGAGAAGTTTTCTTTCACTGGTATCACTTGAGGTGATCTCAGGGTGGCCTCTGAATCTTCGTAGCACAAACTGTAAGTTTAGTTAGTGGGACTGGTTCCAGATGAAGAAGCATTTGAGTCAAGCAGTCTGAAGTACTGAGATCAGTGGAAACTGAGATCAGCTCAGTGAGTGACCTCCCCATTTACTACTATTTCTCAATAGCAGCACAGGAATAGGGGAAGCTACAGATAAGTATTCATCCCATCTTCTGAAACAAGGATACTGCTGACATAATGACTTTAAATCTTATGCAACTATGGATATTAGCATTCTCTGCTACTATAAGAAGTATCTAAAATAAAAACAAACAAACCAATAAAGCATTCTCTTTCAAGGAAAACATTTTTTCCCCTTCCCTTTTATCCAACAGCCAGAAGATGCAAATGTAGGATATATTATTTGACAGGACTGCCCAACATATGTGACTGAATTGCCAAAGCATGCACCAGGGACACTTATGCAATTGTAAATATAACTCTGTGTGCGCTGGGGGAACAGTTTGCCTACAGGCTAGGCAATAACAAAAAGACACATTTAGCATTTCCTAAATTAGAACAGATGAACTTCAGAGTTTCATTTACCCATGCCTATAAACATAAAAGGCTCTTAAATCCATATAAATCAGAATTTTTGTTTTTCTCAACTTGTCAGCACTGAAAAACTAGTCTCTGAACAGAAAAGCAAATGTGTTAAGATAGCTATTCTAAAATACGTTGGTAATTGCAGTCCTCTTTCCACCAAGATGATACGCCTAGGTGTGCCTTCAAAAATTAACATCAAATAAGCTACAGTAAGGCTAATCTGCAAGAAAAGAATCATTCTCAACCTTAAACAAAATGAAGTCTCAAGTCCCACAATAAAGTGGGATTTAAATCTGCATGTAGGTTCTGCGTAAGTAGAGTATGATGTAATTAAGTTTACACACACTAAGCTTATCAGTTAATTGCACATTTTATCAATTCCTCAAGAAATTTAAGAGAAAAGCAGTTGTTGAAGAAGCATTAGACATTCATACCATCAGCTGCAGGTACAAAATTTGCTTCTATTAATGTCAAATAAAAAAGTTTTACAGTGTCGTTATGCCATTATTATTTACATCCAAAGCAGTCATTAATGATGGTGGTACATACTGCAGTGGAGAAAAGGAAATACAGCAAGGGATTCCTCACCTGAGTTCCTAGGAAGCACAAGGAAGCCCTGTAGCATCACTGCAGCTCTGGAGCTGCTTTTCTGCCTGCCTCTCCTTTGCTGCCCTCCCCACAGGCATTCAGCCCGAGAGGCACGCAGTACCAAATAGTATTTGAACAGTACTATTAAATCCTGTGTCTAGAGAGGGGACCAAAGTACCTTGACCCTCTCCCCCCACTCTCTTCTCTACACCCAGTAGCCAGTCACTGTTAAATAAGAAAATAATAATCTACTCTGATTTTAATAGGGCCAAAATCACTCATGACCTACTTTCAAGAGAAAAAAAACTGAATGAGGTGTCATTAGCTTAAAATTTCTTCCTACGCACTTCCAAAATATTAAGGACATTCTTTTGTAACAAGTTGTTCTCCACAATACACTTCTTACCTCTTCTCTCTAAAATACATCCACACATATGTACAGGAACAATATAAGGGGTGCAAAGGAATATGAGCTGACATAATAGGAATAAAATTCCACCTTGATTGCTCTGATCAGAGCTGCAAAGGAAAAAAAGAGGTCACTTAAGAGCTGTAAAGAATGTGAAGTCACTGTCATTGGGGGAATAGTGAGAATAAACAAACACTATTTTCCTGTGTGCAACTGACATAAATGGTCAAGTACAAGCCTCTGTGGCAAGCACGCAGGAAAAGAGAAGCATAACAAACTCATACTTAATATTATGCTAAAAAGATACAAATTCATGTTCATCCTTTACAGAACTCGATGTTTTCACTATTTCATGAGGTTACAGTTTACTGGACACAATAAAACAATTCATAAAATGCCATATGGCAAAAACTAAGCCAGCAGTTTGCAGGAACGAGATGGTAAAAAAGGAGATGTCTTCCCTAAACACTGAGCACTCAGCCATTAAAAATATAGTAAAGAAGCACACATGTGACAGATCGGGACAGATGGCAAGCAGGGAAGCTACAGGGCAGCTAAGACTGACAGTGTTCCTGACAGCTTCAGAAAGCAGAACCACAGTCAAGCATCAAAAGGTGACTGAGTAAAGATATTTTCTCAGGGACGCTGAGGAAAAAAAATCTCAGTATGGAAAATGCAGATTGTCTCAAGCTGGGGAATCACTACAAGGGAAGAATGAACAGGGTTTGAAAGAAGGACTAAGGAAAAGCCAGCACACTTGAATAATGTGAAGCAAGCAGTAATTTGTTTTTCAGCCTTGTAACTGACTCTCTTCAGCCTGAGGTTTTCCTGGGTTTATCTAGTCAGGTTTGCTGTATTTGTTTTATCAAAGTTTTTAGATTCACCGATTGTAAAGTTCAATCCCTATGCTAGATATAAAAACAGAAATATTGATGCATATAGAAAGTAATTCCAACTAAATGTACTGTCTGATTCAGGGTCCTAAGTTGTATATCTGAAGGAAAAAAAATCCATCATTTTTTTAAAAAGACTTGTAGTTGAAGGTTTAAAATTACATTTTCAAGAGCCAGTGTGGTTTATCTTAAAAATGCCAAATGAAGGTAAAGGATTTCTTTGCTTTATACATATTTAAGAACTCACAGGTAGTATTTCTAAGCATTGCTACCATATGTACCTGTGCTAACAACTGTACTACTAAATAAAAAGCTGTCAGAATTTGCAGATTCAGAACTTCAGCTGAAAGGGATTTACCATAGCAGATGTATCTAAGCACATCTTTTTATGCACAAGTACTTTTCATTCCGACATCTCATCAAGCCAAAAATGCCTTTTCATTATGGAAAGGATTAAAAGGTGCATATACATGCAGCTCACAGAAACTTCACACGAAGTTTACTGTACTCCATGATGATTACTTTGATTCAATGGATTTATAACCCATCTATTGCAGTGCAAGTGTCTGCATGAGTCTGAGTCTGAGTGCTGTATGGGCAATTAAGACCAAGAAACTTGAAGATGATGTGATAAACCAAGTACCCGTAAAGGCATGAAAAAACTGGGGCATGAAGAAACTTCTTGTCTCCTTACCTCAAGACTCTATGTTTTATTCAGGCAAGTTACAAGGATTTCACTTCTATTATTTATAAACTGTTTCTCTATCAATGATTCTCAAAATGATCACTCTATTACAAGGAGTCCCTTAATGTACAAGTTTTGGACAGGCAAATGCTAAGAGTCCAAGAATTTGAGTTGTTTCCAAAACCATGAAAAATATACCAGGCTCACCTATTGTGAGTTTCAAAAGCTGGGAAGAGCAGTTCCAACAGTCTCCATGACACTTCTCTGCCAAACTACAGCTATCCTTCAGTTTCTCCTCTCCACTCATGGCCAATTCTGAAAGGCCCCAGTCTCTCACAAATATCCACAGCCTTATTGACATTTGCTCTGATTCCACCACTGCAGTCTACCTAAGGTTACAACACAGTGCATCCCATGTCATTTTTTTTTCCCCACCAGTCCTCCCTCACACAAGCCTAAAAAAAGGATGCCTCCTGTATGCCTTCCAAATATTTTAATTCCCATGTCAAATTCAGAATTCCTGTCTTGAGGTTACCCATATTTCTAACCATGCCATTATCCTTAACTTTCTCTCCCAACCTAGGCGTGTCTGATGATCAACTACTTCAACTGAATTTGTCACCTTTTTTTGTATCTTCCAAGTCACGATAAACAAGTAAGCCAATAAACAAATCAACCATTTGTCACCCAGGGTTCCATTTCCAAAGACTGAATTTCACTTAAGATTTTGGACCATCAAGTCTAACATCCTAGTTTCTGTATACAATACAAACACTTAAAGCCTAATTGCCAGCAATAGCAAAAAACAAAAAAACAAAAAACCAAAAAAAAACAACAAAAAAAAAACACACAAACCACCAAAACAAAGCAAACCAATCAAAAAAAAAAAAAAAAAGAGTTAAAGTGAGAGCAGCAGGACAAACAACACTCAGCTCAGAGATAAAACTTTTTTTTACACTATCAGCCCAAGTTCCACACCAAAAAGCCCCAAATGAGACACTTGGCTTACTACCATTGCTGCACAAGCAGAGATAAAACTAGTTCATTTACAGCATGAATTTCTGCACAACTTTCAGTTACATCTTTGCCACACTGTCTTAAAGCATAAACAGTGACCGAGAGCATTTTATTGCTGGAGAAGTGCATCGGCCATTAATCAGTTCTGAATAAAATCGGAAAAAAAAGGCTGAGCCTGCTCTAAGAGCTTTTCAGTAACAAGACACTGTTGCTGAACTTCTCATTTAAGAGATTATTTTTCTCACAATGGCATTCCAGATCTAGAAAACTAATCTTAAGTGCTGCAAGAAAAGTGTATTATAAGATCTAAAAATAAATTTTTAATTCTTCATTTGGAATCTTTTCTTAAGATTGTGACCAGAAAAAGGTTTGAGAGCAGAAAACCACACAAAGATAAATATGGTTACCATTTTTATCTGAAGCATACTACAACCACTCAACTTCCCTTGCAGACATGTTTTTAACCCCTTTCTAGATCCTACAACATTATTCAGGCATGATTTTCTATTACAAAAGCCACGTGGACTTCCCACTGTGCTGTACTAGGCAACTATTTGCTAATTCTACTTCCTGTAATAATTTCTCCTAGTTTTCCCATTGCAGATGATAAGCTTATTGTTAAGTAGTAGGAGTCTTTAAAAATTACTTTCAAATTGTTGAAATGCCAAGTTTTAAGCAGAGGGACACAACTATATTTACTAGTTTGGTAGATTAATTCCTGAGCTCTTTTCAATATCATCTAGTTCTGGAAACTGGCGCTTTTATATACCATCTGGCTTATGTCTCTTTTTTTTTCATCCCTCCTTTTTCTTTTTAAGCTTGTTCCATAATTGCTTCTACCAACACTTCAGTTTGAAGAGAGATCCTCTGATACATCCTCCATAATGAAAGATTCCAGTTCAGAACTTCTTCAAGTTCAAAAATGAACTTGAATACAAGAGGTAACAGCTGCTTTTTTGATAGAGCTTTATTTCTAGAGGATAGAAGGAGAGATGACCTATTAGCCCTACGCATTCTCCAGTGGGCTTCTGGTTCACAGTGTGTTTCAAAAAGATTAATTTTATACCTCCTGCAAACTGTTCCTCAAACACCTTTTTTAGCTGAATGTATGCATTCTTACCTTACACTGCCAGAAATTTATGAAGCTTTGTATTTTGCTCTTGCAGACAAAACTTAACTTTTAAAAATGGTGAAAACTGCTGTGTGTAACCACCTTTTACACTGCTGTTTAACTATGCCATGCCAGTTTATTTTTGGAGTTACTATCTTTGATAGGTGCGTGCATTTCCTCCAACACTCCCACATGGCATCTTCAAGTAGTTTCCATGCCACTTACAAGTATTTTACTTTTATAAATTTTCTTTAATATGGTTTTTAATTTTAAATCATTTGCTTTAGAAAAACAAAACCCACAAAGCAGGGGATTTTCAGAGAAGGAGGGAGATGATCCTGCAAAAAATGTAAATACATTTTACAGAATGACAGTAACACTTCAAACCAGATCCTGCACACAATGGTCAGAAGCACATACAAAACTGCTTCTCCCTCTTCTGGTTTGCAGACTAACTGCTCCATGGAACACTCACTAACTGTGTCCAGCAATTTAGTCCCCATATCAATCACTGCCTCCGCCACTGCTGCTGCCACGCAGGCACCAGGCTGACCAGGGAGCAATACAACCAGGAGGTTAGAAGAGAATGAAAGGACTCCAAAGAGAAAGAAGGGGAAGAGAACAACCACACAATAAAGTCAGCTTGTGTGCATTTACACACCACATTGCTCATGGGGCTCCAGGACTTCGAGCAACATACGTGATTTTTCATGAGCTGCTATTTCCCTTAATTTCAAACCCGTGATTATAGAGAAAAGAAGTAAGAATTCAGATACTAGATATGAATTCAAGAAGTAGGAAGCAAACAAATCTGTATTAAAATATAATGAGAAAGCATGTGCTAACTGCTTAAAATTAGCTCTCAAAATTTTGAAGCTAAAATTTGACTACTGAGATTGAACAAGTCACTGAAGAGCAAATACACCTGCTGAAAATTAGCTTGATACAGCAGTGTGCTTGCCTGTCTCTTGTTGCAAACAGATGTTCTATTTGGTTTCCCTTGCATATTGCTTCTCTCATTAAATCCTTTTTTCCTCTATTTAACCCAGGAGCATCTAAGTTCTCCTCTTTACTTCATACATTTTCAGTCCCATCAAACCATCACCTTTTCTCCCCAGGTTACAGGAGCCTCCTGTAACACCTCCCTCCTTTGCCTCTGTGGCAGGGGGACAAAGCCAGGGCCCATCTGCCTTCCTTCACCTGCTGGGAAGGACTCCCCTTGATGCCTCAGATTGTAGCTTTTATGGTTTTCAGATTCTGTGCTGCTTTAGTGTGTAATTCTGAGCTTTATATTAGGGGATAGTAAGCTCTCTCCATGGAGTTGGTAGACAAAACAATTTTTTCTCTAGCTGGGGACCAAGGACAAATGATCCAAATTTCAGGCCCAAGAGCATAAACAACGGTGGACTGAAGAGAGAAAAACAAGAAGGATGGGACTTCATGGGCTAAATCTGTAATTGGACAATTAATTCCATTGTGCTAATGGACCAGAACTTATACAAGTGTGAGACCCCATGACCAGTCGTCCATTTGGTGACCATTCTGGGCTCGTCTTGGGTGTAGCCCTGGCTGGGCTCTTGTGCTGCCCAAGGGGGATCCATTGAGGCCTCCTAATAAATACCTACTTTATTCTTCAGCTCTGTCTAGTCTCTGTTCCAGGTCAGCCTTCACTCCTTCAGTAAGAGAGCTTACTATCCCCTAAAATGAAACTCAGAATTACACACTAAAGCAGTACAGAATCTGAAAAATATAAAAGATAAAACCCTGCTCCTGCCTCAGGACGGAACTGGTGTCTCGCACCGCAGAGCTGGTTTCAGTACTGCCGTCGGACAATTAATGGTAAAACACAGTATTGGTCTGCCGTCACTGTCCACGCTAAGCTTAAATACCTTCTTCTCTAAGTCACTGCAAAAGTAAAAGACTGAGGCATGTGCTACTGAGACAATTTGCATTTGTTTAATGCTTTATCCCAGGACAAACTGAACACAAATAAAAAGGAAATAATTATAAAAGCCCTCTGAGCAGCAGCTTAAGGGAAAAGACAGAAACACAGAGTTACACAAAAATGCATCTTTTCAATCCCCTGGCTTTTGAGGTAGGAGGAAAAGACAGTTACTTTTTCTTATCTGTTTCTATGTACTGCAACATAAAAGAGGGAACAATAAAAGAAAGAATTTAGGATAGATTAAACTGGCCAGTTCTGGTAGCTCTTGCAAAGCCAAACAGCTAAAAGTCCCTTTGAACTTCGACAAGGCAGACAAGCTCAAGAGCTGATTCAAGCCTGCAGCTTGCTGGACACGCTGAACAGAGAGGAGCACTACTCCAACCAGCTCATTCTGTATGCACAGCAAGCAGGTACAATGCAAAGGGGATGTGAGTCACACAAGAAAAACATACAAAACAAAGGCAAAAGAGCTGGCAAGATAGAAAGGACGGCAAAGGGGAAGAGTGGGCAACATCAGGCTACCAAGAAGGTAAATCGGAAGTGTAGAACGTGACCTAAATAATACAAGAAGTGGTAGGTATCTTTATAGAAAAAAAAAATACAAAAATAAACAAGTGATTGTGAAAAAGAAATCTTGCATATTCTCCATGTCCTTTTAAGCTTTTCTGCTATACATATATACAGTAAAATGGGAAAATCCTTTAGGCATAAGTAGAAATTTACCTCCTGAAAGGATACACAGCTTGCAATTTGCCTTAAAATATCAATGCAATTCCAACAACTCTATTGCTAATGAAGACTTCCCAATTCACCTTTTTTTGTATTTTGTTTGGGTTTATGCTTATTATTTCCATTGAAACTACCTGATAATGTTCTGGAATACAAGTAGCAGAGCACGAAACAACAATGATAAACTTCTAGCATCCCCACTGCTCTCCTAATCAAAGCCACAGTTCTGTGTGGCCGCACTTAAGCTTCCCAGTAAACCTGTAAGTCAGATGCAGTCCATCAGTTTTCCTATTACTCTACTGCAAGGCCCAGCAGCCATTTAGATGGCTGGTACTGACCCATATCACAGTGGGATTCTTGATCCCATTGTCAGGTATCTAGCAATTTAATCAAAATGAGAAGAGGTATAGCCTGATAAAATTAATCTGCACAAGTCAGAGGCAGTGCTGCAAAACTCAACATACATTTACATGGTCCTGGAGAGCAAAACAAAGACTTTGCTGAAGAAGGTAATGTGTTAGAGGGCCTGAGCTGTTTAGGAAAACTTCAGTTACTCCTTTTATTTTGGCAGCTAAATTCTCTGTTTGGAGGAAATAATTTCAATGGGTGTTTTCAGGCTTTGAAAACCTGACAAAAAGGCATGACCACTTTAACACAGTTGAGCTGAAGCTTGTGACACAAGTCTGTCTTGAAAACATGGACTTTAAACCTTTACTTCCTGTAAGTAAAGTGTTAAGCAGAAAAAAATAAAGATGCACACACAAACTAACTATTTGAGATCACGTCTTCTGAATCTTTTCTGCTTGGCACTTTAAAGCCTTTATAATCCACTTTAAATAAATGTAAATTTCTTTGCCTATATATTTACTGCTTTTTTTTTTTTTTATTTTCTGAATTCTGTATTTGTCTACAGAAGCTTTGAAACTTCCACAACAAAATCTTTACATATGTTGAAAGTTCAATCCAGTAATTCAGGGAAAAAAGGCAAAACAGTTATGTTCTTTCATTACAAACTCTGGGAAGTTATTTCATGTTAATACATGAGAAAGTTTTACACTACCATTTAACTGTGAACAGTTTAATAACATTAGCATTATAGATGGAAGTTAGAGCTCTGAAGAGCACCATCTGCAATATGAATACGGAAACTATAAAAATGTTAACTTTATGGATAAAAATAATTCAAATATAAATGGTTGACTCGGGTATGAACATACCCTGAAATAAAAAATAAAAAAAAATAAAAAGACAAATATGTGACTATCTCTTATTTACTGAACTGCTACTCAAGTACTAATTACCTACTAAAATCAATCTAAAAAGAAAAAATGTACACTCCCAGGCACCAAAGAAACATACCATCCCATTGTTACAAGAAATGTACAAAACAACATATTTTTTGCAATACATGCTTAATGCCAACTTTACACTGGATTTCACAGATGCATCACAGCCCATGTAAAAAGTTATTGCTCTAATAAGTTGTTTCTTCCAACAAACTAACGTAATGTCCACAATGAAAAAAATAATTGCATGTATCCTTCATTTATTTAATAAACATAGCTTCTGAGCCTATTCCAGGAATTCTCAAATTGAGGAATAAGAAACAGTTAAAATACTTACTTCAATACCTTCTCATGCTGCAGCATCTTCTCCACTGTAATCTTTCTTCCCAATTTCCAAAAATAAAAACCAAACTGCACACCTAGCTTCAAGAAGGATTCAAGGAACTGCAGACTGGTGAGTCTCGTCTCCATCCCTGGAAAGGTGATTGAGCAACTTCCCTGGAGCAGTGGATGTTGTTTGCATTGACATCAGCAAGGATTTTGCCATGGTCTCCCACTGTGTTACTTGAGGCATGCTGGTGAGACACGGGTACTATACAAAATCCAGCTGGTGGCTGATGACTTGTGGTGTCACTCAAGAACTGTGATGCCAATGGTGCTTAAAACTCTCTATTAATGACCTGGATGGTAGGACAGAGTCTACCAGTCAGCAGGTTCAGGGGTAACCCCACACTGGAGAACTGTGGTGATGGGAAACTCATGAAGACCAACCATGGTAAGTGATTAACTGTAAGGATGGTAGGACTGAGAAGCTGTGGACTATCTCTGAAAATGTTCATGGCCAGGTTGGACAAGGCTTTGAACAACCTACTCTAGTGAAAGGAGTCTCTGACCATGACAGGCAGATCGGAGCAAGATGATCTTTGATATCCCTTCCAACACAAACCATTTTATGAGTCCAAGATTCTAAGTAAAAGAAAAAACTTGCTCCTGTGGTGAAGCAACACCCGAGACAGGCTGGGCATGCAGTGGACACAGCTCTGAAGAAATAGATCTCGGGCTCCTGGTGGACACTGCTGATTAACAGCCACCAAAATGCACCCTAGGGAAGTGAAGCAGGCTAGCCAAGGATCGAGCTCTGTTGGCAGGAGCAACTAAGCAGGCTGGGGCAAGTGACTTCCCCTCACTCCGCCTTTCAGCAGTGGTAATGCAGCACTTGGATTAATGTGCCTGATTTTGAGCTCACCAATAAAAGGCACACCTTGGTACAGTGGGAACTGTCAGCAGAGGGCCACGCAGATGGTGAAGGGACTGGGACAGATGACACATGAAGAGTCACCAGGTGAGGCTTGTTCTGTCAGGGGACAAGGCAGCAACCAGGCAGACCTCATTACTCTATTCAATTTTCACATGGGAGTAAAGTCATAACTTGACTCTTTTTAGATGCACACAGCAGTAAGACAGGACGAAACCAACAAACTTTGGAAAATGGAACATGCTGAAGAGAAAAGCTCTTTTTCCCATGAGGGTGGCCAAACACTGCAAGAAGCTGCTTAGAGACCCTGTGGCACCACCATCCCTGGAGTTACTCAAAATTTCTGGGCATAGCCTAGAACAACCTGCTCTAGTTAGACTGATTTTAAGCAGGGGTTTGAGCTACATGACTGCCAGAGGTCCCTTCCTATGTAATTCTATAATAAATCCAAATGACTTGTAGTAGAAAGCAACATAAAATATTTCATTGAGTTACTCTTGTCATCTGAACCTTGTTAAGTCAGGAACAGAAATGACCTAGTAGCCTGACAGAGGCATGAAAACAAAGGTTTTGCAGTTATAGAAGCTATTCATCACTTACATTGGGAACTTCTTGGAAAATAATGGTCCTACTCCTATCACTAAAAATTAAAGTCTAATTAAAGGATGAAAACAACACCTAACAACTCTGCTGTTAGGGATTTACACTGCTGGAGCTAAGATGCTTAATTTACTATTTGGCTCTTTTATTACAACACTTAACTAAAAATAAAATATCTATGTTAAACAGGAGCTCAAACTACCTAGTACTCGGAGTTTTTCATTTCCTCAGTATCCTTCTCTTCCAGCAAGTATAAAAGTAACATATGGAGAGCTTTAAACCCTAAACCATTTGTATTGGAAAAAAAAAAAAACTTCAAATTGCATAATTTTGATCCTTCCTTGACCTTCCAACACTGCAGTTACTTCTGCTCTCTCCAGCTCTCTTCCAGACTTCACTCTCACTTGAGGCTCACAACTTATACCTACACTGCTTCTCCTCTTTCTTCTCTTCCTTGGAGGAACTCCTCAAGCAAACACCATCAGTTGCTATTCCTCCTCACCTCTCTCTCTCTCAGACAGAGCCTGTGTGCAAAGATACATGGAATAAAAGTAAAAAATTGCAAGCAGACACTTTCAAGTATGCAAATACACAAACACAGATACAAATGTATTTGCTACTTAAACAAAATCCAGCTTACAAACCAAATGGAAATTTCTAAGTCAGCAGGTTCTTTACGTTGACACCATTAGAGAAATAAGAAAAATTTTTATTTTTTATTAGTGCTTTTTGAAGCACTTTATTTCACTGACCTCACTTTCAATTTAATTTATTTGCAGAAAGTAGCTGGTCTCAGAGATGTCAGCTCCTCCACACACATCCCCTGAAGGGACCATTTCTTTCCAGTATCAAAGAGCACCATGTGGCAAGACTTCTCATCAACATCAAGTTACTTCAAAGAACAGGAAATACTCTTGAATCAATTACGAATATCATGGTTTGTTCCATCCTTTGGAAACTGAAGTTGCATCTGCTTATTGCTTTCCCCATCCCAACATTATTCTTCATATGGTATTCAAAGTTCATCCACTATTATGCCAGTATGTTTGTTATTTCCATTGTGTTTTTCAGCACTCAGAGCCACAGTCCACCCTGCATGAGCCTGTCACTTTCACAACTGACATATAACCGTATTAGTATATTAGTGCATATGACTGTACCACATTTACATCACGCATTTTCTAACAGATTACCAGTAAATAAAGAAAAAAAATGTGGGTCAAGACACTAAGCTTAAACACTGTTTTTTCTAAGATGACTTTTAAGCTGTGAGACACACTCCAAATCTTTTTAGAAGTACACATAAGACCACCTAAGTGTTAGCTTCACAGCAGAATCAAAATCCTAATAGGCCCTATCGTTACAAGGACCCATTTTATACCTTTTCAGTCAATACATATTGAGATCGCAAGCACTGATCATGTAACAGACCATAAGTACTTCAAGAGTTATTGATTTTGCTACTCTAGCAATTTCTCTGAAAGAAGATTCATGCCATCTCAAACAAAATCCCAAAATACTTCTGTTAAGTTTTCCCCTTAAAATAGTAGTTGTTTCAGGGCTGAATAACTGTATCTAGCAGTTGTCCAAATGAGACTCTTAATTCATGCAATTAGCCTCCTACACAGTGTTTAAAACCTTGCTCAGCAATAATAGAACTTTAAAGGGACTTAAAGTTACCTTCTGAAGCAACTGGGAGCACAACGATATCATAGAAATTTGGGTTATAAATACTTCCAGAGAACAGGCAGCAAATTGAATGCAATACTAAAAATATTAAAGAATACAGGCTTCCCCTTGCTCTCATTGGATCTCATTCTGCACAAACAGCAGCAGAGGCCTTACATTACATATAAGCTCAATTCACTGCCATGGCTTCACAAAACTCTGGGAGGAGATGCTTTACTCTTGCTTACTTACAAGTTAAGTAAGCAAGAGTAAAGCATTGAAGTTTACATTGAAAACTGTCAACACACCTCAAGGGAGAAATCATTCAGTTCAACCAGATCTTTACACTTTCTATTCAGCTTCCCTGTGATCACCAGAGCTGAGCTGGTAGAGACTTTTTTCTTTTCCACAAAGAGTTCTCAAAAACAAAAACCTCCACAAGCAAGCTTACAGTTTTATTCCTGTTTTTGCCACTGGCTGGGTCTACAGATCTGATGTCTATCCGTGTAATGGCGTTCCACAGCAACTTTTCCCATTCACAAGGTAACCTTTCCCATTCTGCCTCAAACCAGTACATATCCCAATGCTCTGTAAGAATTTAAGCAATACCATACTCAAGAGGATTCTAAATTAGGCAGCTGATTAATAGAAATATAAAAAGCACCACAACATGAGAAAGCTAAAACAGCTCCTATGTCTTATAACACTGTACAGCCCTAGGGGATGCTCCCGACACTTTCACTCTTTCCTTCTCCCACAGGACTTCTCTGCCTGGCTTCTGCACAAAAAAGAGACTAGCTCCTGCGTTGTAAAGAAAACCTTATTAGACAGCCTATTTTCCAGAAAGAAATATCAGAAAAAGGCCAATTTGCTTGGATGAATCACTACATTCTCTTCCAGACAACTAAAACTGCAGTTCAGGTGATCATTTTCATAGCATGCATCTTCCTGGCTCAAAACTTACTCTGTTCCAGTTATCCATAAATTACAATGACAGATGAATAAGAACTATCTGTTCCCATTTGAAATAGTGCTGACCACTCTTTTATCATTCCTGGCAATTAACAGTAAACATGAGTTCTAGTCATTTTTTGTAGGCAACTTATTGAGATTTATAGCAGTATCTTCAAAAGTCTGAAGATGAGACTTGGGTGAAAGATTTTTCAGGGTTGTGACAACCTTGATGCAGAAAAGTTCTGGTACATCAATCATTTGTCTGCTACTCTGACAGGAAAAAACTCACAGTTGACACATACATTGCAAAAGTAGTTAAGGATAGTTGCTAGTTATTGCCACAAGTTCTAGACAAGTTGTCTGTAAACAAATAGAAGAAAAATACAGCATTACTATCTCAATCAATTTGGATCAAAACAGCCTAATTTCCCTCTAAAATACAGCAATTGACTTAAAATAGGAACATTAAAAAGGAAATGCTTTTCAAAAAAAAAAAAAAAAAAAAAGGACAACTTTAATCAACATCTCCAATTACTCCCATAAGCCAAAAATTCCAGAGTTTAGAAAAGAAAATAGGATGTGGCAAGGACAGAACTCCCTGGAAAGCAATTTTGAGAGTTATCAAACAAAAGATTTATTACAAAGGGATTTCATTCTATTCAATGTTTGCATGAGCAACATGGATGCTGAAAATAAAGCCATTTTTACTAAATGTGCCAATGATGAAAAGCTAGGAAGAACAAAAAACTTAAATCAATGTTGCAAATGAAAGAAATTGACAGAAGGGGAATGAAATCCACTGGGGATGAGCACAAAACTCCTACAAAAAGACAATGGACAATACAAGTAATAGTCTTCAATAAAATGAATAATGTCTAAATCCCAAGCCAACACTCAATATCAGGCAACTGCAAAATGGTAAATATCAGTGAAGTGTACAACCACAAGCACAACTTTCAGAATAAGCCAAGTAATCTTTTCTGGTCCATTCTGTACTACACTTAAGAGACAAAATACTGTACTCCCACTGAAACACCACTTTTCAAGAAAAAACTGGCACAAACCCAAAGAGTAAGCCATTCTTTGTGTTCCTGCAATAAAGACAGAGTGAATTGGATTTGGTTACTATTTAAGCAGGGAAGCTTGAAAGAGGGCTTCCTAAGAACCAAAGTACTCAGAAGGCTACTGCAGAGAAAACGAGATCGATTTGTTCTCAGGTTCTCAAAAGACAGGAGATGCAATGGGCTTAAAATTGAAGTTAACAAGATTCACACTAGGCACTTGGGGAAGACAACACCACTTTTCAATTTTAAGGACAATTGAAACCCTTGAGCAGATTACACTGGAGACAGGTAAGGAAGTAAAAAACCCGCAGTCAGTCGCAGGTCTATAGGAAATTGTTTAGTCTTTGTCGTTCCTTACATTTATTTAAAAAACTATTAAGAATTTACTGGCTCATTTCAGTAGAATATGCTAAGGTACAATAGAGAATTTGTGCTTTTTTTCAGTTTAAATATTTGTGACTTTTTATTCTCTTCTCTCCACTATCTTCAGCATAGTCCTATTTTTCAATTAACACTCTTACATTTTTGTGATGATCAGTTACCACGGCTGCAAAGACCAGAGTCTGTCTTATGTTCTATTATAGCTAGAGCTTGAAAAACACACAATAGTTAAACAAAGGAATGCAAAAGAAGGAAAAGGAATTCCACTAGTATTTTCTATTCAACTTTCCCCATTTCAGGACTCATGAGTTTATTGATGATTTACACTTCCATAGAAAAATGTAGCATATGGCAAGTTAAAAAGGACAAGGAAATAGACAGTATAATGGAAGTGAGTAAATGAAAATCAATAGTTTTGAAGACTAAACTGCATTAACAATAAAGCTGATGGGGTTTACACAACTTGAGTGATTTCACTGTTTCATATTAAAAAATTAGACAAAACTTTCAAGTGTTCTTTCAAGTGTGTAGTTTCATAGATTGCCTTCCTAGTTTAATCAGAGTTCAAATAAACAATAATGCATAATTATTCATTATACGGCAGGCATTATCAGCAAGGGATAAGAAAGTGCCTTGATCAGGACTTATCAGGTTCTCTCAACCCCTCCTCCATAGAGCAGAGAGGCAAAGCAAGCCCTACCTCACCCCCCAAGGATTACCTGGCAACCTAACAGAGGCGACAATCAGTTTGGACAATGTCTCTGCAATATTTGATGTGCAACTCTCCTTTTCTAGTTTTTGACACCAAGTCCCAACTCACAATTCTAGTCCTTCCCTAGTTATCAGTGGATGGAAGAACTAGCCCTCCAGAAAACAATTCAGCAGGTCTCAGACATGTCTGAGACCATTAGAAGGGCTGCCTGTGTTATTCTATTCCTCCCCACTGCCTGCAGAGGCAGCCTAATGCCACTCAGACTTGACACCAACTCTTCCCTGGCATACCAGGTTAGACATCTCACTCACATCATTTCTCTTCCCATTCTTCCCTCAAGCAGTGTTGGCTAAGATTCCATGGTCTCAGCTTCTTGGTACCTCTGAAGGAAAGCCAAGTTCTGGGGGTGGAGCTGAACACAAGCATCACCAACCTCAATGGCTTCCTCAAAGGGCAATGCAAACCCATAAAAGCCTGTTTCTTTAAAAATAAAATTTTAAATTTAAAAAAAAAATTGAAGGCACTATCCAGATAGCAGCTTTTGTAAAGGTGAAAGCTACACATTAGTATGAAAAACTAATAGCCTGGCTCTGTAGAGACTTAAACAGGTATTTTAGCAGAAAATCTCACATCCCGAAAATTAAGACATATGCAAATGTTTGAAGAAATAAGGTCTACAGTTTTTGTCTTGGTTTGGTTGTTTTTTAAAGCAATGTCATTCAAAAGAATTACTTTGTTTTCTAACAAAAGAGATAGTTCTACAACTCCACAATAGCATCCAATAGATTAAGAACAAACAACTTTTCATACTGAAGCTGGGACAAGGCACACCATACCATTAAATCCCATAGAGGTAAAAGTCCATGCTGACACTTGGGCTTAAAGAAGTTCAGATTTCTACAGCACAGTATCAGTTTTTGCCCCATGTTCCGTCTTGGGTCCTGAGACTTCAAAACTCCAACATTAGGAAGAGGAAAAACCAAGACAAATTCTCTAAGAAACAAATTTTCACTATCATACACTAAAAATCCTTTATTCCCTCCATTGCAGAAGAAGACAGACTGCATACACAGGGATCTGAAAGAACACATTCTATTGACACCTGCTAAAGGAGAAACAAACAAAAAGTCTGAAATACACAAAACATCTTCACTGCATCAAATGTATGGCACAGGCGATCAAACACCCTGGGAGCAAATCTGTAAAAGTTTGTCCTGCCAGCCACAAAGAAAATCCATTGTCAGATATTTAACCAATTTAGCCTAATTTTCTGACACCATAGCTGGAAGGCAGAAGAGAAATGGTGAGTTATTCAAGGAAATCTAGTGCTTCAAATACATGCAGGAGCTTTAAAGGAAGACTTGAAAACATTCAGTATGCTTCACGTTAGACCATTAGACTTGTATGCTAGTTTCTTGCCTATTTTAGGTATTCAGTCTCCTCAATTCTCCATTCAGACATTAAAAAAATACTTAAATGCATGCCTCTGACAGTACAGCAAAGTAGTTCCGGCTTGATTCCAATTTCACCAGGAGCAAAGACATTCACAGCAGAGGTAATCCATACTTCAGGGTTATTTGATTCCTTTTAGAGTTCCTTGAGAAGCAGAAGGCAAGCTACATGGTTATAATGACAAAACAAAGGGAAAAATGTAAAGGTGTCTCCCAACGCAAGTTATAATACAAGAATAAACAAGTATTAAAATGATGCAATAAATTATTCACAGTGCTTTCTTCACTTATGTAAAAACAAATCAAGAAGTGCAATCTCACACTAGCCAAATAATCAATCCACTAATTAAAAAAAAAATCAGTAATCAAAAAAAATTCAGAAAAGTGTTCACCTCTAATAGCAAAGTATCACTACATGTCTTTTTTTTTTGTCAAAGTAATTACTAACTGAATAACCAGTATGACTGGCTGTGTAGTTCAACTTGAAGTTTTAAATTTACCTAATACAAGAATGGTTTCCTGTAATAGTACTGAAGCCACTACTCCAATTTTATTGCCCATTTGTAATCTTTGTAATTGAATTTAGCACTCAGTTGTTTACCTACTAATATTCTTCATGAGAGAGAAAAAGTGGATTTCACTGGCAGACTATGTATTTTCAGACATTTTTACAAGTATTACTCTTCCTCCTCCTCTCTCTTTTACATTGCAAGTTTCTTGAATATTCCTTAAAGCTCTACAGCTACCACCAAGTTATTTTGTTCTTGAAGGCATTCACAGCATTTCTCTTCCATCAGCAAATACATACACTTCATACTCAGCTAACTTTTTTTCATAAAATTGTATGAATTACCTTAGCAGTATTCTGCAAATACAGCCCAAGTCCACAACCATCCACAATAAATTCAATTATCCTGACTGGAGTCTTTCCACACGCAACTAGCTTTGCTGTATGGGAGGGCCTTTGATTTTCACATCAAATAACCTTCAAATTATTCAACAACAACAATAATCAACTCTATTGTCTTGATGAATAAACCCTGTGAAAATGAGCCCAAGAATGTCAGGGACTATACATGTTAAGTGAACAGATACAAACCACAACGTGGAAGTAATTCTACTGAAAATTTAAAGTTTGTGGATTCATAAAATCAAGATGGATACTAAAATGAAAGAACATAAGGTAGCTGCCAAACTACGTAACTTTTTATAAATATATTCTTCCTGTATTTCCCTTAATATTTTACAGAGTTGAAGTTAACAATTATTAAAGTGCAGAGGTTTAAGCGTGAATTCAGCTCACAACTCCTTAATACATATGCCCCAAATCAATCAAACAAATAGAGACAGATTCTCATGCTAGCCTGAATAATCTGACTGAACGGTGAATAAATCAGAACAAAGACCAAAACTTACTGAATCACCAAGAGCTATCTCTTATCAAGAGAGAGATCACCCCTCTGACAATTATTCCGTGTTTAGAACAGGCAAGACCTTGCAAAAGACTCAACAAAACCACACTATAACATGCAGAGAGGCAGCATGCACACAGAATTCCCTTTTCCACTGTCATCAGGTCACCAAAGGGGCATTCATGGTGCGATTTCTGCCAGCACAGAGCCTGCCACGCATGGTCTCCCGACTTTGAGCTGGCACGGAGAGCGAGCGGTCAGCACGGCACGGGAAGCACAGAACCTGCCTATCTGCCAACGCCGAACGCGGCTGAGAGAGAGTTTAAGGGCTTCTGGACACTTCCAACTCCGCTAGTTAACAACATTCAGCACCTGCAACGATCCATCAGATTCTGCAGAGGCACTCTGCTTGCTGCAGAAGAGCGTAGTGATTTGTTAAAGACAAGTTTCGAAAGGACAAGCAGGCAGGAGAAACTTGCGGGAGCACGAGCGGAGTTTCCCTCGCGCTAACCCGTAGACAAGGCAGCTGCGTGCGCGCTGCGCGGAACCAGCAGGGATGTGAGGCAGAGCCACAGCATCGCCGGTGACACACCGGCGAGGCAAGAGCCCACAGCAGACCCTCCCCCGGAACACCAGCCTTGCCCCGCCGTTTGTTTCCCATTGCCGACGGCAGCGGACAATTCTCGCCCTGCTGTCAGGGCGCTGGGAAAGGCGGGATCTGATTTGGAGCATCAGGAAAGCAGGCACTGACCTGAGGGTGCGGTTGCCGGCGCAGCCGCGGCGCTCCATGGCGGCGGGCACGCAGCTGGTGAGCTCGGTCCAGTCGGCGTGCAGCCCGCAGCTCCAGCCGGTGGAGAAGCGGGAGAAGAGCCAGGTGTCCTTGTCGCCGCCCGGGCGGTGGCAGGCGCACTTCTTCTGCCCGGCCCGGCAGTAGCAGGGCTGCTCCAGGTGGATGTTGCGCACCAGGTGCCGCCCGAAGGTGGTGCCGCCCGTCTTCTGGATGTGCAGGAACACGATCACGTCGCGGCCCCGCATGTCGAACCGCACCCGCCGGCACAGCTCCCCCCGGGCGAACGGGAACTTAGCCGCCAGCCGCGGCATCGCCGCCACCTCCTCCTCCTCCTCCCGTTCCTCCGGGCCCCCCCCGCGGCGGGCGGCGGAGGCCGGCGGGCGGCGGGGGCAGGCGGCGCCGGGGCAGGCGGGCGACACGTACTGGTAGACGATGAGCAGGAAGAGCAGCGCCAGCAGCGGCGGCAGCAGCCACCTGTTGAAGCGCTCGTCCATGGCGGTGCGCGGGGGCAGCGCGGCGCGGGATCAGGCGCTGCCGGCCGCTGCCGGGGCGGCCGCCCCGCTCGGATCCCGCAGCCGAGGGGTGCCCGGCTCCCTCCCCGACGGCATGGTCCTGGCAGGCGGGCGACCGCGGCTCGCTCCGCTCAGCCCAGCGCGCCGCACCGCATCCTGCCCGAGGCGGCCATCCCGCTGCCCGCGGCTGGGGCCGGGCGCCGAGCGCCGTGCCCGGAACGCGGTGCCCGGCGGCGACCGCACAGCTCCGCTCCCGATCCCGCTCCGCCGCAACTCCAGCCCAAACACAGCGCCCGGCCCCCGGCGGGGCGCCCCCCCCCCCCGCCCGCCGGCCAATCGCGGCCGGGCCGGCCGCCCAGCCAGCCAATGGCCGGGCCCAGCACGCCGGCCCTGCCACCAATGGGAGCGTGCGGCGGCCCGGCGGGGGCGGGGGGAGCCGCCCCGTGCTCCCCTCCAGGTACCGGACCGGGACCGGCCGCGTGCGGGGCGGGGCAGGAGGCGGCAGCAGCCAATCAGAGGGTGGAGGCGGGGCGTCGGGCAGCCAATGGGACGGGCCGGGGGAGCAGCCAGGTGAGCGGGGCTCCGCTCGACTCCTCATTTCCCATGGCTTTCCCGTCGGGAGTGCGTGTCTGGCACTATTCGTGCTGTCACGCCCGTCATTATAACCGCAAGTGCTTCATACAAGGGGGTCGGGCGGCGCCGAGCACCCCAGAGGTTAACTTTAGGATAGCTGGTACGCGGCGCTGCTGGTTCCTGCGGTCTTCAAAGCAGCAAGTCCCAAACCATGGGACCCTTTGCGAGCACTTTAACCTGCCCGAGGCAATAACATCGGTTCCCCAGCAGCGCAGCTGCTCCATTAAAATGTCAAAAGGTTACTTTTCAATCCCTCTCGTGTATTTACAACAATCCGTATCCTGAAACTGTGTTGTTTTCCCTACTGAAAATTATCCTTTTTTTTAATAGACATTCACATCTTTAGCCCGCAAATCACACTCAGCTGAATTTTGCCAAAAAACCCCCGCACTGTTCTGCTTGAATTGTGCTCCCCATAATGTTAAGTCTGTTACAAACACTTCATATCCAAAACCAAGCCTCATATGGCTCCTGGATTACAATACATTAATATGCAAAGCATTTTGTCTTAGAACTGATTGCACATCTTGCTTATTTAATTACAGAATACCTTTATTTACTGAGGGATTAATTAGGTATCTGACAGTGCTAAAGCAACTTTTTTTGCTCAACTCTAAAGACAGGTTCACCTCTGCAGGGCTGATAACAGAAGAGCAGTGCCTTCCCATGGGACCACTTCACTTTAGAAGTTATAAAAATAGACAAATGTATTTTAAACTGAAGATTTTTATATAGAAACCAAGAGTACCTGGATTTTTTGGGGTAGAGTATCTGCTCCCATTAGAGCTTGCCAGAAATCATAAAAATTATCAGAAAATGGTCTAAACAGAAGGAGCTCAAACTGTAAATGTTGAGAGGTGTCCACAAGAACAACAGCCTACACCACCCACCTCCAAACACCTACCACACATGCACGCACACTCCCAGTGTCCCACAGTAGTGGTAACACACCAGTAAAAGTCTGACAGTTGCAAATTTTTGGGTCTTGCCAAAACATGAGAAGAGATTGTTCACTTCTACCTTCAGTGACATTTTTTTAAGGAAAATGTCGTGGGTTACTTGGTGAAATTCACCCTTGTACAGCCATGCACCGTGGTACTGGCAGTCCTTTCATCCTTTGGAAGAAGAATTCAGAGTCTGGTCAAATAAACCTATTTAGTCTTCTGCCTCTAATGACAAAAGATGTGCACTCACTGACTCTTAATCAAGTAGAAAACAGCATTTGCACCTTGAAAAATCACCATGTTCTTTGCCAGCATGAGCAGCAGAGCACTCACCTTTTCTCCAGGGAGACCAGACTCGCTTCTCTGCTTTGGCCACCACTGTGCTCACCTGCTTTCTCACTCCCTGTGCCTCCAGAGTGTGGACTTAGTGAGTTCATCTTTTAACCTCTTTCTTTTACTAGGTGACACAAAGCCTGTCCTAGAGAAATTTAAATATTTAGATGTGTAAGGTACAGAAGCATTTTGTTCCCATCTCAGCCTATTCACTACTTAATAAGAAATACGGCTAAATTCATTTGAAACAGAAGTGATGCTAAGGGATTTAGATTCAAGTATCTTTTCTGATGCTTTTAACATGATGCAGAAATATCATAATTTAAGATTTTCTCATTAAATACCACTGGTAACACTGTACCTTCATCTCCATGAAAAGGAGCTCAAACTAAAGTTACTAAACAGAGAAACCTTCAATTTCACTAGAATTTTAAATTCTTATTTATTTAAACTTACTCAAGCCAGTTACTGATTCATGAAGACTGGTAAAAAAATTAATGAAATAGATGTACAAGAGAAGTAAAAATATTTATAATGTTTATCTGAAATACTTGACTTTAAAAAGATTCTCATTTTTCTGAAACTAGAAGAAGTTACTTGCAGTAAATGAATTAATGTGTTTATGCAGCTTTCAAAGGCAGGCTTTTACTTATGAATTTGAATGCTCTTAATGATGGTCTGTGGACCACACTTTATGTAAAGTCACAAACCATGGCACAACCAACAACATAGAGTTTTCATTTGGTAGTATTTTATGTTCTCTTTATAGAGGCCCACATTTCTGTGCAAGTCCCTGTGGGATTAAGTTCTAATAAAATCATTTCGCTTCTTTGCAAGTCCGTGGCTGTAACTCCTTAGCACCAATGAAGCAATGAAAAGGGTCATTTGGACACAGTAGTGTTCCCATTGATTTAATGGGATCATGACTGGGTTCAAAATGAAGCCCTAAAAGTTGCAAACACTGCTCAGTCACAACATTTTCCCTTTCAAACATAACTAATCTATAAATCTCCAATGAGACTTTAACTACAAGGAAAATCCAAAGTCAGTTAAAAGCTAATTTTGAGATAATCTTACAAAATCAATGTAGTTTCTGTGGATTTCATGATGAAACACTTACATGTAAGACTTAGGATTCTCTTTTTTTTTTTCATAATTCTCTAAGATCCTATGCTGACAGCATATATCTCAGGGTTCACCCTCCAAGCATTCTAATAAAATAATACTGGAATGACCTGTTCCTTGTGACAATTTTAGGCAGAATACCTTTACCTGTTAAAATTTACATGCCAAATCTACAGTAATTTCTACCAGATATAGGCTAATATGTAAAAGCGTTGCACAGAAAAGTATTTCAGAATTCCAACACAATATGTCCCTTGTCCTTGCCAATTCACAGGTAACACTCAACACATTTTCCAAGTTGCTAAAAATAAAAATTGGCATACTTACAGTATATTTTAAAGGATAATGCAGTACTTGCTAGTCTGAAGCACTGGGCAAGTGAAACAGTGTCAGTGCCAACATCAAGGTTTGTACAAAATGCATGAGTAAGCAAGTGATATTTTATGAAGCAAAGGTACAAAAACATGATTTCATTTAGCAATTACATGTCTGACAATGTTAACATCTAATAGATCTGTTAATATAAAATTAAAGTGACACCTACCTCATATTGGTTTCTTTCAATTATTTATCACAGCTTGACCTGTGCTGTTTCAATACTTGTAGCCAGTTGAGACTTCCAATAAACCAATTTTTCATCATGCAGCAAGTCCCAGGTGTTTCCCTTGTCATGAGGATAGAAATTGTTAAATTAATAAATGAACGCTAACTTCAGTAATTTGTCTAGGATTAATTTGTTTCAATGTTTAAAGTGTAAACCTCCCTTATTTTCATCAGATTAAATTCTAGTATGTGCACTTATCAAACCTTCATTTTAATGGCACACTGAGTGCCTTATTCTTCCGTGTAAAAGAATTTATTCATCATACTGCCAGCAGTCCTTCTTCTTATAAAGTTGTAACTCAGCATAAGGCTTGTTACTTTACATTTCTGCTGTTTGCCATTCTTTTTCTGGGTATAATAATCTTATTATACCTATGACCACCTTTAATTTCCTTTACTCAGAATGCAACCACTCCAGAAACAATGTTTTCAGCCAATGTCACATATATTCCAGTCCACATGCAGGAGCTTTTGCAAGTCATTCCTTACACCAAATTGCTGCATATTTTCCTTATGAGAGAAAGAATCAGCTATATCATGCTTTATTATCCTATATTGCTATATTGCATCAATTATGCTTATATTATTAGTAGTCATAATTCCACCTCTATAAGATGCTGACCTTGGACAACTGGAACATCACAAATTGCTTCCCACATTCTAGTATTTTTCTTTTTTTCTCTGTTAACGACCATGTAACTCCTCATAGGACTAATACAATACCTTTCAATACCTTTATTTAGGTTACAATGGTTGTGAAGGTAGTTTCCCAATAACAGAACATATCTGAAAACTTTGCACTACATTTTTAGAAAATGCCAAAACAAGATATTTAAAGACAGATTCCCCTTCCACCAGGCAAACTTGGTCATCTTTTGTTCTTTCACTCTTGGGCTTTGCAACAGGGACATCTAGCAGAATAAAGAATGACCAAATGTTCCAACCATGTTTGGGCATGTGCCAACCAGCCAGCACTCTCTCAAACAACTCCTAGGTAGAATTTGGGATTCAACCACTCCAGAAAGCATTTCCAACCAGCACTCAGTGACCAAGATTATTTCAGTGTGGGTCAGACCATGTCATGCTATTTGGTGTCAGTACCCAAGACAGTTTCTGAACGTGTTTAATTTACTAATGGAGACAACACTGCTGAGTGTTTCCAGGTTTCAATTTAAGACAGAAAAATTTGTGTTCACCCTCTTGTATTTTGTACTGTGGCATAACCAAGTTACACCTACAAAACTCAGCTTGAAGTTACAGTGTGTTAACTAGCAAAGAAAATCTCTGGCATGTAAGGCTGCATATAGGCTTACTGGAGTCCACTGCCCAGACATTGGAGAGGCACTCAGGGACCTATAATCCCAACTAAAACAAGGATGATGCTAAGCAAATTAGCCAAAGGGCCTCTGGCTGCTGTGGCCATTCAAAAGATGTGTGTGGCTTCATGATGTGGCCAGCTAGAGTCAGTGAGTAGGAAGATACTTTGAGTGAAGCAAGAAATATTCCAGTTATTGAGAGATGCAATATCAAATGACAAGCAGCCAAAGGGAGAAAGCAGAGTATGAAATGCAGGGTGTTTTTTTTTCTAATCCCAAATCCTAAACACAGGGTGCTTGTGTATGCTATCCACAATCAGAATCTGCAACATGGAGACAACATGAGGAAAGCATGTCACAGGACATAGGAAATTGTCATTTCTTTTCTGCCTTAGAAAGAAAAGGGATTCCTTTTCCACAGATTCCTTCCAGCCCTCGGCCTTCTGAATCCTGCAATATTTATGATGCAATATCTAGAGTGTAGAGAAGCTTTTGGGTACTTATTACAAATAAAAAGCATGTCACCTGCACCACATTCACACATATTTTTCCACATTTGGGTCCAAATGGAGATGCTTCAGACTCAGTCACTCTGATAACCATGTGAAAGAGATGCTGCTACATTTTCATATGGTGTTTTGGTTTTTCGAGTAAAGAACAGTCTAGCAGGATGTGATAAACTCCCTTGTTTAAAGATCAGGGTGTCCAAGAAGTCAACACTCAAGTTTTCATATTGCAGCTTCCTCTCTGATCATGGAGGTCAATACACAGAGAGATACAGCTCTTCTGAAATTGGTGCATGCTTCCTCCTGCCCAACAAAAACTAACAAATATCCCTGCCAACATTCCCCCCAGGACCCCAAAACGGCTCATACGGCAATGTATAGGAATTGCAAGACTGTGTAATACTGCCACCTGGTGATAAGCGTCACAGAAGCATTTTCTTACTCCGACCATCACACAAAAGCCTTTTGCATCCTTTCAAGTGCTCTTAATCTGCAAGGGTCCATCAAGCATCACTTATCCAACTATCTCTGCTTGTGCTTAGAAGTGAAATTGAGGTTTTCAACGTTATGAAAGCCATATCTTGTCTTTTCCTTCAAAACAGACTTCTAGATATGCCATGGACAGGCATAGCCTATCTTGATCCAAATCCCCATCACAACTCCATATGTAGTCTAGAAACTTTAGTGTCTTTGGAGAAAAAAAATCTGAAATAATATTAGAAATTATCCACTAGACATTCCCTCTCTCCTTTTTTATTTTTTTAATCTTTTCATTCTTTGGGGTGTAATGTGAAAATAAAAAATAATTTTTTTTTTTTTTAAACCCACCAAAAAAAAAAAAAAAAAAAAAAAAACAACACAAAATACAAAAGGCAAAAAGAAAAAGCCCCAGGAGAAACAACAAAAAAATCTTCCAAGAACTTTCCCTCTCCAAGATGGAAAAAATTATTTCTGTAGTACATGATCTCTGAGTCCTTCATCTGATCTCTGTGGGATACAGGTGAAAACTGAAGGAAAAACATGGCAAATGGTAGATCAGGCTCAACTTCTAGCACCCCTGTCTGGCTTTCACAGCTGTCTGCAAGTCTGAACCTTTCTTTTATAACTGACCTCCAACTCCTTAGTGAAAAACAGCAAGCTGAGAACTGCCATCACTTTCTGGGTTGCTGCGATTTCATACAAGACCTTTCTTGGATTCTTTTCAGAAAGCCAACCTGCACCCTTTGAAGTTTAAATTCAAGAAATGCACTTTTTAATGCACTGCTATGAGAATTTTTAGAATAATTCAGTCCTCTTCTTTGGGGATTTTTCTTGGCTCTTTCTTATTTAAATATCATTCTGTAAGCACCTAAAGGCATGTAATCAGTGGTTCTTCCCTAACTTACGGCCATACAGAGACTTAATGTTTTCTCTTTGTGTATTCATAATATATAGGAATGGTAATATTTATGCTTTAAATTATCCTCCCAAGATCAGTGAAATACTGGTCCCATCATCAGTTAAAATCCAGTTGGACTTCTGGAAAAGGCTGAGTGGAATTCAGGTTTAATGCTGAAGGGATCTAAGTTATTTCACAGCTGAGGCTGCAGCAGAATTACTCCTATTACCTCAAATCTGGCCAACCTACAATAGTCACAGCACAGAAAACTCACTAGCACTGTAGGTGAGAGGTTAGAAACTCAGTTTGAAGTCTCAGTTTGAGACATCCATCTCTGGCACTAATTTATCTTATGATCTTGGATTAAAGTATGTTGGGAACTGTAACTACCACGAGAACCAGGAATTTTAACCTATAATGGCAATGTGTGGTAGCAAATGTCAAGACTAAAATAGCTCTCCTAAGCCTCAGCAGAACTATCTGTTGGCAGTCCATTCCAGTTGCAACAGACCAGTGACTACGTAAGAAATATGAGAGGGAAGAAAAATTGTTCAACACTGTGACAAGTTCCAGATTAATAAACTGTAAACTCAGAGGGAGAGTTGAGGTGAAGATTGCTGGAGTGCTCAGATTAAGAATTGGCAAAAAAAAAGGGAATAATTCTTTGGCTGTCAGAAAAAAGGCAATCAAAATACAGATTGGTGAAAGCAGCTTGTTTGACCAAGAGGTCTAAGGGCACCACACATTGAAGTGGTTCAGTGAGAAGCATGTACTACAAACTACCAACACTGCATGTCATCTTGTAGCAAAAGAAAAACTGGAACAAAATAAGAATTGCACTGCTAAGAGAAGACAGAGATCGTCTACAGCAGTGAAGTCACACTGTGGCTTGCAGACCATTGGTGGTGAGTGAAATACCAGAATCTGATCTGTAAAATGATTAGCAACCTTGTACCCTGTTCCATAGTTTTGTGCAAGTATAACTGAGAATTGACAAGCATTAAAATATTTGAATTGATGTTTATAACATAAAAAATCACATGCTATAAATGTATTTTATCTAAATACAGATGTTTTTAGCACAATTATCATAATCTCTCCCAACTGCTAAGAAATAGTAGGATGCAAGTTGTCCAGACATTTTATAATTGTATTCCTTTAATAAAGTGGTTCAGAATCCCAAATTTATAGCAAAACTGTGGGGAAAATAGAAGCTTGCACTTTCTTTTTAAAGGAAGACTCTTCGAAGGATTCTTTTGAAAAAATGTGCTGGGGCCTCCAGCAGGCAGGATCTCACTTTTCATTATTTAGTATCACAGAGTAGACCTATAATTTCATCTTAATCCTTTCAGAAGGCCCAAGTTTATCAGCCTAATATGCTATAGTAAATTCCTGTTGACAACTGACAGTTATCAAAATTATAGTATGAACAGCAGTATATCAAATATGAATAACCACTACAAGAAGTGTATTTCTGATTTAACCTCATTTAATGTAGGAAGTCAGGACAAAAGAATAACAGGAAACCAAAATAAAGCCACGTTTTCCAGACAGAAACCTATCTCTATTACAATTTAATAGACAAACATAACCTTCCCTTAGTTTGGGTGTCAATTCTGTGTGGTTACCATAAGGTAATCACATAGAATTGTGACAAATTTATTTAATTTATAAGGATAATTTTATTTCAGAGACAAAGTTATTCAAAAGAGGATGCATCAAGATAGCATTCATCCAGCACTAATCCTGTTGCCTTCTTTTTTCTTTTCTTTGTCATCAGTGTCCCATAATTTGGATTTGCACATTGCTCCTTCAGCAGTGCTAGAGAGGGGGGAAAAGCTCATCCCACTGCTCTTCCTAGCAGAAGGACACAGGAGATAGAGGTAGCAGCAGCTGACACATCAGGGGTTAAACAATTTACTTTTCTTTAACAACACTTCATTTTTGCCCTCAAAGTTTATCTACATTAAAATATTCTAAATGTAGTGTGTTTCTGTAAGTCTAATTATATGCGGCATGCGAAAACATATTCGATAATCACATTGCTAATTATGTGCAATCACTTCAATACACAGGTGCAAAGCTCCAGAAATATGTATATTTTAATCACCTTTTATATAGATATAAACCACAACTTTTCATTTAAGTGTTCAGTGACTACTTTTTTTTTTTTTTTTCTGGGACTACACTTCCTTGGATTTTTGACTGGCTAGGGCCAGAAAAAGAATATTAAGCTATTACAAATCTGGAATTTAATTTATATGTGTATGTTCCAGTACTAAAAAAACTGTAATTCCTTACTTTTCCATGGTTAATGAACATTTTGAAACACACATTTTATAATTTATTGATGGACACAACATGCTGACTTCAGAGATATGGGAATCATAATTTTTATTTTCCTTCTGGGAGCCTTAATTCTCACAGTGTTCCTTTAGTATAAATTTGCCTGGAAAATCATGTATATGTGCATGGGAATGTGTCTTCTCCAGTTTGGATTAAACTTGAAGGACCTTCTTAATGGTTTAAAAACAGAAGGTCATAAAAATCTTGAGCAATAAATTCGCTTTTGTTGTATTTGTAATAGCTTGTGGCCGCACTTTTTGTTTCTCTTTCATTTACATGTAACTGTTATTTTTTACATTGATTTTTAAAGCTGCCTTCACGAAATGGATTGCAATTATCTTTGTGTGTAAATCATAAAAACTGAAAATTTTATATACTCAGATTAACTGAAAAGGACATAAAATATTAATTTGCATAATTCAGAAGTAATATTTCTATCTTCCCTCTAAAGATACTGAGCATAAATTACTGGAAAAATAGCTTTAGATGACTTGTC
This sequence comes from Onychostruthus taczanowskii, assembly GCF_017590055.1. Lineage (NCBI taxonomy): Eukaryota > Metazoa > Chordata > Aves > Passeriformes > Passeridae > Onychostruthus > Onychostruthus taczanowskii. Next base: position 3,046,188 of record NW_024505561.1, on the reverse strand, counting down.
CGTAAGTATTCTTTTTCACTTTGGGAAGTGAGCTGAAATGACCCCTGAGAGACAAGAAACTCATCTACTGGTCTGCCTCTAACATTAACAAAAGGACAGACCAACAGAGGGGACACAGCAAAACCAGAAAAGCAGCATTGAAATTTCTTCCACTGGAAACAAATCCGTCATATTTCACACAATAAAGCAGCCATCCTTTTCTGTTTTGCTTTAGCTACACAAATTTTTAATTAAAGTAAATTACACTAAGGAGTTACAGAATAGTTGTTACGAGTATTACACATGCTAGCCACCATAACAGCATTTGACAAGGCTTTCACTAGATCAATAAGCCAACAAGAGACTCTTCTATAAAGTCCTTTTTAGAAATAGTGCTATAGCTTAAGGTGGGTGCCCCCAAAAAAGGACCCCGAATAAAGAAATTACTGGGCAATTATACTCTTACAAGTTTCCCACCCTCATGCAACTGATTGGACCAGTAGTAATACTAAGCTCATGATGAAGAATGGGGATCAACATGAAGCACAGGGAGATCCATCTAAACATGAGGAAAAGCTTCTTTATTGTGGGGGTGACAGAGCATTGACACTGGCTGCCCAGAGAGGTTGTGCAGATACTCAAAATCTGCCTGGACATGATCCTGTGCACCTGCTCCAGGTGAACCTGCTTTGGCAGGGGTTGAGACTATGTGACCTCCAGAGGTCTCTTCCAACTTCAATCATTCCATGATTCTGTGATTCTGACCGGGGTCTTCCCATCTTTCCTTGGGTCCCTTCACAGTCTCCACATGGCCATTTCTCCTCTCCTCTCTAAGGTTGCAGCTTCTGCTGATGATTGCAATTTCCTTATCTTCTGACTTGAACTGGCTCTGGGGCCTTCTTTTACTTGACCACAACATGTGTTCAAAACATCTAGGTTAAATTTCACAGCTTGCAACCTACAACTTCAGCAACTTTAGCTATTAATGCTAAGCCAGTTCGGTATAAGTAGCACACCAAATCGCACCACACAGTTTAGGCTGGATGAAGGCACTGAAGATCAGCTTGTTCTACTCATGAATAAAGCAGGACCAGCTTCAAAGTCACCTCAGGTTGCTCAGCACCTTGTCCAGTCAAGAGTCACAGCACCATAAAAAACAGGTGTAATTCCATGTCACCACTCTGAAATTAAAACAACACAATGCACAGGGGTTTGGAAAGTAATTTTCATTTGGTGAAACACTGGAACAGATTGGACAATAGGTGGCAGTTGCTCCATCCCTGGAAATATCCAAGGTCCGTGGGGATGGGGATCTGAACAACCTGATCCAGTGGAAGGTGGTCCTGCCCATGGCAGGGGGGATTGGACTAGATGATCTTTGGTGGTCCCTCCCAACCAAACTATTCTATGATTCTGTGATTCTCTCAAGAAGTGCATCACAGTCTTTGCTCCTGCATTAGAGGTGCACTAACAAGACATTCAATGGGAAGTGAGGAATAAACACGAGATTTGTCCTGCCAGCTGCTCAGTCACACAAAGTCTGCAAGGCAGCTGGTCCTGGCACCCAGCTCTGCTGTGACCTGAATGCTGCTCCCTGCAGAGCCAGGAACAGGCAGTACTGCACAAGTTACCTCTTCAAGAGCCCGTGCTGCCTGCAAGGCAATGGTTTCTGCTGAGTCTGTACTTCAGCCTGAGCCAGGAGCTGCTGTCAAAGAGCCCTGCCTCCCAGCATATGCTACCACTGGAGCACTCTGGATGGTGCAGTCTGCACCCTGAGCAGGTGGGAATAAAATCTGAATTCTGACACAGTTTAAAAAGGGCAGAAGAGTTTGTTCAAAGAAGAACTGCACTTGGCTTTAAGTAGACAGTACGTCATGGTTCTGCAGTCCTCGCTTCTGTCAAAGGTGACTTGGTTGAGTGCACATTCAGGACTCACTGGCTAATTTCCCAACTTACATTTTTTAAGCATTCTGGAAAGGATTCAGAACTCTGCTCACTGATCTGACTAAAAAGGAAAAATCATTTATATACTTTGTTGTACAGGTACATTTTATCTTTATATTTTCTACCTTGCGTGTAGCAATAGCGCCTTTTGATCCCTACATGATAGGCCTACAGTTCAAATCCTACTATCCTATTCTGGGAAATAGTGTATTTTCTCAGTGAATACACCTTCACACTAAAGTCTCTTTTGGTGATGGTGCTGGTGTAGCACTATGTGGCCAGAATTGTCCTGAGGCATTTCATTGCACATACCAGCTTCTCAATTAATGTAAAAATACACAACTTTGTGCATTTTATTTATAAATATTCTATCTTCTGAAGTTATAATCTCCCAAATAGTTGCATGGGACATATCAGGTCTAAAATACAACTATGTGGCTATTATTTGAATTATCACCAAGGGTGATTTAATAGCCTTATTGTACATTTTAGGCTAAATTATAAATCATCAGATATCACCTGTGCTCCTTTCACTGAGTACATAGATTCCTAACTTACAAGTAGAAAAATAAGGAAAAATGTACTTTTTTTCAACACCCAAAAACCTCACAGCATATTGTAAATAAGAGATTAATTATGAGCACATGTCAGTTAACAACCAAGTTTGTTAGCTGGCATCAGAAGTGCCAGCTCATGCTAGATGATGAGCTTGACCCAGTAATAATAAGCTAAGATTTAGCATAGACAAACTCAGAAAAACCCGGCAACATTGTACATAAGCCCTGCTTTTATCCACTGGTGCAGTTAGTTGCTCAGATTTGGCAAGGTAGGAGCCAGGGCAATACAAAAATCAATACAAGCACACTGCTGGCACAGCAGAGCAGTGGCATTGCTTATGAACTTGAGCTGGTGTATCCAAATGGAGCTGCATTCCCCACTACAACCATTCTACTATTCTCCACTACACGGTACAGACATGCCCAGAGTTTTGTAGGAAGTTATTTGACCTGGTCCAGGAAGCATATTCTACAGATCTCTGAGGTGGATAATTTTAAATAAGAGGCCATAACTCCTATGTTTATTTCACAAAGCAAAATGTTTCTTCAGTTTCCTTTTTTTATATTTTCCCTTTTTTTTTTTTCGCTTTTCAGTAAAAATTGGAAAGGGAAGCATGCTGGCAGCAAGCCATTTACTATCACTGCAGCTGTATGCATGGGCATGGCAAAACAGCATAAATTCTCATTGCTAGAAAGTTGTCACTGAGCAGATTCTGTGAGCTGTTAAAACCAGGCTCATGTTACTTTTGCATTCTTTCTTTCACTGGCCCATCCCTGTAAATCAAAACGAAAAGTTAACAGGCTATGAAATACATTTTGCATGGTCTGCTCCAGAATAACACCATGTTGAGATATGCTAATCAAATAACCATGGCTGGTCTATAATGGAATGGGCAAAAATGCATGCAGTACAGCATCCTTAGTCTTTTCAGGGAAACACCTCAAATGCCTGTCATAGTAGTGACTTTGACAGGTTCTGAAGAGATTGGCCTCCAAGCTCACACAAGATAAAAGGATGCCAGCAACTACTGCTCAGGAGGCCACCGGTTAATAACCATGTAACAGGAATGTCATTTGATTAGTGTTTGACATTTACATTACCTCCAAGTAAAGGAGAAAGGGAGCCTTTCCCCAAGAAAATTGTTTTCAATTTGTTAAGAAAATAAAGTTTTATTTTCAGCTAACTGAATACGCTGATGAAGCTCAACTTATTTTTACTTATTGCTACTGTTTCTATAAAATAGATATAGCTTACTGTGACTTACAAAGCATTTGCATCTTACTGAGAAGCATTCATTAATCACTCCCTCTATTCACACTGAAACTGCTATGATAATCAATTCCTATTTGCACAGCTGCGATATGAATAATTTTAAATTTTGGGTCTAATTGTTTTTCTGTTCTGCTGAAAAATGGTTTCAGAGTACTAAGGGGTTTTTCACACACACACACATATATATGGAATGTATGTACAAGAATGGCCAAGTGTTATTTGAAATACCTAATTAAATAAAATTCTGCTGCAGAAATGAAGATTAAGTCTGCTCTCCATCTTCTAGGTTTGCATTTTGCTTAACAGATTAAAATCTGCTTTTCTCAAATATACAGAAACAGGTTTTTTAAAAAGTATAGTACTGGCTCTTCGTGGCTAGAATGTAGTTAAGATACCAAAGCAAAGGAAAAACTGATAAATATGCAAAAGCTTTTATAAGGAATGCAATGTTCTCTTACAACATGGTATTTCTTTGCAAGGAGCAATCCAAACTGCATCTTAAGCAAGGGATTAGGTTGCCCAGAAAGGTTGTGCAGGTGCCTGCCTTGAATTTTTTTTCAACACCTGACTGGACCTCAGACCTAACTTTGTTCTGAGCTGGAGGCTGGACTAGAGACCTCCTGAGGTCCCTTCCAACTTCATTTTGCCTATCTATGATCATAAATTCAAGGCCCCTAATAAAACAATAACCCTAAAAGCGAGACAGAGATATTTCAGCAGAGAGACTCTTTCTAACAGAGGTTTCTGTATTTAAGCAGAAAGGATCTTTTCTCAAGAAAACTACTGGACTAACTGTTTTCTGTAGCTCACCACAGCCTAATGATCAGACCTTTGATTCAGAGCTACTGTTTTATCTTGCTATTGAATTCAAAGCTAGTTATATTTCCATAGCCAGTGTCAGCCAATTTTATTTACTTTCTTGTATGGCAAATCATAAATTGTCACAGCTCAAGATGAAACAAGCACAAGCTTAGGAGTTCACATTTAAGCTACAATAGCAGACTCTTCAATATCAATATAAAACAAAATACAACACAGCAACTTTATACAGAAAAGCAATTGATAGATAAGGGTAAGGTGGGTGCATCCATCATCACATTGAATCACATGGAGATATGAAAAATGCATGATAAATGTATATACATGGGGAATGTGCTATGTACATCTCAGTATTGCTTGAAGAAACATAAAAAAATCAACTTGTAACTCCTTTAACCATAGGATTACTTGGGCTGTCATGTTTTTTGGTAGATGGTCGATATAAACCAGCTATGCCCTGTGCAGAAGAAGTGTAGCATGAGCTCTTCTACATTCATCAAAAGTATTTTGAACTTTGCTAGGGAGTGGTGGAAGTGTATTTTATCAGTTCATCACATGTGCACTTACTTTCTATGAATGGAAGAGTTTGGCCCCATACCTGGGTTATTAGCATAGAAAGACAAGGGGACCAAAATTACTCATCCATACAGTACTCTGGCCATGCCATCCCTGTTAGCAGCAGCAAGCCCTGAACTTTCAGTATGAAAGAAATTAAGCTGCTTAGCTTCATTTCACAGCCCTTCTCCATAGAAAATATGCTGGTTTTTTTATTATTTTTTATTTCTAATGGCCTTACACATAAACCAAGATAAATACTTCAGTGGTTTTCATTATTTATGCAGAGGTGTATGTACCAATTTTAGGTAAGGTTTACTTAACTTGTTAACATTAAAGTTGGCATAACTGATGTGACACAGTGGTAGCTGGAAATTATCTGAGGTCTTACAACAGCACAAATTTGTGTGAGTAAGTCCAAAAAAGATCAACCACAAAGGCCCTAGGCTGAATTTATACATGAATGACCCTCAGGAGGTATTTTCATACTTTGACATTATAAAGACCCAGAAGCAGGCATTCTGTGAAGGCAAGTTCCTGGACCATAATTTGAGATGAGCACTAACCATCCAAACTATAAAATCCATAGCCTTCTCCCCGGAGTTATGCCCTTACTGGCTCCCACCACCCACAAAGCAACTTTGAGCAGTCAGGAGATGACTGTGTGCAAAAGAAATTAAAGTGTATGCAGCAGTAAGACATTCCAGGTTGCAGCTTCGAGTTCCCATGAGTCACATTTTGGAAAAGGCAATGCCCCCTATTTTTAAAACAGCTGGGGGATTCTTCCTCCATAGAACAACTGTGCAGAGCTGCTCTGTATTAGCATCCCACAACACAGCTCCAGCAGCACCAGCCTCTCTTAGGCCTGGAAAACTGGGAGAATGTAGCAGCTTTGTTGAGGAAATTAAATGAACTTCGGAGATTTTGAACACAGAAGAAAATAGAAATTAGAGAACACGAGTCTGGAAATTCCAAGGTAAGCTAGGCAGAAGGTAGAGGCAGAGTGAAGTCATGCTTCTTGAGGGAAAAAAAAAAATCAGACAGGAAACAAACACATGTCAAAATTTGGAAAACTTGGAGGAAGGGGAAATTAAATGCCTTTCTGTCAGAGAAACATCCGTACGTGTATATTATGTCTGAAGCTGCCCACCCAGGGTAGGACTTTGACTACTGTTCGTAGGCTGAAGGCCGAGGGAGAGCAGTCCGCCAGGACACGGTCAGCGGAGGCTGGGGGAGCGCCAGGGCAGGCGGCTGCTGTCCTTGGACACGGCCGTGCCCTTCCTGCACCCACCGCCACCCAAGCTAGGGCACCCTGCGTAAATCACACACTTGCACTAAACAACCTGAAACCCAAAAAACTGAAAGAAAAAAATAAAAAATAACGGGATTGCCCCGACGCCTGCAGATGGGGCGGGTCAGGCGCGCCTCAGGGCACAGGGGGCGGTAGCGCTGTTTCTGCGCTTGCGCACTCCTGGCGCCGCGTGTCACGGCGCCGGCCGCCCCGCTATTTTTTTTTCCGTCAGCCCCTGATTGGCCTCCGGGCTGACCAACAGCGCAACGCCGAGGGCGCGGCGCAGCCAGTAGGAGAGCGGCATGGCTGTGTGGGCGGGGCGCGCGCCGGGGGCCGTGCGGGGCTGGGCGTCCCCGGGCGCCGCTGCTCCTCATGGCGGGCTGGGTGCCGCTGCTGCCGCCGGCGCTCCTGCTCGCCCTGCTGGGCGGCCGGCCGTGCCCCTGCGGCACCGCTCCGGCCTCCTCCTCACAGCCCGTGACCGCCCGCCTGGCGGCGAAGTGGCCGGCGACCCCGCTGCTGCTGGAGGGGGCGTGCGTGCAGCCTCCTCCTCCTCCTCCTCTTCTTTTTCCTTCTGCTCCTCCTGCCAGCACCGCCCTGTCCCGACTGTCTCCTGGGGAACAGGAGGGCGGAGGGACCCCCTTTTCCCTCCGCTGAGCGGGAAGGAGGGCTGGCAGCGTTTCTCTCTGTCGGAGGGTGTGTTAAAGTACTTTTTGGATGTGAGGCTGAACTGCTTTCTCCCCTCGCAGAGTGTTGTGGAGCGGGCTGGCAAGGCTCCCCCACGCTGTGAGGGGCTGTCCGAGCGGCTTCGTATTCAACCTGCGTTTTGCAGGTCGCTGGGTCGAGGATATGTAATGGGCCAATTACACAATCCCTGCCTTCCCCTGGGTAACATCTTCGTCTGCCCCCAGGTAGTTTGTGCGTTAATTAAGTCATTATAAAGGTGCTAGTGTAGATGTGAGCCTGTGAGAGTGAAACACGGTGAAATACTTTTAAAAGGTATTGTTAACTTGTAACTTTAGCTTTGAGAAGAGGAGGCTTTGGGATTACCTGATTTCAGCCTCCCGAAGGGAGCATACAAGAAAGATGGGAAGGGAGCCTTTTTTTCGAGGGAGTGCAGTGAGAGGACAAGGAGGAATGGCTTCAAACTGAGAGCAGGTTTAGATTAGATGTACGGAAGAAATTCTTTACTGTGAGGGTGGTGAGCCACTGGAACAGGTTGCACAGAGGAGTTGTGGTTGCTCCATCCCTGAAAGTGTTCAAGGCCAGGCTGGATGGGGCTGGGAGCAAACTGCTCTAGGGGGGGGGGTCCCGGCCCATAGCAGGGGATTGGAACCAGATGGTCTTTAAGGTCCTTTCCAGCCCAAACCACTCTGTGATTCACAATAGAAAGGGAAAATGTTTTCCAGTTTTAGATGCTTGTGGCTCCCCTGCCCATTTGGCTTAAATTTGTTTTGTTTTTGAACTTACTTGCTGCTGTTTGGAGAACACCCATGAAGGGCAGAACAGCAAGCTTCTGTAATCAAAGGAGAGGCAAACTTCCAAAGTAAAGATTAGAAAACAATATAGTCATGCTAGCAAATGGAACTTTTTGGTAGACATAAGCAGGGGGAGTGAAAGCAGCTGATGTTCCTGTAAGGAAAACCACAAATCATAGAAATGTTACCTGTAAATCATAGAATCACAGAATGGTTTGGGTTGGAAGGGACCTTAAATACCATCTAGTTCCAACCCCCCTGCCATGGACAGGGACATTTTCCACTAGACCAGGTTGCTCAGAACACCATTCAGCCTGACCTTGAGCACTGCCAGGGATGTGTCATCCTCACCTTCTCTGGGAAACCTGATCCAATGCCTTACCACTCTTACAGTGAAGAATTTCTTATACATAAGAAATCTATCCTAAATTTTGTCTCTTCAAGTTTGGGGAAAAAAGAAAAAAAAAGGAAGGGTGGTATTTAGTATAAAGTAAACCCTACCTTTAATGGTTTGTAAGGATTAACCCATGTTTGAAAGTGTTTCAAAGATTGACAGTCTCCTTCCATGCAAAGGAGATGTCATTGGTGAAAGCCTGTAATTTAATGAAAAGCTATAACTTGACAGAGAGTGTGTTCTTATTTGTATAGTTAGCAACTATTTAATAAAATCAGTGCACTGAACTGATTTCATTTATAAGTGTATATTGGAATATCTGTGGAAAAATAAAGTGAACATTTTGTGGGTTTTCTGTAACAAGAGAAAAGTCCGCATGCTTTACAGCTCTGATTGTTGAGTTTGGTTGATAGTACTTAGTTCAAAATATCTTTTCACCAAAATACAGCTCAGTTCAGTGTTTATGCTCTGGAGATGGTTGTTAGTCATTGGATATCTAACATTCAGTTGCTGATGGGTATTTATTATTTTAAACAACTCAAGGTTTTTGCTGTGGTACGCCTTTGGACAAAATCAACCTATGGACAATTAACTTTTATTTTTAAACAGTGAATTTATTGCAGAAGATGGTAATGAGAAGTTTTGGCAGTTCTTGGAAACTGTGCGGGAATTAACAGTTTATAAGCAAGGAGGTAAGTTATCAGCATGCTGGTTTTTAATGTGTTATTTTGTGCTGTATTTAACTTTGGGACACAACACATTAATTAGTTCCACACAGTCATGCCTGACTCTTCCATATTGCCTACTAGGTAGGTTTCTTTCAGAAAATTTTAGCAAAATTTCCCCTAAGATAAATACTTGCAGAGGAGTTGGAAAAAAAAAAGGAAGACGAGAAGGACTGAACTGCTCTTACAATATGGAACAGAAGTGTTAAGATTAAAGATACCTACCTGCTTACCTGAGTTGCCAAGAGCTTGTAGGATATTGAGACTTCATGTTTTCTGTAAGATGGGTGCTCGCAGGGCATAAAATCACACAAATAACTAAACTGAGAATGCTAGGAAATGCTAAAGGAAAAACTTAAAGTTACCAGAAAAGGTTTAATACTTGTACATAGCATGGAGGCTGCTTTCTAGCATCAATACTGATGTCTTAGAATAAAGACGAAATAGGACTAAAAAAACCTTGCATGATTAGCCAGAAGAATATTAAGTTTTTAGAAGTTTGGAGAGAAGAACAAAGCATATAATCCAGCAAAAGATACATACAAAACCACCCCAGAAGAAACCTTGGAGAGAAGTTTACTAGAAATGTCCATGGTAATGAGAAACTGGGAGGCTGATGGGGCTTTACACCAGGTTGGGCAGTATTAGAGCTGCTTGGCAGGTCTACAGATGAACAAGGTGAAAAAGACTTCAAGGTAAGGCTGCTTCTTTCTGCTCTTTATTTACAGAACAGTACAACTCTTTAGGCATGAGTGTGAGCACCTAACACTACCCCTGGAAGAAGGGGAATTAAATGTTAAATTAATAGTCATAAGCTAACAAATTGTAGAAAGATTATGCAGAAAATGACAGTGAGAAGTGCAGATACATGAAAAATGCTGTATATGGGAGAGAGAATTTGAGAAACAACATGTTTCAGCAATTGTGACTGACTGAATACAACTTGAAAATGTGCATCTGATGACGTTATTTGAGTGCTCAGCAGTGCCCCAAGCAGCCAAAAGACTTAAAAGATTACTAGGAAGGGAACAGGGACTCACCTGGTAAACATAATTTTGCTGCTCTTGATTCCATGGCGTGCTTTTATGTTGAGTAAAATGCGATGTTTGACTTAACTGTCTCCCTGTGTTTTCCTCGTTGTTTCTTTAGAATGGAAAAAGTACAAGCAGAAAATGTACAATGAACCATGATTTTAATTAGACAGAGTATCAATTGGGAAAATGAAAAAAAAAAACCACCCAAAAATTTCTGTGAGATGATGATCCCAAGGTCAGAAGTATATGCAAAACCAGAGAGAGTCACTAAGAACAGAATGCCCAGGGTGAATGCTGCTAGAAGCCATCCTTTATAAGGCATGGGAACATGGAAAATGGAAGTAGGTGCAGAATTTGACCTGTGGTCAGCTGCTCGTAGCATTTGTTGAGGCAAGTGCTGTTGACTAATGCCATTTAAGGACTTTTTCAGTCCACAGGACAGTGGCATGTGTTACACCCTCCACAAGGTTGGGAATGACACAAACTGGGAGGAGAATGTGGAAGGTAGGACTGTAATTAGAGGGAACTTGGCAGGCTGGAGAGACAGGCCAACAAAAACACTGGAAAATTCAGCAAAGGTGCTTTACAAAGTCCCTGCAGGTGGGCTGGAATAATCTCATCAACAGCATAATCTTGGTGCTGATTGACTAGAATTGTTTTTTTGAGAGACAGAATGGGGATCCTTGCAAACAGTGAGAAGGCCAACTGCATGCCAGTTTGCAGCAGCAAGAGGGTAGCCAACAGGTCAAAGAGCATTTGTTCCACTGTATGAGGCACTTGTAAGACTGAATCTGGAGTGTTGGGGCTCCCTGTGAGAGGAAGTGCTGAGAGACCTGTGAATGAACCTGAGAAAGGAAGGAGTAAGGAGAGACCTCATATCTTCAGTTTCCTAGTAGGGAAATGTGCAAAGGAAGTGGAACCAGGCTCTTCATGAAGGTACACAGCAGTATGAGAAAAGAGCAAAGGGCAGAAGTTGAATTATGGAAGTTGTGGTTAGATATTAGAGAAAATGTTTCTGCCATGGGATTGGGTATAAACACTGAAACACTGCTCCAAGAGGCTCTGGAATCTATTAATTCAGATAATGCAAAATTCTACTGCATCAGACCTTGAGCAGCCTAGTCAAGCCTTGAAACTATATCTCTAAGTAACAGTTTGGATAAGGTGACCTCCAGAAGTCACTTTTAACTTACTTATTGTTTTTTTCTTACGAGTGGTTTAGGTGCAGTTGGTATTGCCTTCAGATAAGACTGCTATATTAGATGATGTGTCAGGGGGTTTTTATCAGCCATCTCTTTTTTGGTTGCTTAGACACACTTTCCAAGGGGTTTAAAGCTTTAATGACATTTATTATTAGTGACGCAGATGTCTGTTGAAATTAGCTGTTAGTTAAATACCTACTTCACCTGGATAAATTCTGTGATTGAGAATAAATAAATTACAGTAGGATGATCTCCTTGACCTCTCATGCCAATGAACTGTTAGATGCTGGCAGTTGGCAACCTTGAGACTGTACTAAAATACTACTTTAATTAGGTGTATTGAGTAGTTGATGTGTATATTTATCTGTATGGCCAACACATACCTATGACAATAACACAGGAAATTTTGAAGTCCTGGCACCAAAGGGTTTTCCTAAAAGTTGAATCGTAGTTGGGGTAGTCTTAATCCAAGAAAATAGATGTTCTTCATGAACAGGAAGTTTACATTAGATGTTTACAAGAAACTGCTTAGCTTGAGTGAAGTCTGGTACTGCAAGACGGCAGTGGCACAGTATACAGTGAGGTGTGTAATACACAGCATCTGAGGAGAAGCTGGTCCTCTGTATGGTGTGAAATACCAGTTCTGTCTTATCTGCTGCATGTCAGGACAGATTGATGTAGAGGGATGGTCGTGATGTGTTAAAACTGAAGTAGCAACAACTGCTTCTGTAAATTAAAGGATCTGGCTGAAAAAGGATTGGTTGAGGCAATTGACTTTTCAGTTTTTGTCTGAGCGATGCCAAGAGTAGACAGGATGAATAAGCAGGAAATGAAAGCATTGTTTGTTTGTTTTTCTAAATAGAAACATTTTCATAAAAGCTAAAGAATTCCTAGATTTGAAGTTGAAAATCTGGATTTATAAAGGAATTCAATGATAGAGTTGTATCCAACATACAGTTTAATGTTTCAGAAGATTTGTAAAGTGTTAAAGCTAGAAGGCAACTTAAAAAATCAAGTAGGGTAGCTTGCTTTTTTTCTTCTAAATCCTCCCTTGGTTTATTTTCAATCTGTTTTTTTTTTAAATCAGTTCTCAGGACTTGTTTTAAATTTAGAATAATCATCATCTCTTGTTAATTTGCTAATTTAAAATATTTAGCAATACTGAATTAGGTTTATTAATGGTCTGTTTAGCTGTGATATTTGTAGCAGTTTAATGGATTTGGTAGGAATTATCTGCATGGAATTTGGTGAAACATTTAGTCTAGTGATGTATTTGATGGTTTTAACTTTTTTCCTTTTTAATATGAACTCAAATCAACCTTGGCAGCATCTTGATTATACCATGTGGAAAACATGAAAAAGTTAATGATGGGATACACTGTATTGAATTAATGTCTTCAGGGAACCTGGACAACACTGTTTATATCTACTTAATGTGCAGCATATTTTCTGCCAGGCTTGTGAAATATTAGGAAAGGCAGATGATCCTATTTTGAGCTGCAGGTATTTTATAGAGAAATGAAAGCTACAAAAATTTCATACTAAAACCAGCACTTACAAAGCACTGAAGATTGCATTTTAAACTTGCTGTTGCTTTTTTACCCCTAAAGGTTAATTTGTGATCACTGAGGGAAAGTAAGTAGCCAGTTCCCTGCTGACTAATTATCACTTGAGTGTTTACTGTCTTCCTAAGTGCTTCAGTTTATATATTGAATTTTCTGCAGCCTCATAAATATATATTAAAAACCAAAACAAAACCAACATGTAAACATATTTTCTCTATGAAAGCAATTTTCTCTGAAGAAAATGTAACTGTATATTTCATATAAACAACCATCATGCAAATTATTTTTTGCAATATAGAAGACTACACATTATTCACAACTAAATTAAAGAAGTATTTTTTGTGTGTATATAAACCTTAAAGATTCCAGAGGGACCAGTTTCACACGCTGATTTCTATACTAATAATGCAATAAAGTATTCCCTCTTTACTGGCATCTTGCTTGGATGGCACAGAGATTTGACTGGCCAGTGATTGCCTGAACTGCTGTTGCCTGAGATCTCTAGTTCTGTAGCTAATCTGTGGATCCAGATATTCATATCTATGCACTTGGAACAATCCTCATGCATCCACCCCACCAAGTAATTACTCCAACACACTGTGTTCTTCTGATTAATTATGTCCCTTAGATATACTCTCCCTACCTCCTGTGCTTCAGTACTTCGAATTCTGAATTCTTGTGGGTTACCAGCATATATTCAGATTAATTTTGTGCTGTGTGTGCATGAGGTCTGAGGACCTGTGCTATAATGCTTCCTTATCTTTTGTGATTGCCCTGGTTGTCTCTTTTAATTATGTTTAACTTGTCTGTGATAAAAGATACTGCTGTAAATGGTGGATAGTAAATGTCAACATTTAAATGTGAGTCTGCTTCTCTGGCTGTTCAGTTCTTGCTGTAGTCAATCTAATCAATTTGGCTACAGGAGTTGAGAGAGTTTTTCAGCAGACAAATTAAGGCATCTTCAGAGTGAGCTTTTCAGGTGCCTTCATATGTCTGCAGTCTAGAGCTGTATCCTGTTAATGTGGTCTCTCATTTATTTTAAATTGACTCTGTTAATGATTTAGAAGTAATATGCTGTCATACAGGATTTTATAACCAGAAGAATCTGGTTCTTTATGGTTCCCTGTAACATCCTAAGAAACTTACTATGAATTCTACTCTTTTGGCAATTTTAAAATGAGCTTGGAGGGCAGGTAGTACCAAATTTAAAGGATTTGGTACGATGTGAAAATAACTTGCAATGCTCAAACCATAGCTCTGATTAACTGAAATTAGCTCAGTTGGTTAGAGCATGGTGCTAATAATACCATGGTCACAGGTTCAATCCATGTACAGGCTTTAAGAGTCCACTTAAGTTGACTGTAATGTTGAACTTGAGGATCCTTGTGGGTTCCTTCCATCTCAGAATATTCTGTGTATGTAATAAACTCTAAAAGTTGGGCTTGCATTAGATAGCTCATAGCATTTGGCATGGATTCATGTGTCTTGGTGAAGTTCAAGGTACAGTTGTATTCTAAGTGAAGCTAACAGTGTTAATAGAAGTTGAAATAGTAGGAGTGTATGATTTGATAGATAGATCCTCAGCAGATAAAAAGGCAGATAAAAAACCCATCCTTTTTATTTTTACATATTAAAATCATCATCATTGTAATCGTCTTCCAGGAAAACAAGTCAGCTGTTTTAAATACACCAGTCAAAGCACAGATGAAATTTGTGAACCAAAAAAATTAAAGACCTGTGATAAAAATATTTTATTGAGGTAGTATATTTAGAATTACATATTTAATGGCTCTTCATTGTCTTTAATAGGATGTTATTTAGGCCAGGTGGAGAGGCAGGAATTTCAGGTTTAATTTTATTTTTGTGGAGATAATTTGAAGAAAATTTGAAAATACAGTTATTGGAAAAAGCTTCAGTCGGGAAGGATTTGTTGTTTCCAAATTTTTGTATTCAATGTTTTGAATGTGTGAAGCCAAATTTATCTCATTTAGAATCATATAATGAATGATTAAGGTTGGTAAAGACTTCCAAGACTGTCAAAGTCAACCTTTGACTCAGTTAAACCATAGCACCAAGTGCCATGTCCAGTCACTTCTTGAACACCTCCAGGAATGGTGACTGCACCACCTCCCTGGCAGCCCATTCTAATGCTCAACCACCCTTTCAGTGAAAGAATTCTTCCTGATGTCCAACCTGAACCTCCCCTGGCACAGCTTGAGGCCATTTCCCCTTATCTTGTCGGTACTTGGCAGGGAGAAGAGGCTGACCCCAACCTGGCTACAGCCTCCTTTCAGGTGGTTGCAGAGAGTGATAAGGTCTCCTTTGAGCCTCCTCTTCTTCAGGCTAAACATCCCCAGCTCCCTCATCTGCTTCTCATAGCACTTGTTCTTGAGAACCTTCACCAGCTTTGTTGCCATTTGGGTTCTGCTAGGCTATGTGTAGGTGTAGAGAACACAGATAGGTTTTTCATCCATTGAATTTCATGTAAGACAGTAACAATTATATGTCATGGATTAGCCCCAGCCAGCAGCTAAGTAGCACATGTCCACTCTCTGTCCTCCCCAGTAGGATGAGGAAGAGCATTAGGAAAAGGCAAAACCTGTGGGTTGAGGTAAAAACAGTTTAATCATTGAAATGAATTGAAATATAATAATAATAATAGCAGCAGGAAAAAGAGAGTGATAAAACTTCTCTCAAGTGATGCACAATACAATTGCTCATCACCCACTGACTGGTGGCCAGCCTGTCCCCAAGCAGAGATTGACAACTCCTGGCCAGCTCTCCCAGTTTATATACTGAGCGTGACATTCCACGGTATGGAGTGGCCCTTTGGCCAGTTCAGCTTCTCCTGGCTGTGTTCCTTTCCAGCTTCTTGTGCACCTCTGTGCTGGGAGGCATGGGAAACTGAAAAGTCCTTGACTCAGGGTAAGCACTACCTAGTCACAAGTTAAAGCTTCAGTGTGTTATCACATCATTCTCATATTGAATCCAAAACACAGCACTGTACCAGCTACTAGGAAGAAAATTACCTCTATCCCTGCTGAAACCAGGATATCACATAGAATTCATTGGAAGGAGCTTTCTTGAAATGCAGATTATATACTTTTCTAATGTTAGTGGTTTTTTTCTTGTGAATTGCAGCAAACTGAGCCTTTCTAAATAATGAGTTTTAAGGAAGAGAAGGCAGAAAGAAGGTACTAGAGGCTTTGAGAGGAAAAGATTTTTTTTTTTTTACAACAATGACAGGGTTGTAAAGAAGAAAATGAGAGGATCGAAGCTGCTTAGTTATGAAAATTGGGTATGCCTGTAGAATGAGAATTGAAGGTTAATTATTTCCAACCAATGTTCTGTATTATCACTTTTGTCATTCCCAGACACCATCCACCTACCTTGTTACTCAGAGTCTTAATTTTGACTTTGAAAATACAAGATATGCAGGGAGGGGGGCAGCTACTTCACATATTGTATCCATTCTCATACTCTTGTTTATCATATATTTTTAAGGAAGAAATAGAATATGTGAGAGTAGCCCAAAGGATGACACCTTTAGAAGATTTTTATTTATGAAATTTATGTGGTTGGACTGTTTCAAAATGAAATGTTAGGAAATTATTTGTAAAATAATGCTCTATTCAGGCCTCTCTGTAGTTTTTTGAGTAGGTTTTGATATTGCTGAAAATAATTTCAATATTAACTAGTGCTATTGAGCTCTTTTGTTTTTTGTTTTTGGTTTGGGTTTTTTTTGTGTTATTAGGCCTCTGGATTGGTAAGAAAGGAAACAGTTATTAGTGGACAACACTGAAGACTTTTGAATGCCAAGCAGCACTGGCATTAGTACTTGCTTATTATGTAGTGTAGGTAAATATGCCACATCATTTAGGGCTAAATACTAAAAGTTTGTGTTGTCTTTTTTTTTCCTCTCTTTGACAGATTCAGAGTACTCCTATTACAATTTAATCTTGAAGAAAGCAGGACAATTTTTATCCAATTTGCAAATCAATCTGTTGAAGTTTGCACTTTCCATACGGGCTTACTCTCCAACTGTTCAGATGTTTCAGCAGGTGACAGTATTGCCTGATATATTTGGTACATGATTGAATGAGGTATTTTGGCTAAACAATGTTCATTGTTGCAGTTCAGTAAAATATATGCCAGTATCATTTGGAATCAAACGTGATAAATATGATGCTTTATAAGCTGGTTATATTGACAAGAACAAATATCTATGTTCAGTTGTATGGATACCATTCCATTTGCAGTTGTTCATTTTTGAAAACTCGGGTCATGGGGATTTTTTGCATTACTTCAAATAATCCTGTGGGAATTCAGACATTTCCAGAGTAGGACATTTCCTACTAGCTTCAAGTAATTTATATTTGTTATTTAGTGGATTTCTCATCTTTCTCATTGTTTTATTATTTAAAAAGTTGAAAAATTAGAAAAACTTGCTTTATTAATGAAAAAGTGAGAGGACATAAATTCACTCTGCCTCTAAACCTAAAAATGCTACTCCTCCTTTTGGCAATGCCACCTTTAGGATAAAGTGAGAAGTCCATGTTTCTGAAAGGTAATAAGCTGTAATAAAGTTAGGGAGGCTTGCAGGTGTTCTCTGGAGGAATACCATCATCTCAGACTCATGTCTTTTTGTTTTTACCTTTCAGCTGGTGCATCCAGACTCACTGACATGTAGTCACATGATTCCACTTCATATTGGAATAGCTGAGTAGAGTTTAAAAAAAGGCAGAGAATGGGAAAGAAAGAGAATCAAAAATTAACATTATTTGTTTGGGATTTATTGGTTTAGAAGTCTAATTTTTTGATGTTAACGTGATTGCTGATAGCAACCGAAGTTAAAAATGTCTCAGAGTACAGGCTGTGATTTTAGCTTGTGGAGATGATTTCTCAGTTCTGGCTTTACAGAACATAAATGTACTTTTCATTTTCTGGAGTATAACTGCATTTAATACAGTATGTCTCACAAAGGTTATAGGGTCTTAATCTTCTAATATTCCTCCCCCCCCCCCCCCCCATGTACCCAGTTTTGAATGGGCTTAATTAGAAACACAGCTTAATGGCAGCTGTTGAGTTATTTTAATCAAAGGAATGTGAGTTTAAGTGCAATCAAAGCATTCTGGTTGAGTATAATTGTTGAAATATTAGATTGCAGCTGATGAACCTCCACCAGAAGGCTGCAGTGCATTTGTGGTTATCCATGAGAAGCACACCTGTAAGACTAATGAAATAAAAAAGCTGCTGAAGAAGGCTACTAAGAGGTAAATATAATGATCTGGTTTAAGAGGAAAAATAGATTACTAAAGAGCTTAATATCAGTAGAGTTCATCAGTTATGAATCAAAGTAGAGTAGGTTTTAAAATAAAGTCATAGACCTTTGATCTCTAATCGTATGGACAATTTTGTATTTTTTCCTTTTTTTTTAACATGGGACAGTCAGGTTTAAGTTACAGTGTACTTTCTATAGAAACTTAAGAGTTTCACATGTCTGACACAGATCTGTCAGCAGGGTACTTTATAGTCAGTGTCACTGCAGTTGAGGTTGTCTGGGATGCAAGTGCTTGGCACAGGAGTAGAAGAGGAGTCTATCTCATAGACAGGGCATAGAAAGGTATAACTTTTCCTTACCTCTTCCTGGATTTTCTACCTATCAACCCTTTCTGCAGTTTTTCCCTGTGGTAACTAACATCAGTCCAGAATTAGTTTGAGCTCTGAAATAAAAAGTGTAGAACCTATCAAAATACCAGTAACAGAATAATGAAAATATAATGTTTAATCTCAGTTTAAAAAAAAGATATTATAAAGATATTCTTTTGTGGGTTTTTAAGACCTTTGTGTAATGTTTTTTTCTTTTTTCCCCTCCCTTCAATGCTCACCATGATACACATTAGTGTTCATACCCTCAGCCACTTCATGAAGATATGCAGAACTGAAAGATTATTTAGTACGGTGTATTTATTGGATTTTGCTTTCTGTCAAATATAAATTGACAGGGGGCGGGGAGAACCCTGAAAACCTATAAATTTGTTTCTTTGGGGGTTGGCTGCTTCTGAAAATAATTTTGTATTCTACAGGTGTGATTTCTGGTGTATTCTAAGTCCATTGATACAATTACAACCTACTAAATCATTGTCTTTTGTTTATTCAATAGCCAGGGTTTCTATAAAAACAACTCACTGTCTAGGTTACAGTATCTCATTTTTACCAATTATATTCTTCTAAAAAATGTCTTTGTTTCCTAGATAAAAGCCAAAATATACTACAGATCATTTTATATGTTGTTGAATTCTTGTGGCTGTGTATTAAGGCATCACGAGACCATAATATTTTATTGCAATGTCTGAATATAGTAAACTTATAAAGCAATTAACTGGATTCAGCACATTCGCCTCTCGGGAGATATTATTTCCAAATTTACAAAATTCTGGAAAATCACAATAATAAACAATAGAATCCTGAATTATTTAGAATTGAGAGAGTTAGACTTGTAAAAATCATTAAGGACTTGCAACAAAACTGAAGTTTCTTTATTAAATTGGTCTTCTATTTTCAATAACTTTGCAATCAGTCACATCACACCATTCAGAGTTGGAGGGACAAAATCTTGATAAATCTCACCACCCCAAAAGTAATTGTGTCACTCAAATATTTAGAGTACGTGGAGCTAAACTCTGAGAAAAACATGTTCACATTCACATGTCCAGGTAATTGTTCCCACTGTTAGTGCCATTGGTACTCTGGGTAGCAGATGCTTCTCCTCTTCTTTGTTTTCTAGCAGGTGAACAAGTGATATAAGGGACAGTGTGCTGTGTCAGAGCTGGTTGCTGTAAACCAGTCATTGTTTTTCTCCCTTTTCATAGAAGAGATATTTTTGACTTTTTGATTCTTTATATTTCAAAGTATTTTCCTCTGTGTTTCATTCTTTGTCTTGTGTCTGTCATGACTCTTCCAGTTCAGCCAGGCCATTTAGGCTATGCTTTTCAGTTTTTCACTATATTTGGATGAGGATGCTAGAAATGTTCTGATTTTAGGGACTGATAATTTCAAATTTCACTGGAGGAGAAAGAAGAGGCTGCAACATTCTTTTTGTGTAGATTCATCATCTCAACCCAACATTCAGGAAGTCTCAGGCTCTTTGAACTAAGGAGAGCCCAAATATTCTACATGTCAGGGTTAAGGTTTTGCTTCATTCAGTCCTTTATGCAAAGCAACTGTGGTTATGTCTTTTGCATTTTCAGCCATGTTGCAATGGTCTGTGTGGGTCTAATTGGAAAGACTTTGTGTGAAGGTGCAGTGGCTCCAGAGCTCAAGGGTTCTGGGCATGTCAAAGAACACGTGGTTAAATGGTTGGGATTGCTTATCTTGCTAGCTGTCCAAAACACAACACTAAGGTTTCTGGGGCTGTCACTGTGAAGAGCAGAACCATTAACAGAAGTCACATTTTGCTCAAAACAATCAGTGCCTTACATTTGTCAGTACATGTTTGCTGTGTTCTATCCCATTGCTTCTGCATCCTATCCTGGGCACTATCTAGACAAGCATATAGTTGCCTGTACTACCCTAGTAACTGATTAGCAAGTGTGCCAAACTCCACATCTGTTTAATTTTTTTATCATTTTCTTTTCATCTGCCCAGCTGTTCTTCCTTGTCTTTCAGGCAGCCTTCTTATGAGCATCTCTTATGGCAGGAAATTAATTACCTTTCAGTTCTAAGAGCAGGAGAATCAATTCCTTGTCACTACTATTCAGTGTTGAAGAGAAACAAAGAACAGAGGCTTATCTTGGATTTACAAGGGCTGAACACTTCTCAACCCAAGGTCATTAGAGGAGCTCTGTGCAGTGTTATTTCATTACAGCACTTAATATTTTCATGAAACAAGTTCATTGTGATATGATACTCTATTCAGGTCATGGCAGCACTCAGTCACCACCTTAGCTGGTTGGTTGAAGTAGAATAGATAAAGTTAGTTAGAAAAAGAGAAGGTCACTCAGTTGAGGTCTTCCACCCTCTCCATGAAAGTGGCAGCTTTCATCTCTCTGGTTATGAGAGGCAAGCTGCGCATGTCACATCCCACACTATGCTTTTATTAGGGCAAATCTGGATCAGTTCTTCCACAGAGGTTACTCATTCAAGAGTTATTTCCTGGTGTCTTCTTATTGCAAAAGTTCCATACCTTCTTGGCGAGTTCTCACGGGCAGCTCCTCGCAGTACTGACTCCTTTTTCCTTACAGCATAGCCAACAAACTAACTTCTCGACCAGCCAACCTACTCTTTTACAAGACCCATAATTGGATCTAGCTGTGGCCTATTAAAGGCAGGCCTGTTCCTAATTCTTGATAATTAGCACAGCTGTAACTCCTTAGGGGTGAAATTACCTTCATCACTATCTCTATTCTCCGACTTTCCATCCGTCCACAGTTTCAGACTCCTGGATCTCACCTATTTGGTCTGCCTTGTCCTGTGATAGTAGTGGGACAGTTTGCCTGATATTTCTGTGATACCCGACTACCTGCACCCAAGTTAATTCTTAAACTGGGCCCCTCTTATTTCTGCCTTACAAATGAGGTCCTCGATTGCATACCCACCAAACTTACATGGGGCATTGATGTTAAAACCCTGAGTAACCTCATACAGATTGCTCCTGCTTGAAATGAGGGTTTGCAGCACATTACCTCCAAAGGTTACCTTTGTAAATTATTCTGTGGTTTTTTACATTGAATATGTTCCAAAGATCTGCATCACAGAAACTGTGGTGTTCTGCTCACACCTTTCGAGTATGGCTCTTCAGTGAGTGCCTACCACACACAGTTCTGTACTGTGTGTTGAGTTAGAGTTTCTTAGCTTGTCTTGGGCATGCTTGGAGAGAGTTTACTGGTCTTTTGATTGTCAGTGCAAAGGCAGCTTTGAAAAAGTGTGCTCATCAATAATTAGTACCTTGAGGATATTACTCAGTCATATCCTCTGTTACTTCTCCATCTTTCCCAGGTTTTACTCAAAAAATGTCTTTATTCATCTAAGAAATCATTGCAGCGTAACTTTTCTAGTCCTGGTTTTC
The DNA here is from genome assembly GCF_017590055.1 of Onychostruthus taczanowskii. NCBI lineage: Eukaryota > Metazoa > Chordata > Aves > Passeriformes > Passeridae > Onychostruthus > Onychostruthus taczanowskii. The sequence continues at coordinate 3,024,308 of NW_024505561.1, read as the reverse complement.
AATTAGAAGGGTAGGTAGGCAGTCAAAATTTGCAAAATTAGCTAAATTAACAGAGCCTGATGGTTTCAAAATAGTATAACCCCAGTTAGTTTCCAGGTGTGTTGACAGCTTTCTCAAACTTCACAGAATCTCCCTCTGCTACTCTGTTACTGATTGCTCTGTGCATCTCTGATAGATGTAATGTATCATTCAAATTAAAAGTTTCAAGCTTTTACCGATGCACAAAATCTCCAAGTGCTATGCTTTTCATATGCTTTGTGTTGTGATTTGATAAAATATGTTTCAGTTATTTATAGCTGATGCTGATTTTTTCAGTTTCTTACACTTTAATTTGTGAATTTGTTGTTGGGTTTGTTTGTGAGCAGTCATGCTTATTTTGTGATGATTTTAGCATGGTTTGTATATTTTGTCATATAAACACTTACTAGTTTTTTTAATTATGAAGTCGAAAAACTGCCACTGTTTTAATTAAATTTTCTGACTTCATAATATCACCATTATTTGTTTTAAAACAGACCCAGGCCATATCTTTTTAAGGGAGACCATAAATTCCCAACTCTCAAAGAGGATGGCCCAGTGGTTATTCTATATGCAGAAATAGGTACAAAAGACTTTGTCAAATTCCACAAGATTTTATCTGAGAAGGCACAAAAGGAGGAAATTGTTTATGTTCTCCGGCATTATGTTCAGGTATGCAATTCAAATCATTGTTTCAGTAAACTGTTAGCATTCTGTCTTTGCTTGGCTTGCTTTTTGACAGAACACTTTTCCTACATGTATTTTTGCGTTTACTTAAATTATGTGCAATACATTTTCTGATGTTAAAACTCTGTAGGTAAGTAATTCGTCAGATACAAACTATGAGGCCAGGAAAGCATGGTAATGTTACCAATCCTGCATGCAAGCACTGATTGCATTACTGATCTTGAAATGCCTCTTTTTTGGTTTTATGTCTGGTTTTTGTACAGTGTAAGATCTCAGGCGAATCTTGGTGCAGCAGGCTGAACATATTAGTAACTAGAATTAGAAAAATGGAGAGTAGAGAATCAAACTGAGAAACTACCAATTATATTTTTTACGTATTTTGGCTGAACATATTAGTAACTAGAATTAGAAAAATGGAAAGTAGAGTAGAGAATCAAACTGAGAAATTACCAATTATATTTTTTACGTATTTGCCACATAATTTCATGTTCACTGAGATACAGCAGCATGAACTATCGTGGCCAACATCACTGACCAGTTAAAAAATGTTTGTGTTCCATAGTGTCACTATTTGAAACATTATGTTTCTGAGTTCTTAACTTACTCTTCTGCCCAACACAAAACAAGGGGAATAAACACAAAAAAAGGAAAATACCAGTACATGGACCTGTATTGTCCCCAGTTTTGATTATTGGAAGGCTTTTGTGATTTATATTCAAAGTACAGCTCTTAAATTGTGAGACTAATCTGAGAATAATCTGATGGAGTGAGAGGTTGCTGTGATTTTTGTAGACCAGGAATTTCGGGGAGATGAGATACGTAGTTTGCAGATGACTTTGAGTTGTTTGCTCACAGTAATGAAATAGAGAATTTGAGGAACCCAAGTCTTGAATTCAAAGTTGTATGAGGTTGAGTTTTTAATGAACTTTGTTCTTTTATTTCAATGAAATGCCTACTTGCATATTAAATGTCTCATTGCTCTGTTTGGCTTATGCATCATGGTCTCCCCAAATGTGTGTTGTCTTCTTGCCTGCACCTTTTCTCTCTTCAGACCTCTCTTCCCTTTTCTTCCTTCTTCACAACCTCCACTTTTGTTCTTTGGTACATACTGGGATGGCTTCTCTCTCCTTTTTTACATTAAATACCAGAAGAGGGAACATTGATAACAGAAGAGGTACGGTCTTTCTGCTGTCTCTTTCTTTTTTTAACCAGTATTGCTGCAACTATTTATGGAGTGCTCTCTGTTCCCTCTGCCTTGAGTTTTGCTTGGAGGATGGACAGAGAAGCCTCCCAGCCCTGCTGGGTTTTCACTTGTAGTCTGGAGGATTCTCAGTACAGAATGGTTCTTAGAAATTGCAAACTAAAGCTCAAAAGGCTTTCAAGAAATTGCTGCTGTGCATGTGCAAATTGTATTTTGAAAAGGGGATTTGCATACATTTGTGTAAAATTGGGACATGTATTCTGAAATAAGTATGTTTTGTGTAATTACACTATTGAATGTCAAACTTCCACTCCAAAGTTAGAAATACCTGTTGTTTGTTTTTAGTAAGTGGCAACCTGTTTTTCACAGTGCTACTTTAATACATTTTATTAATACTCCTTGCAGAAAGTGATTAATTGTTTTTTATCAAACTTCTCTGATGCAAAAATAGAGTGTTTCCTCTTAACATCCTGGATGTCTGGCAACATTACAAAGAAATGAGTATCAGCTGAAAATGTGAATTGTGAGGCATCAATAATTGTGTAGGGTGCTATGAGCTGTGCCTGTTCTTGTCACTCTTCAAGTATTGTGTGGAGACTACAATTTTGACCGGCCTTTCTGTGATTTGCAGGAGATAAAGGACATTGTCACCTTCTTTTACATGCCTTCTCAGTGGACTGCCAATATGCCTCACACTTTGAATTAAAAGATGAATTTAAGTAATGACTTAAATGTCACAACATTTTAAAGTTACAAAATTAGCTGTTGTTAATCTCCTTTAAATACATTTTGTAAGTTATGGTTTTTTTTTTCTTCTGTTAAAATAACATCGTCAAGCAGAAACCAAATTCCAGGAAAATGTATTTATCTGGATATGGTGTGGAACTGGCAATAAAGAGTACAGAATATAAAGCAGTAGATGACACACAGGTTAAAGGTATGTGGGTTTTTTAATTGATTTGATATCTTGCTGGAGATACTATTGAAATGCATTAAAATCTTCAGTTTGTAAAATATTCAGTCATTAATGTTTTGAAGGTTATACTTAATTTCTGTCTACAGAAGGAAATCTCAGGTATTAGGAACCAAGAAATCAAAATACATGAGAACATTTGTAAGGATCTGTGCTTAGGACACAATTAGGACCAATTATCCTATTATGTTAGGATCAATTTTCTAACCGCTAATTGCTGTTTTCAATGGCTCTTCAAAACACAATCTGGTCTTTTTCCTCTCAGTAATTTTTAGATAGTTTGCCTTTGTACTTCAGTTACTTTATGATTGTTGGTATCATTCATATTCTAATGGCTACAGTATCTACACATTAGTGTTTCAGGGCTGAGGGTTTTTTTTTTTTTTTTCTGAATTTCTGTGGAAATACTTTCACAGTCTTCTGTAGGAAAGATGTGATGTACTATAGAATTTGGACTGGTGCACATTACAATGTATAGAAATAAGACATTTACTGTAGAAAGTGGTAACTACAGCATGGGGACACAGAGATATTACTTTGCAGGGACATTCACAAGATTAAAGGAAAGTTAACTCTTCTTTCGTAAGACTAAGGTTTAATGACCTTTGAGCCATGTCAAAAAATAGTTTAGGTTTTTTTAAGGGGAAGAAGCTGATCTATGATTTACATCAAATGCCAGCTGGAGATTCAAGGGCTTTAAGGTCATCAGGATTTTCAAGTGTAAATCTGGTAGTAGTTGACTGATGAGCGAGTTATACCTTATCATTTAATCAGACTGAGAAATGGCTGTTTTGGGAGGTGAACTGTTAAACCACACCTATTTAATTTTATATAAAAATTGTTACCACTGAATGAATTATATGAAAAATTAATTTTAATGTTGCAAAGTTCTGTAGAGTAATTAATTTGGATTCCAAAATATGTAAGTATAAATTGAATTAAAACTACATCTGGGAATGAAACTTTGTGATTGTATGTTTCTGTTAATTGTTTTATAATTCATAAAAACATAATACTACAATAACTTTCTTGGTTTATATTGTCTACTATTGTCTATAGGAGCAAATGAGACAAAAGAAGAGGAAGATGAGGAAGAGGAGGAGGAAAGTGATGTCCAAGGATTTCTCTTTGGCAAATTAAAGTGAGTTGATATAAGTTATAATTAAACTTTTACATTTGTTTCTGGAACCTCAACCAGCTGGGGTTTTTTTTAATAGAATAACTGAGATTTATGTTGGAAAGTACTTCATTGGGTGGAAATTATAATTTTTTTTATTTTTGTGTCTTGTGATCATAAAGATGCAACGGTTGATTATTCTGTTAATTTCAATGTATTGCTTTTAGTTTTCTAATCATCTTACAATGTATACAGTGAACTTTTAAAATTAAAAATGTCTGCCTAGGTAACACTAACAAAAACTTAGAGCCTTGTGATTTCACATTTGTTAGATAATTAGAATCAAATTGTTGGTCTTCAGAATGCAAGAATAGCACAAGAAATCCAAACACGTGCTGTATCTCCATAAGTTGTTTTTAAGAAGGATAGTAATGGATTTCATAGAGTTAAGGAGTGATACTTGTAGGAAGATGGGCTTATTTCAGATACCATCTCATTCTGGAGTTTGTATTATCTTCCATCAGGAACTCTTATCTCCAAGCTGCAATCTGTTAAATGAAATTGAATGTTACCCTACTAAGCACTCCTTCCAGTCCTCAGCTGGATTCATTTTGTGGTATCAGTCATCTAAAGTGCTTCCCTTTTCCTGTAACAGATCCATGTCATGGATCATAAATATTTTTCTTCAGCAAAATACCTCAAGGTTGTGGGTCTCCTCTAGATGTCATTCTCTCATTATTTAAAACAAAAAGTAAACTTGTTTGTAAATATTGTCACTAAACTGTAAATCTCAGAGTTCAGAACTGCTATTTCTCTCTAAATTCTTGGGATCCCATCCCCTGCCTTCCTGCCTTTTTGCTCTCAAACATGTTGAGGTAGAAGTGCACTCAGATCTTGAGACTTCCCTGTTGTTTCACCTATACATTTGAGACTATGCACAGCAGGTAATACCAAATGCTTATGCCATATCCTTATCTGAGCTTTTTTCCTGTGTTTTGTTAGGTTTAGCTGTACTTAGTCTCTTGATTCTCCACTGTGACTGATTTGTGAAGCTGTCATATAATTCTATCTTTTTGACGTTGTTTGTAAATTCATTGGGTTTTTTTTTCTCTTCTCCTTTTCACGCAGGAGGTGAAATAGATGTTTCAGTAGTCTGTAAATTGTCCCTCTGTTACAGCCATGTCAAAAGTTTTACTTTTCTCGGCTATGACATAGTTATGAATGTAAGCACAAGACATAAAATGTTCAGAAATTTAATGGAGAATTTTTTCAAGCATATCTTATAGCAGGCTGAAATATTTGTCCTCAAAACTTCTTTACCTACCTATTACGTTGTCAAAACAAATAGCTAAGCTTTTGTGTACCATATTCTTTAGCTCTGACAGATTATTTGTTTGCTCAGTAGATTGATTTTGTCAGTGCTGTCAATTTATAAAACATGTTTTCAACATTGTATTGCCTATACCTCTTGTGGTTAATGCCACAAAGAGTGCATTCAGTTACAGTCAATATGTAGTACAGTTAGTTATACATCATCCTATAGTAAGTTAAATAAACAGTTACCTGTATGACATGTTAATACTGTCCCATCTTGGACTTCATTTATTCCATCTAAATTTATGTGGCAGGTTTTGAGACAGATCACTACAAAATAAGTGAACTCCTGGTATTTAGTAAGAATTTCTTTAGAGAGGGAGTTGTCAAGCATTAGGACAGGCTGGCCAGGAAAGTGGTTGAGTTGCTATGGTTATGCTATGGTTATGCCTGGTTAGATGTGGCACTCAGGACATAGTTTAGTGGTGGACTTGACAGTGGTGGCCTAGTGGTTGGACTTAAGGACCTTAGAGTTCCTTTCTGACCTAAATGACTCTATGGTTCTCTTTAACTGGGGTTTAGCCCTCAGAAATCACCTTTTTTCACCCAAGATCCGTATTTTTGTTTCAATAATGAATTAAAGTTCATTCTTGGTTGTTATCCTAAGAATACAGTATTAGCTGTGAGCAGTACTAGGGATAGGAGCAGCCATTGATGGATATAATTGATTCTTTTTTGTAATAAAATGTTTCATTGTAGACAAATGCATCCTAATTTGAAAAACAATCTGATGGAGTTTAAAAAACATCTAATTGAAACTACTAACAACATGGAACCACTGAAGGTTTGGGAGATGCAGGGTACGTATTGCATTTTATTTTTAATTAACACAATACTCTAATATTTCTTTTGTTATTTTAATGTATTGACATTATGATAAAAGCTTCTTTTAAAAGAAGAGACATAATTTCATGAAAAATCCTTAATACCTCAAGTATTTAAAAGCCATGTGCTGATACCTTGTATTTGTATGCTAGAAATTCAAGGAACATTGAAGTAATTTTATAAGATGGCGAGATATATTGCGTGTTTTTCTGCCTGATGTATCATCTCAGGTATTAAAATTTGTTTTAGATACTTTTTTTAGAGGTCAGGCAAAAGATACAATTTTGACATGACTGCTGGGTTGGGATGAAATACTTGTTAGGACAGCTTGTTTCCTTTAATTTATGAATTTTATCAGTGTACTGAAGTTCACGCAGATGCATTTTTTTAAAGATAATATCAAGTGGAAGAACATGCTTTTGAAAGCTTTCCTGTAGAAAAGGAAAACAAATACATTGATTGCTAAAGCTTGAGTGCTGATGACTTGCAGGACATACTGTAGCTTGAATTAAATATAAATCTCTCATAAAATGTAACAACATTCAAGTTTATGCAAGTAAATTTCCCCCCTTACAGTCTTCAGCTTTAGAGGACAACCTGATTAAAGTTGGTTTGCCTATATATTAGTGCAGTGAAGGAGACTGAGCAATCATCTGGGCTTCAGTTTCCTTTGGGACCCTGATGTTACAGAGCTTGCTAGCAATGTCCAGTCTGATATTAGCTGTGTGAGATAATTGTAGTTCACTTGCGGTCTTTTATCAATGAAGTGCAACTGCAGGATTTATCTTTGTCTAAAATTAAAAACAATTGAAAAATATTGCTTTAAAGTTCTCTTGAGAAATCTCTTGCATTGGAAAAAAAATAGGAAAAGAAAATAATGGCTTGGACTATTTTTCTTTTTGTGTGTGATGGAATGCCACTTGGCTGATATTAAAGCTGAAGCAGCCATGAAACTTCAAACCCTTTAATGTCCACCTTCAAAAGACAGTACAAGCTCTCTGTTTAGTGGTAGTCTTTTCTGTGGTGTTATGGCTACATATATAAAAAAGGAGACTGGTGCTGCTCCCCAAGAAACCAGTTCTTAAAGTTGGAAGTAGTTAAGTGCTGGGATGCTGTTAATTTATGTCAGGAAAACTTGTACTGGTTTATGGTGCAGTCTTCAGCCCCCACATTTTTTGGTGCAGTTGTTTTGATACCCTTCCTGCTGACATGACAGGGTGCTTTCTCTAGTTCATTCTTAATGACTAATTATAGTGGCTGAATTAATGGCTCAACTTCTCTCTGATTTCCTTTAATTAGCTTCAAAGTAAAAATCTAGCTAAATTTAAGCAAAACTACTTCAGCTATAGGGCATACTTCTATTTATAAATGAACCTAAACACCATTCAAGAGTTGCCTTTCAAGAGCTTTTATATTTTAGGTAAGTAATTAGTAAGTACTTTTTCCTCAAGGTGCCTTACACTGTGCTCTCAGCTGTGTTAGGATGCTGAAAGGGGAGGTCTCTAAGTGGCAGCCCTTACCAGAGATAACCAAGGAGGTAAAAAGATGTAGTTGGCCTCGCTGGTATTTGAATATTTGGATCCTAGCTGTTCAGCATAAAATGGAAATTATTAACAATTTATGAAGGGTATTAAGTGTATGACCCAAGTTTACAGGTTCCTCACTGTCTGCAGTAACAGCAGCAACTGGGTGTTGTTGCTTCAACAGATCACAATTTATAGGCCTGTTGAAAGGGTCCTGAAACCTACTTTCAAGAGTGATTTCTTTTCTTGTTAAAAGTATTAAGAAATAGAAGTTGACATTCCACCTCTTGTTCACCTAGTTTTGTCATCCAAGAAGTATCTTATCAGGCTAAACTAGGAATGTCTTATTCACTTTGATTCGGCCTTGCTTTTTTTTTTTAAATTCCTAATAGCTTCAAGAAGATGGTACAAACTTTTACTAGGCAGCATCCTCTATGTCTTTCTGGCCAGCACTTGATTCGGCCTTGCTTTTTTTTTTTTTTTAATTCCTAATAGCTTCAAGAAGATGGTGCAAACTTTTACTAGGCAGCATCCTCTTTACTATATGTGGCATCAGCTTTCCTCAAACTGAATAATCTGAGGCTTTCAGTTTTTGTTTAAACATGTTAACTGGAAAATTCTGAGGAAAAAGTATCACTGTATGAGTTAGTTATGCAGATGTATACAAGGTATATGGAAGCATCTAGTATAATACTGATTAGTATAATACTCCTTAGTACCAAAATTGGATGTCCTAGTCTTACATGTCAAAATTTGTCGTGTTCAAATTAGATTCCAGAGATAGCTAACTGAATTCCATCATTGTTTTTTCAGTGGATAGATAGATAAATTTTAAACTGTCCCATTATCTGAAAATCTTTGTTCTGAAAATAAGATCCCTTTAAAAATGTGCTAGGTGTTTATGAGAACTGAAATTCTAGGCTAGTTTGACTTTCCATTTGCAAGTCACCATTTTCTCTGAAGTTGCTGCTCCTTTGAAAATTGTACAATTCACATGTTCCATGTAGCTTTCTGCATTTAATATATTTGTCATCTAAAAAACTTGTGTAGTGCTGGATCTGGAAACTGCTCTTGCTCCTGCAGTTATGGGTGTCTGTGGGTTGGTGTCTATCTAGATTTCAGTGTGGTACTACGCTTTTGATGATGGCATAATGACTTGTGATGAATGGTCTGGGCTTTTTCAGAATGTTTCTGTAAGTTTAGAAATTGCATATACTATGTGTATATTCAAGAAAGTGAAGCAGAATTCTATAGAAAAGCCTGAATTGAGTATTTCCAACTTTCAGGTGACCAGTTTTTCAACCTTAATAATGTAACTTTCATAATTGTTGAATCAATGACTGAAACATAAAATATGCAAATAGGGAGAATGTGTATATGGAACAGTTTTCTGACTGTAGGCAGTAATGATTGAGTGATATTTCCAGTGATTTTTTTAAAATTTGTTTTTCTTCTCCCATCCTAGATCTTAGTTTTCAAGCAGCTACTCGAATTATGTCTACCCCTGTTTATGATGCCTTAAAGGTAATGAAAGACATTGCTCAGAACTTCCCAATAAGAGCCAGGTATGGTATTTAACCTTTTTTTTTTTTTTTCAGATGCTATTTTTATGTTTGCATTTGACTGTAATGGCAGTAATGCAGATTTATATCCAAATCCTGCATTCACATATTCATGTTTGACAGCTTGCTAGATGGATTCCAGGTCATTTCATTGAGTAGAAGATAACTCCAGGGAGAGCTCATGATCAGCCTCTTAAATGTTTCCTGTCTGATGCAGGAGATCCCATGAGGACATGCTAATCATTACTTGAGGCACTGAGTCCTCATGGATTTCACTGGACGGATATTTTCCCAGGTGAAAACTTCTGTTGGATTAGTAGCAGAACTAGTCACAGTGGAAGAGGCAAAATACCAATAAATTTTGTGGGGATCCACGCACATTAGTTCTAACCACAGTGTTGCTGTCGAGATTGGACCCTGGCTGTTGTATGGTAGTGTTCTTACTGGGGAAGATCTGTCTTCCATAACAGATTGCTAAATAAAAATTCAAAAGAAATATTAAATAAATGGACATGTCTTGATTTTAGCTATCCAAATATGAAAAATTGTTCTTCCTGTAAGCCAGTAGTATTGTAATTGAGAAATGCTTTTCTTCATACTTACTAAGTTCTTTATGTAATCCTATCAGCAATATTTTCTTGAATTACTGAATTAAATGTGATGCTAAATAGGGTTCTTAACGCAGCGTGCTTTCACATTTTGCCACTCTTGTTTAATTATCACAGTATTTCATTGTCACCCCTGATTGTCTGTTGGAGAAAATCTACACCATAATGGAAATACTACCATTGTAACATCTTGTGTCAAGGAAGCAAAATGCCTTTTAAAATGCCTGAAGCATAATTATTATGAAATAGTATGGTATAAGTTTGCACTTAGATTAGCAATCAGAAAATTCAGCTTTCCAGTAGGAGATAGTGGAAGCGTACATAATGTCAAACTTCAAGTCCAGTTCTGTTCTTTAAAGGACAGGAAAAAAGCCATTTTGAAGTGTGCCAGGTGACATTTAAGTCATGGATTTTACAAGTCATTAAATCGTTACCTTCCACTTCAGCTCCCGTTGTGTATTTGTGGCATTAGAGAGCTCAATTTACCTACTCTTCAAGTATTTTCTGGGTAAAAATATAAGAAGACTTTAAAATTATTAAAAGAGGAATCACTGTTTCTGTCCTGCATAATTTATTGTAACATTCTAATCTACCATGTTATTTTTAACATGAGCGATTACAAATATTTAAATAATTAAATTTACTAGGTCTGCACTGACAACTTAAAGGGGCATTGTGTAAAAATAGTGCACAGACTAAATTTCATTAATAGTCTAATCGTGCTTAACCTGATGAATCAAAATACTAGTTTGAAAAAAAAAAAACCAAAAACCTAGAATAAACAGGAAATCAAGAGATGTTGCTTAGTCACTTTAGATAAATAGCCAATCATTATAATAATTGTATTTTTAAACTGTGTAAGTTTCAGACAGTTTTATATGAAAACAACCATTTTTATTACACAAAATTTGGTTTTAAAAGGCTGTATGCAAATTTTGGAACTGTAGTTATGAAAATAAAATACTGCACGTTTCTTAAAAATGGGGTTCCTTAGAGTTTAAAAAAAATTAATATACCATTCCTCTGAAATTTTCTTTCTGAATTACCACCTGTATTTTTGTGTCTCAGCATTTTAAGTTGAAAAGGTTAGTCTGAGGTAGATTTTACAAAATGTCATCAGATGCAGACAGTGTACTGGCTGATATATGTCATGGCAACATTTTGATAATTCATTTTATAAGGTATTTTTCATCTTTTTGTTATAATGTACTTGTCATATTATTGCATTCTTAAAGAACAGATAAATAAGTATTATAATGCTCTGTTACTTGCTATTTATTAATCATTCACAAGTGTTAACATTATGACCCTGTGAAAGGTTTCCTTTTTTCCCCCTCAGCATTCAGTACTACATGCATAAAATGATAGAGAATATTTCAACCTTAAGTGATTCAAGAACATTCCTACATCATGTAGAAAGATAAATAGCATCCATTTACTTTCAGCCAGCACTGTTTCTCTTTAGTTAGAGTCTTTCACTTGACAATTACAAAAGCATCAGTAAAAATTTTGTGAAGATCTGAACAAATTGAACAAAAGTCAGAACTCCAAATGAACAGATGTCTTTCACAGGTATGCCTGTTACCTCAGGTTGGTAGGGTGTCCTTTTCAAGGATCAACCATCGCACTTTCTCCATAAAATTATGCTAGAATCCTGCAGTGTCAACTGCCATGCATGAACAAGGAGCTGTTTAATGATTCCTTGGGTTGCTTTCCTATTACTAGAACATCTATCTAAAGCTTACCTTTTGCTGATGGATATTTTGCTTCCTTGCTAATGTTGGAACAGCTTTGTATTTTCCTTTCTGTCCTTTTATTATTTTCACTTTTTTGTTTTATTTTCTGCCTAGCTACTTACAGTAGGAGCCATTTGGAAATACACAGGTTGTCATTTTTATCTGTGCATTTTTTGTCAATTGAGTATACTTTTGAGAGTTACAGGCCATACTATTTTTGTTGAGTTCAGCATGATAAAATTCAGATTTTTAAAGTATTTTTGGAACTTTATTTTAGAACTCTCTAATACCAAGCTTGGAAATCATACTGTTTGCTCCTACAGTATGTCTCTTTGGTTGCCTGGAAAACTTGAACAGTTATTTAAAGAACTGATTTTATGTCTTACTTCTGACATATTGTGAGAAATGTGGAGTATACTGGAAAGATCTATTCTAAATCAGTTTCTTTAGGGTGGAGATGAGAATTTATATTATGAAATGCTTTATTTTCCAGAAGTTTGAAACTGGTTTAGCAGGATCATTCTCAGTTTGCTTAGTTAACTTTCAGGTTTAAGATGACTCCAGTTTTTCTTGAAGCCCCATACAAATTCGCAAAAACATGTACAGTCCTGTTTTGAACAAATGTTCATATAGGCAACTAGAATATTTATTTTGGCATTTATCAGGACAGTCAGATTTAGGTTAGTATGGTTAGGTTTTTTTAAAACATGGAGAGATTTATTTGCCTCTGTAAGTGTTTTATGATAAGCCTGATAATTATAAACTTCACATACAATACACTGTGGCAGGGGAAGATAAAATAGTCTTCCAGAACATTCATCAAAGGTAAAAAAGACAAATCGATGTGTTGCCTTCAAAAGATGGAATGACTAAGGAAACTAAAACTTCTGTCTGTCTGTGAATGTTTAACATCTTCAAGGGTCTCTATCTGCAAATCTCTTTTTTCTGTCTCAGCTAATTTTAAAGTGGTCATTGTTTGCAGGTTTTCCTTGCCTTTGTCCAGACAAATCCATGGCTCTCCATGGTGTAAAATTGAGTACTGTGGAAACAGTAATATTAACTTAAAATATGCAAATATGGTATGTATTTAGGCAATAATTTAGATGACCAAACAACTTACTTTTTTATATTATGCATCCAGAAAAACAAGCCATGAGGAAAGATTGAGAGTGGTAAACAATACATTTATGGTATTACTTCAAAAAACAATTAGCCTGAATCTGAAACAAGGGTTTACTAGAGTAAAACAGAACTATATTTGTCTTAAAAATTCAGTATTTATGATACTGCATTACTCTTTTTTTAAGACTTAATTACAACATTCTTCCATTGCAGTGCACTGGATGTTTAATTAAAATACCAATTTCATATAAAATAATGCTTTTTAAAAAATACATGGTGGTTGAGTGATAAAAATATTTTATTTTAACAGATCACTTACAAGAGTACCCGTAGACAAGAAAATGCACAAGGAAATAGAAGAAAACCAGAAGGTTTGTTTTTATTTCTTCCAGTGGACATTTCAACTACGATTGTATTGCTGCTTTTAGAGATTGTTTTACTGTAGCAACTTTCATGGTTTATGTTAGAGAAAAAGAGCTAATTGTTCTAAAAATCTGTTGTGAAACAGGTAACATTTAATTATGTAATTCAAGTATTTCAGTTTCTGCTATTCGTGAAACTTTTTCCATTCTCTCTTTTGGTTTTACAGAATTAGGCAAGGCCAAACAATTTTCATGGAGTGTTGGGTTGAGTCACAGATTGTGTGCTGGGAAAGCAAAATAGGTATCAGTTACTTTTTCTGTGGCTTTGGTGTTGAATCTAAGCCTGCTGCTTATATTATGGTCAGCAAATGTGAACTTTGAGCTTTCCACACTCTCAGAATCACACATGCAGCTTTTCTGCAAGGTGTTTTCAACATCGTCTGTGGCAGATGGTGGTTTTGTTTTCATCCTTGATTCACTGCATCTTTTGTGCCTTGTACTGTGTGAGGAGTCCCTGTTCCTGTGATTTTTGACTAATCTGAGATTTATTCTGAGATGCCATTTAATATTTGTTGAATTCATTATGTTGGTCTCTGTTCAGTTTGGATTTTTTCTTTCAAGTTGAGTGTTGCAGTTAAATGTTAGGCACCATTCTTGTAGGACTGATCATGTGAAATGACATCAATGACTGGTCAAATGAAATGATTGGAAGAAGTAGCTTAAAATTTGGATCTGAAACAAATTACAGTGGGCATGTGTGGTTGCTCAGCTGAATCACTCTTATTATTCCATAAATGTATTAACTACATTAAGAGGATTTTATGCACCTATCACACTAAGTTTTAATTTCACGTGAGGTCACATCCTTCCTGTAGTCTAAAGGCCTTTAGACAGCTAAAAGCTGAAATTTGTTTCATTAAAGTAAAGAAACTTCCTGAACACTGCTGCTTGAGCACAATAAATTGTCATGTACATTCTTGAACTGCAGTACATCCATCTAGCAGCAGGAGAGATATGATCCCATGCTGTGTGTAACTGGATGATTCCCTCTCGAGATAATGAAAGTTGAATAGGAAATGCAACGGGAGGAAATAAAGTTATTAAAAGTGAAAGACATGTGATGATTTAGGTGTAATGAGTTGATACCTAAGCAAGAAATAGACAAAGAACTGCTATAGATAAAAGAAAAAAAATAAAATCTCATTAAACTGAACTCACAACTTGCAATGCAATAATTTGCTGAAGTTTAGCAAGAAAATACTACATTACTATTATCAGCCTTAAATTCTAGTGTTGGATGCCTAAATACTCCTTCCATCAACGTTTTTATGACAAAGTCAATGCACTTCTAGACAATCAAATATCTAGCATCAAAATTGTATTAAGAATCTTATCTCTGATTTATGGATATCTCTAAGTATCTGAAGGGAGGGTGTCAAGAGGATGGAGCCAGGCTCTTCTACGTCGTGCTGAGCAATAGGAAAAGAGGTAATGGGCAAAAACTGTTGAATGGGGAAGTTCCACCTGAACATGAGGCAGAACGTCTTTACTTTGTGAATGACTGAGCACTGGAACAGATCGCCCAGAGAGGTCGTGGAGTATCCCTCATTGGAGATATTCAGGAATGCGTATCTGGACGCTATCATGTACAGTGTGCTTTAGGATGACCTTGTTTTGGGAGGGAGATTTGACCAGATGACACACTGTGATCCCTTCCAACCTTAACCATTCTGCAATTCAGCTCAGTTCTTTTCCTATTTGCGTTTCTTACTTGCATTTAACTGTGTGAATGTAACCACACTGCTTTACAGAAATCATACCATTTTCAATGTTCTCTCATTTTTGCTCTTGTTTGTCCAGTTACAGGTTTATATCAGGAGTGATATATGAGTTGCTTGCTGTAGGCATGCTTTTCTTAAAGTACATTTTTTTGTTTGCATTTACTTTGTTTAGCAAGTGGGCGCTAAATTGGAAAAAGAATACATGTTTCTCGTGTCTTTTTTGTGTTTTTTATTTCTGTGTTGGGAATTAAGGCAGATCTGGAAATCTGAGTGCTCCTTCTGTCGTGAGTTAGAAAATACTACTGCTGTTGCTCCTGTCACTTATCTTGCTGTAGACTGAATGGTGTTGTGCCTCAGAGCTCTCTGTAGGAAAATGATAATACATGCTTTACTCCCTAAATACCACCTTCCTTTTGTATTTGCTTGTTGTGGATCTTTTCTTCTTTGCCAAGCAAAGATGCTATCCCTTTCTCGTCTGTGTTCTTTCCATGTTCCCTTTGTTGGACGAGATTTTAAGGTTCTAGTCTGTTTTTCCTAATTCCCTGAAATAACTCAACTATGAGTTTTTCAGAATTGAGAGATATTAAGTCATTGAGAAAGCTGGTTTCAAGTGGAGGGACACACATAAGGTTTCCCGTTGCTGAATGGATATATAGAAATAATTTAAAATCTTACAAGCTGTATTTCTGTATGTGTGTATTTTCACTTTCTGTTTGCAAACACTGAGAATGTCCTTTTCTCTGCCTTGTACAGGCAGGGTGTTTTCATTTGTGTCCGTACATCTGAAGTGTATTAAATAGCACTCATAAAAATGTGGTCATTATTTTTTCCAACACTCAGATAAAAGAAGAAATTGTGTGGAAGAGATTTGATGTGTCTGCTTCACAGAATTACTTAAAGGTGTTTATATATGTTAGTGTAGGCATATACCTAAATAAGTAGCAGTACTTTTTACTTTTTAGCATTTCCACGAAACACTTGGAATTCAACCTGGAGAAGCACGTTTATTTCTAAATGGCCTTCATATTGACCTGGATTTTCAAGATCCCTTTAGGTAAGATGATAACATTTTGTTTGAAGGTCACAGAATTACTAATAATATTGGGGAGTTGTGCTCCTGGTCCTAATCTCACCTGCTGCATTTTGGAGCAAGGAAGTGTTCCAGTAGGAGGAATACTGATTTACAGTGGTTTTGCTTTGAGTATGGACATTATATAAGTAATTGAGACTAGCCTTTTCTCTTGGAATGTGTTTTCTTATTTGCTTATAATTTTACAACTCACCATGTCAATTTAGTTTGGAAATGGAAGGAATCTAACATGTTCTTGTAAAAAGATGTGAAAAGCACTTTATAAAAAAGTAAGTAATGCTTTCATAGCCCTGTTACTTAATAATCAGGAAAATACAGACCTGAAGGCAGTCACAAAGTCTTGCCAGCTGTGTTCTGCTGCGGAGTACTTCAGGGGTTTTTTTTTTTCTCAAATTTGAACTTTCAGATTGCAGCAAATGTTCCATTGGGTCTTCTGGGAAGTTTAGGGTGTGGCTGTGTGTTTCCTATGTGCTGAGTTCTGCCATGATAGAGGCTTGGAGTTCATCTGTGTCTCCATCACTTGTTGCTTGCTTCTCTACTCACTTGCAAAGCTGCTTCTTTGGGTACCCCAGCTTGGATTTCTGCCTCAGGCAGGACAGTGCAGCAAGAAAACTTTCACTCTAGTGTCCTGCCACTTCTCACTAAAGATGGATAAAATTACTTTGTATAAAATAGGTCTAAATGAATAAAAGAATTGTATAACCTGTTGTAATTATGTTTTGAAATAAGTTAGAGGCATAGTGTTACGAACTGATACTGTTTTTAACATAGGCTGTGGGAGAATATAAAGAGAAAGCATTCCTAAGACTATTAACATGAAAATTGTTTTTAATTTTTAAAATAATTTTTATGTCATGACAAGAAATCTTTGTAGACATTATATACTTTATCTTCCTGAAAAAGCATTTTAGAGACTCTTAAACTGGAAGGAAAAGTGATGCATGGCCTTCATGAACTTGGAATCAAAGGGGAGACCCTGAGTAAATTTATGAGGTTGCATGTACATCCTACAGATAATAATTATGCACTAGATATTCGTCACTCTTCCATAATAGTAAGTAACTAAAGTTATTTTTTTTGAGATTACATCTTTGATAATTCTTTTTTTTACTGCAGTTGAAATACTCTGCATAAGGCCATATATCAGTTAGCTGTTTAAAATGTTTTCAAGGGTAATATCCCTTCAATATTTTGAGTAATTTTCTCTAGTTTATACCTTATTAAAATATTAAGATATAGGCTATTTAAAGGAAAATAAAAATATATCTAGAGTAGTTGCATGCTCCAAACTATAAAATTTGTCTTTTATAGCAATTACTATAGAAACATAATACTGCATAATATCCCATATTATGCAGGACTTCTAAGTGTACTTTACAAGTATGATAAGTGAATTTTGGCCCACTTAAATATGTTATTTCTAGCTGTCCAATGACTGTGGTTTTTACCCTTCTTCAGAATTTACACAGGTTTCATTACAGAGGTTATACACCAGGGGAAAAGGCACAAACCAAAACCACTACAGCACTGAAATATTATTTTCTTGCACCTGAAAGAGCCACATTTCACTCTTCTGTTTGCCCCAGCTTGCACAGAAAGGACTAGAAGAACAAATCAGCCACATGTTAATTGGCTATTTTGATCTATCTCAAGTTCTGTTGCTGCATTCTAAAGAGAAATACTGTACATGGATTACAAGATGGTTGTGCTGTATTACACACATCTGTGTGATACGTTGTTATGATGTTTGCATTGTGAAAGTAATTTTCACAGTTGAATAAAAAATTGTTTTATTCACATCCTTTTACACAGTACTAATGGTCCTTTTTCCTTTTCCATCCAGTATTAGTTTTTGTGTACTGCAGATAAAAACAGTTTGATTAAAAAGAAAAAAAAAAGTTTAGAAGCTATTTCCTGTTATTATTTAACGAAAACAAGGGAGACATTCTATATAGTAGTATTATGCCCCCATATTTTTCTCAGTGTTCAATGCATGTTTTCTAAATGGCAGCCTTTTTTGTTTTAGTGGATTAATAATATAGAACAAGATCAGAGCTATAGTACATGGCCTGCAAGCTATCAGGAACTGCTAAAACCCTCATTTCCTGGATTCTTACATGAGATTAGACGAAATTTATATAATTTGGTAAGTTTGGATAACTTTGGTTTTTTTTCATACTGTATACATTAATATGTGGGCAGACAGTTTATTAAAACACACATGCTGGATTTATTGTTTTCTATGTGGATCTGCTAAGAGTAGTGAAAATACTGCTTTATCTAGTGAGTCATATGTGGTTGTTAGTTTGATTTGCAGAGGGATTTGGGCACAGTTTTGTGAAGAGTTTTTATGTTCCTTTCCATGCTACGCATGGAAAATTCACTACTGTCAAAGGATGAGGGAAGGTAATGATAGCTGTCCATGGTTTAGAGATGGTAAACTGAGGTACCAAGATATTTACGTTATAAAGCATACTAATTATTAATGTCTTGTAACTTAAGTTTTCCTCTGTAAATAGGATTCTGTATCACTTAGTAAGCTAGGGAAGCAGCTATTACTGATTCAAATTAAAATTACAAAAGGTGATCTTATGAACCATAGAATCTTAAAATGGTTTGGGTTGTAATGGACCATTAAAGGTTATCTAGTCCAGCTCTCCTGCAATGACCAGGGACCAAAACTTCATCCTGCCTGGTGTTTAATTTAAATAGTAAATGGTGTTTAATTTAAATGGTAAATGGATGTAGTTCCATCCACAAATTCTCTGAGCAACCAGTTCCCCTGTGACACCTTTGGTGTCTCGCCATCCTCATTTCTTCATATTCAGTTGAAATCTGCCCTCTTAGTTTAAAACTGCTGCCGCTTGTTCTGTCATTACAGTGTCTCTGCTACTGGTAAAAAAACCCTCTCCTTCTTGTAAGCCTCCCTATAACATAGGAGAAGTGCTCCAGCTTCTGATTGTTTTTGTGGCCCTTCTTTGGACCCACTTGAGGTCCATGTCTTTCCTGTGCTGGAGTGCCAGAGCTAGATGCAGCACTCCAGGTGGGGTCTCACTATGGCACAGGGACAGAATCCCCTCCCTGGCCCTGCTGCCCACGTTGCTTTGGATGCAGCCCAGGACACGTTTGGCTTTCTAGGCTGTGAGTGCACCCTGCCGGCTCAAGTCCAGGCTCTCATCCACCAGCAACCCCTACGTCCTCCTTGGCAGGGCTGTTCTTGATCTATTCATCCCTCAGCCTGTGTTGATAAACTGGGGGTTACCCCAGCCTAGACGTAGCATTTTATACTAGGCCTTGTTGAAACTTGTGAGGTTCCCATGGACGCACTTCTTCAGCCTGTCCAGGTCCCTCTGAATGGCTTCCCATCCTTCACGTGTGTCAGCTGCACCACTCAGCTTGCTGTCCTCTGCAAAGCTGTTGAGAGTACACTTGATCCCTTTGTCTTTGATGTAGTTGCTTGAAGTGATGCAAAGTTTGTGTGTAAAAAGACAATGAAAATACCAGCAATAGGTAATAAAAAAGTGTAGGTTTATAATGAAGTGTAAGATGTGCGTAATATGAAGTAGATCGCATTACATACTCAGGATTAAATGTAAGAGCTGTACTATAGAAATCCATAACACAGCATTTCACTATAATCTGAAGGGGGGGTTCAAAATTTTTGAAGTTACTCTGCTTCATTTCAGCTACTCTAGCAAATCTGATGAGTTGTAAGGGGAGTTTGCAGTTGAATAAATGAGATACAGATGTCCATTTAAATCTACATAAGGATAATTTGTCTATGCAGATACATCCCAGTTTTAGATTCTATGCATGCCTGAAAGATCTGAATTTATACTCCAAGCTACATTAAGTGAAAGTTTGACTACAAAGATAGGTGAGACAGGGAGGACGAAATCTTCCTGAAAGCTCAATTTTTTACTTGAAGTTTTTAACCAGAATATTGCTGATTTATTTTTTGTTTGGTTTTCACAACAGAAGAGAGTTTGTCAAAAGATGTAACAGAAAAATCAGCATTATATCTTTCTAAAATAAATATGGAGTTTATTAATAAAAGCAAAGTAATGGCACAGAGTCTTTCAAAGGAGAAGAGTTGGATCACTTGGTTTGAAGTTCAGTGAATGGTTAAATCCTGTTTTCACTGTTTGGTCCGAATTCCGTAATTCTGATGTTATTTTCATCTATAGTCTTAGTGTTTTCTTACAGTGAATGCTCTAAAAAATTGAAAACAGCTGGGGCGTACAGCTCCTTTGGAAATTAATGTTATTGTCGTAGATTTTATGTCTGAAGGAAAAATAAAAACACATTAAGAATAAATATGGGATGCCTGATATGTTTTCTCTTCTTAGGTACTTTTTGTTGATCCTGTCCAAGAAGATACTGGTGATTATATGAAGCTGGCAGAATTATTCTATCATCATGATGTACCACTAAGGTAAGGAAAACTGAGAGTCTTGAGGAAAAATCTTTAAATAAGGATTCTTCCTTTTTCTTATTCATTTTCTATTGTACTAGATGAGGATGTGAATTCAAGTTAAATTCAATGCAACAACATTCTAATAAGGCACATTGATTACCCATTTGTCAAGCTTACTCAGGTATTAAGTATTCTTAAGCAAATAGATTGCAAGGTATAACGTACCTGAGTGTGCCTAAGATGAACTGCAAAAGCCTGATAAAAATTTATCTTGTCAAGTAGTCCCACTGGGCGCCCTTGCGAAGTTGCATTCTAATAAAAATTTTTGTTTTGTAAAATATGCTTTGAGGGTATCTTTAAAATTCAGTTCTTTAAGGCGCAGTTGCTTTATCTAATGTTGTTTCAATATACACTCTTAAAGACCAAAGTAAGATTATCCTCACCAAGTTTGGAATTTCTAAAAGTGAACATCATTTGAGAGAGAGACACTTCTGAGGAAGAGTCTGGTTGATCTGAGATACCTAGTTGTAAGAAAAAGTGAATTGGTCTC
Organism: Onychostruthus taczanowskii; assembly: GCF_017590055.1. Classification (NCBI taxonomy): domain Eukaryota; kingdom Metazoa; phylum Chordata; class Aves; order Passeriformes; family Passeridae; genus Onychostruthus; species Onychostruthus taczanowskii. The sequence goes on along the minus strand of NW_024505561.1, from coordinate 3,003,362 downwards.
AGAAATGGGTGTTTATTTCCACAGTTTATAAAAGAAGGATATCCACTGATGAATTGCATGTTAAATATTTAAAATCCTCCTGTGAAATGACTTTTTGTGTCCTCAATTTACGGGTGTTTAATTTTACTTTAATATTTTACTAGTTCTGACCTTTTTTTGTAGTTGTTTTTCTTAATTTTTTTATCATTCAATTACAAAAGCATAATGAAAGACAGGATGCAGTGTTCTGTGTGTCTTCACGGAAGGGTTTGGGTTGGAAGGGACCATAGTATGGCCTAGTCTCAGTCCAGGCTTTTTACATGAAAACAGTATCAATGCACCACCTCCAATAAGCCTTTTTAAATCCCAAGCCTCATATTCCTTTGAGTTTTCTTTCGTTTAATGGAAATGTAGGGGTTAGTAGTAGGTGTGTTTAAAACTGATGTGAGTGGAAATGAACGGCAGTGCCAGGGGGGTGGAAGGCCCAGAAGGTTAAAAAGGGGAGAGAAGGGCTGGTAGAGGTGGCACACACTGATGATGGGACATCAGTACCCCAGCACATCTTCATGCATCTACTCATGATATCACTGTCAGGAAAAATAAAAGACAGACAATGCCCACACTGAAACAGTCTCAAGCCATTAAGAGATGATGGCAGGAATGTAAAGAATTAAAGCCTTCATATAGCTAAGGAGAGAAAATACTGTGATTAAATCCTATTGACTCACAGGAACCTTAATTATTGTCAGCTGTAAAAGGTATATGTAAAGTCAGTACATAGGTGGTAACCTAAGCATACTGTAGAGCTGATGAAGGATGCATGGCTGGTATCCTGTGTCATCACACAGTCGTGGGAACACCACCCAGGTACAGGGTTCCTATCTCTACATGCTGGGCAGATCACTTGAATGCAAACATTTTGTTCTTCTGTGTTTGTATTAGAATTTGTGTGAAGCAGATGTGTTAAAATTTATGATCTCTTTTTATTTTTTTTTTATAGAATTGGAATAGTTTTTATTTTAAGTACAAAAGAAGAAATTGATGGAAATGAAGATGCTGGAGTAGCTCTTTGGAGAACTTTTAATTACATTGCAGAGGAATCTGACACCTCTCAGGCCTTTATGTCGATAATTAACGTTAGTTCTTTCACAAGAAATCATTTATTTACTTCTGGTTTATAATTTTTTGATAGTTAGGGTCTTACTACCTTGTGATATCATGAGATGTATCCATTTACTTTATACAGAAATGAAGTATTAAAAGCATGTATAGCATTAATAGTCTGTAGAATTATTTGCAGAAATACTTTCCTCTTTCATCAACCAATTTGGTCTTGTAATTTTGCCTATTGACAGGCTTTCTTCAATAATATAAAAAAGTAGGTGCATGCCTTTCATCTTTTATTATTATGAAAATTTTTTCTATATTAATATTAACATAATGGGCCTGTCTTTTTTTTCTGTGTCTTTTGGAGTAGTTTGTGTCATTTTGGCTATCATATGAGATTTGAAAAACCCTTTCTTATTGCCTAGCGTAGGAAATGAAACAGTAAGATAATTTCTTTTCTTTGGTCATGCTTGAGCTGTCCATGGGTGCAGAAAGCATAGAAGTATTCCAGGGTTGCAGCTTAATGAGCCAGGTTAACTTTGTGAGAGAATGCAGATTCTCATAAGACAGGAATTTCAGAGATGAGAAATGAATGGAGGAGAAATAAGGTGAGCCATCTGTGTAAAGGGTAAAAGTTAGAGAATATGGTATTCATACTTAACAGTTTTTCTTCCATTGTTTTCTGGTTTTATGTTTAGTGCCTAAAAAATGTCATGGTACTATGGGCAAATGTAGAGAGCTTAAGATTAAAGGAATTGAAGTAACTAGGAATACCTTGGAAGAGAAATCCACAAATGTTAGGGAGCTGACATGCATGGGTAACAATTATCCAGGACTAGGTCAAGAAATACAATTTACAGAGTGCTTTTTAAAATGTTGTATTCCTCTCTTTACTTTGTTTCGTAAGATAAAAAGGGGGATGATAAATATAATTGAAAGATAACAAAAATAGAAGCAATCAAATAAACTTTGAGCTATTCAGAGCTATAGAGGAAAATATTGTTCTTCATTTGAAGAAAAATGAATAATTTTCACTTCAGATTTTACTGTATGTATGATGAAAGTAATAAAATATTCTTTGAAATAAAATAACAGTAAGGAAAATTGTCACTGTAAAAAAAGGATCACTGACTAGTTTAGGTTTGGATTAATACGGCTTTAGGTAACTACCCATGTTAGTTAGTTTATAGCGAGAATTTAGATTACCTCTCCAATTAGTAGAGAGAAATAACCTTTCACATTTAGCTCACATACATGTATTTCGTTGGCCACTTCAGATTTAGACTGAAGGTGTAATAATAGATCAGTCGGAACAGTGCTCTAATAAAAAATTGTGTATATGTGCAATGCATACTAAAGCAGTATAAAAACTGCAGTACAGCAATAAAAGCAATATGAAATTATACCAGTGTAAAATTTGCTGCCACACTATAAAAAGATTATACTTATTTATTGTTTATTTATTTCTATTAATTTTATCAAGTTGTTTGACAACTTAACTATATTTTTAATTTCTTAATACTTCATGGTTTACAGATATACCATGAAGTGAAAGATGGAAATGTTCTGACAGTAGATGATGTGAAGCATGTTCTTAGGAGTGAGTACCCCCATGCTGATGTTCAGAGTATCCTGGGTGTTCATTCTGAATACGATGAAGGGAGGAAGGTATGTTGAGAGCTGTGCTGAGTAAGAAATACTGCAGTGTATACAACTCAATGCATTTACTAATCCTAAGTGTTGCTAAATGTTAAAGCAAATAAACACAACACCTTTGAGTCAAACATTTCTTCAGCCACCATTCGGTCAGTAATGGAAATGTTGTAAAGGTTTCTACATTACTACTCTCACTATGAAAATTTCTCTTTCCTGCTGCTTTCAGGAGCCACTAGTATTTTCCAGTAAGCATGTCAAGGGGTCTCTCTTGAATTCTGCTTTGTTATCAAATAAAGCTTGACTTACAAACATAAAAACCTTTTGAACTTTTGTTTAGGGCTCTTTCCTTGGTAAAAGCAGAATTTACTGTCTCAGGGTTCTTCTCCAGTGTTATTTGCTTCATTTTCATTTTTATTTAAAATAAAAGAATAAAAATGTTAAGCAGGATAAAAGACAATTTCTCAGCAAGATGTTAAAGCAAAAGTTCACAACAAAGTATATGGATCTGTAATTTCCTTTGGCATTCTGTTTGACAAATGAGTCCCCTCTGTCCTGTTGGCTTTCCAAATGCTTTCTGTTTTGTCCCTGCCACTGATGACAAGGTGTGACAGTGAAGAGGGCTTGGAGATTAGAGTTGATCCTCTCTTGATACTAGTTTCGTTTCTTTACTACAGACAGCCACAGTCTGTTTAATCCTGTGATATTTCTGATTTGATCAGGCAGGAGCAACCTTTTATAAGAAGAGTGGCCTGGGCCAGCTGCCTCAAGCGCTGTTTAATGGCGTGCCCTTTCCCAGAGAGGAGATGGATGCGGCAGAGTTGGAGACGCTCATTCTTCAGAGGATTTTCGATGCCACCGGCTTCTTCCAGCGGGCGGTGTTCATGGTATGCTTAACATTTCTGAACGAGTGCAGGATGAAGCATTTGACAGTGAATTGTTTCAGTCGTGTTTATATGTTACGGTTTTTAATCATGAGATGGCTTGAAATTAGTAATATCACATTACAGTCATTTGTGGTCATAGTTTTGAAAGAGTGTGTTGAAATTATCCGAGGCTGAAGGATCAGCATATAGTCATTATATGGATTTTTTTCCACCAGAAACTGAGAATGTACTGGAGTTGTTCATTGAAAAATGTATATCTGATATTTTGGAATACTACCTATATGACATTTATATGGTTTTGACCTGACATTGTCCATAACTTGGTGTATGTAGAATCGTTAAGCTCAGTTGAAAGATTTTGTACAAATACTTGGTCTTTTTTGTCTTAAAAGTACTGATTTTACATTTTTCTATTACTCCAGGGTTTGTTAGATGATCAGGTAAATGCAGTGGATTTTCTTATGGATCAGAACAATGTAGTTTCCCGTATAAACCCCAGTATTCTTGGAGCAGAAAGAAGATACATACATTTCAGATCCACTTCTGGTAACTCCTTTTCTTGGATATTTTTATGATTTGTGGGTTGTTTTTTGGTTTTGTTTTCACATTTTAAAGTCTAATACTTTGTGTTTTACATTATGCAGTTCCATTTCATGTGGAAGATTTCTCTACTTTCTCCTTTTTGGACTCACAAGATAAAAGTGCTGTAATTTCAGATAATATGAAGTATTTAACTAAAAAAGGTAATGAATTTTCTGTATAGGTTATCTATCTGTTCATCTACGGCTATTACAAATTGTTGAAATTTACCAGTAAAATATCCCAAGTAAGTCAATATTCCAAGGATTCCATGTAAATTAAATATTTCTCAATTTCCAAGTATCTTCTTTCAGGAAGCAGAGCATATCTGAATATTATAAACCTAAATTAATTAACGGGGTAGTTAGTTTTTGTGGCTTTGAAATGGGATGGATGTTGTGACTAGCTGTTTTTGTTTTACAAACATGACCTTAAAAACCTTTGCAAGACTTTTGCAACTTTGAAGGTAGACTCAGCTTCCATACATATGGTTTTACTTGAGGATGTTGAAGTCTGTTTAGTTTTCAAGTGACTCTTACTTGCAGCATTGTCAAGGGCAGAATGTATAGTTTGTATGTTTATATCAAAATTAGGTATTTGTAAATTTAAGGAATAATTTATTATGTTTCTAATTTATTAAGTATCTCCTTATTTTTCTTCTAGTTAGATGGTTTAATTTTGCTGAGCAAGCCTTTGTCTTTCTGTAGAAAATAGAGTTTATATTCTGATTAATTATGACTCATTTATGCATTTTTCTTTGTTAAAACTCAAATGTTTTTGATGTAAAATGTTCTCGTTGCATATGCAAGTACTTTTCCTTGAGTGAGAAGAAATTACAACAATGTGGTCATAATTCTGCATGGAATTTTACAATAGTCTGTGCCTTATGAAACAGCTGCTCACTTACATCCATCCTTCAAGGGACACAAAAACCCAGTTAATAAAGTGCTTTCCTTCAGTGATTTTTATATGGTATTTACAGAGTTTTACTTAATTCATTATCAGAAAAAAAATGCCAAAGACTTAAATTTCTTTAAAATAAATTTATTTGACTCTTTGATTCTGTGTCTACAACCACAGGGACATCCCAGTGAGCTGTCAAATGAATGGCTTTCAATCTGTGGGTTTATTTCGAAGATTGAGATCTCTTGTGGAAAACCTATAACCTTTTAAGCTGGAATCTACATTTCAAATCTCTCTCCCCAGTGTGTTTCTCTAGACCACGGCAGCAGTTAATAATAACCTTTTCCTAGCATCTCACCAGAACCCTGGGAAATTTCTATCCTTATGCATTATGTTTTAGGGGATGTTTGGTAGACCTGAGTAGACTGATATTCTACAGATAATTTTGCAGAATTTTTCACCTACCATTGCTCTTCTATGGCAACTAAAGAACAGGAGACCATAGAGCAAGAAAAATAGAAATTATATGCATGTACGCTTGCACAGTAGTTTACTTTCCTTGAACAGTATTTAGTATATTCCTATTGGTGTCCAGAAGTGTTTTTTCCTGCCTTTAGTTGAAGGACTTTCCCTATCCTGCCAGGTAAAGTGACTGGCCTAGTTTATGTGGTCCTGTAACTACTTAATTCTTTTCATTCCTGACTATATGATCAGCCTTTATCAAATGTTCACAAGTAACCTCTGGTAAAGCAGGTTTTGTTAATTGGAGCTAATTATTTAGGGCCCTCTTGTCTCAATGCTGTAACAATGGATGAGCTCTTTTAGTCTCTTTCTCCAATTAACATGATAAGTTGCCTTCCAAGAATATTACTTCAGTTCAGAGGGTAAAAGATTCTGATGTGGCAAAGATTATCCTTACAGCTGAAGTCAGCAGTCAAACGTACACATTATTTTAGAAATGACAAAATTAATTAATTTTGTTTTCGTTAGTCATGAGAAGATTCTCCAGAATGTAAAACAGGATTATATTTAATTTTCAGATGAAGATGCATTGTATGCTGTTACTGTCTGGATTGTTGCTGATTTTGATAAGCCAGCTGGTAGACGACTGCTTTCTGATGCCTTGAAAAGCCTGGTGAGTTTCTAGCAGGCTTTATTAAAATAGTTATTATGAATATGTTCTTAACAACTCTCTCTGCACATTGAAAAATCATACTCTTAAATAAAAGTGTAGCAACTTTGTTGTTGGTCAGATGCAGACTTAAGAGATTGTGCTTTTGTTTTACTCAATTCTTGAAGGGAAATCATCATTTTGTTCATGGACTTGTGAGGCAGGAGACAAACTGTTACACTGTGTACTAAAAGGGTGAATTTCTTCCTTGTTAGACTTGCTCCCATCGGGTAGCCCAGAATGTTACCTGGAAGGGCTTTGGGATACTGCCAGTTGATGTGAACCATTAAGCAGTGTTCTCCTGTATTATGTGGCACAGCTGTGGCCATGAAGCAACCATTTTCCCCTGTACCTTTCGTGTGCTTCTAAGATCAATTTTCATGTGTGTTTTAATATGGTAGGAGGATCATGCACATTTATAAGTTTCCTTATTTTTAAGTTCTTCTGTGTCAATAATAGGATTTAAGGTAGGAATGTCTGAAATATAAATATACTTCAGAAAGTATAAATTTCAAGTCAATATAAAATACAGAAGGACCCTCTGTTTGGGACAGGTTAAAAGAGTGCTTAAACTGAAAGGGAAGGCATCTGGATTTTCTAATCAGGAATAAAATAGGAACCACCCTAAGGGAACTGGAAAATTGGGGTGTTGCCAAGAGAATGTGATAACAACTATGTGTTAGAAAGAGGCTTTAAAAAGATAAAGAGGAATATTCAGTACAAGTCCTTGTTACAGGAAAACATTTAATTTCTTGAACTGCTTGATTTATGTCTCAGGCTTGACAGATGTACTCCCTCTGTAGCTTCATTTTTTAACCCTCTTCAGCAGGGGAAATGTGTCGTGGCTCCCACCTAAGAGGTGAGAACCACCTGGGCGAGTCCCCTTGTGTTGGTGAAAAGAATCTAGGAAGAAAACCAAAAACATTAGATAAATTTCATGTGTTGCTTGGTCTAGTGATTTTCAAATTTCATGAGAAATAAAACGAAAGAGGGCTTTTTTTTTAAGTCCATTAATTTTTATTGAGGTTATTTACTCCTTTCTAGGGCCTTTTATCTCTCAAGTCAAGGTCTAGTATAATTCCTGATAGTAGCAAAATTGGCACAGTCGCCACTTGCTCATGACTTGCCATCAGCATTTGAAAGAAAGCATGCAAAATCTGGTGGTAAAAATGGCTAAAGGAAATTAATTTCTAGCTATTCCAGCTAATACATGCTATTTTGAAAACTCTGATAAATTTTCACTTCCTTTGTAAAAACCTTGAGCTGTCTTAGCTGGAAGAGACCACTCGAGGTCATCCAATTCAGCCTCCCATTCAAAGTAGAATTATTGACTTCATTACATCAGGTCAGCTGTAGGTGTGTTTGAAGGATTTCTGAAAATCTCCAAGGAGATGACTCTGTCCCTTCCATTTTCAAATTATTCTGGTGTTGCACTGCTTTCCTATTGTAGTTCTTTTTTGCCAGGTCAAAATTTGTGAACATTACCTCTTGTTACATCCTTTGGTGGTACCAGGAAGGTTTCAGCCCTGTCATGTTTTCACTCCCCCTTCAGTAACTCTTGGTAGCTATTCAAGTTCTCTGTAGTCTCCTCTTTGCCAGATGGAGCAAGCCCACATTCTTCAGTGCTTCCTCGTAGTTTTCTGTCCACCTTGGAAGTACTTTGTGGAAGCCTCTCCAGTGCTGAATACCAGTGATTGCATGGCTTATTGTTTTGTTCCTTCCTGCATTGGAGTCCACTTACCTTTTCTTCAGTTAGTGGTGTTATTTGATCCTACCTTAGACACACACTGGTAAAATTTGAGTGGCATCGCTGATTTTAGAAAGTGAAGGATTTTGCTGCTGCTGACCATTAAAGTGATAAGTGGATACATTTTCTTGCATTTATTTTATGCTTAGTTCAATAATTTTTGAAAAGTAGACATCTATAAAACTAGTTCTGAAGTCTGTAAATGAACACTTGTTTATGTCCTTTGTTAAAAACACGCTTCTGCAAAATGCTTAAAGGCAATTTTTCTAATAAAGAAACTTAACACTTACATTTAAAATATTTATCACAGAATAGGTAAATCCTTACTAATCACATTTTTACTCACAGTTGGAGTTCTGAATTAGTCATTGATCTTTTCTAAAGACAAATAGCTGCAAAAAATTAAATACTTAAGGGCATTTCACATAGTTATGCATGATATGAGTACATTGGGTAACAGCAGATGGAACTGTAAAATTATTTATTGTTCTGTATTTTTCTTTTCAGAAAACAAGCAGTCATACACGAGTTGGGATTTTGAATAATCCTTCATCCAAAATAAAGGAAGACAACACAGCCATTGCAAGAGGAATTTTGGCTGCTTTTTTAACCCAAAACAACAGTAACTTAAAAAGTTTCCTAAGTAAACTCAGTAAGGAAGAGACAGCAAAATCCCTTGCTGCTGGAACTAAAATTGTTAAATTCCTCATCCCAGTGAGTGCAAGCTAAAGTAGATTACTTCCTTTTTTATTTTACATATATCTTATTGGAAGGAGGTGGTGAGAATAACAGTGTTTGGCCAAATGCCATGAAGTTTAAATATACAGTTTCTTCTCAAGCAGATTTGGATTTTTTGATGACTTTCATGTGATTGAGAATGGAGAATTTCTTTAAAGGGAGAAAATATGACACTACTGAAAAATTCAGAATATGGGTACCAAGATACAATTGAGACCAAAATAGTCTAATATTTACTTGTTGATTTTTTTGATAGCTCTCTCATTTAGTTAATTTTTTTAATAGCTTTGTCATTTAGTTAAAATTTAGTTAAGTATTAATGTTTTTCAAGAATTTAGACTTCAGGAAAAATTAAGATTGCAAGAGAGTGGAGCTGACTTATGAAATAACTTCTGCTATGAAATAACTACTAGCAGTTGTGAAATAACTACTGGTTTTTGTCTCAGAAGGAGTTATAAATTTTAGTCTTTTTAGATAGGAAGAGTTGGGAGACTAAGAGAACTCTCTGGAACCATATTAGAAAATGAATATTTTTTTGAGTCGTGCTCTTGTTTCATTGTTGAATAAGTTTTGAAAGACATAAAGGTCTCTAATGAAGCTGTGTATGCTAAGTATGTTACTAATTAACGTCATTTTATTAATTGTATCTGAACGAATCTGTTTGCTTTGTCTCTTTATTACTAATGAAGAGATACATATCAGAATAATTTTGACAGGTGAGGCACAATTCCAGTGTAAGTTTGGCAAGTTTTTCCCCACTTTGAAAATGAATTATGTGTCTTTCTGGATGATGTTGGCTTCCCCAAAATATGTTCAAATTGTATCCAACGGCCATATTAGAATGACTGTTAGGTTTTTAGAGTATTACGATTTTTTTATATCTTTTTCCTAAAAGTGGGAATACAGTTGAGTTGGTAACAGAATGTTACTTTCCATGCACCTCTTGTGCTGGATCATGAAAAAATTGCTTAACCTCAGGCTCAGTTTTGCTCTCATGGTTATTCACAGTTGCCCCAGGGTACAGACTGCACTCTTGGTGCTTGTGAGGTGTGGCTCACCACTGACAGTTTTGTGCTTACACTGAAGCTGAGATGGCTGTTTTACTTTGATTTCTGGTTACCACATAACTTGAAGAAAATCTTTTGATTGAAATTTGAATCATTGAAATTTTCAATCTTTGATTGAAAATTTAAATCTTTGATGAAATTTATTTTTCCTGAATCATTCCAGCATCTCATGCTTTACCTTTTTGCTTTAGGGAATGGATGGTGATACTTTTGAGAAGAAGTACAACACTTTAGGACTGGATTTAATTAAAACTCAGCAGATGTTCTGCCAGGAGGTTCTGAAGCTGCTTCCTGGGCAAATGGCTGTTATTAGCAATGGCAGGGTAAGAAGGAAATTAAGTCTCTCAGTCTTTTTTAGGAGGTTTTTTACTTCTGCAACTTCCGTTTCAAACTAAAGAAAATGCATTATATTGATTTCCCATTTATTCAGGCAGTTGTTAGAGAATGGTATCAATGTTTGCCTTGCTTTTTTGTTTTGTTTTATTCCTAATTTGTTCATTAGCTCAATTCCATTGAAGCTACTATGTGTATGTCATTCCCGCAGCTATTTTAGAGTTAATCTGACAAAATTCTCCAAATAGGTTAGTATCTGATTTATTATTTGTGATGTTTAAGGTTTGATCCTGAAGTTATTTTTATTTTATTATGTAGATAAATGTTTATAAATTACATTGAGTAGTTAGTATTCCAAGCTCTAAAGAACCACATTTTAATAAATATTTAGTTGTTTTATAGTCTTAATTCTTGATATACAGATAAAAGTATAGTAATTTTGTTGTTTCAGTTTCTTATATGTATATGCTGAAACCAATAGCCTTAATTACAGTTTGTCAGTAGATGATCCGTGATCAAAAAATATGATTTTGCATTCAATATTCAGTGTTTCTTAAATGGCAGTCAATGCCTTACATTGCAAATACAACTTACAAACTACATTTTAGTTATTCTATTTTTGATTTACTCCACCATTCTAAAGAAACAGAAGGAAAACTATGTTGGCATCTGATAACTGGAAATTCTTTAAATTTAGTGAGTTTAGTTACTCCAATGCATCCTAAATGCTTCTGAGATGTAACTGAAATACTGCTAAGAAACACACAGAAGGCATTTTTGTTGATGAAGCCTTAAAGAATTGTTGGCTTTTTTGTGTCAGCTCTCTCATAACTAAATTAATGAATTTATTGTATAAATTATTATTACTGTTCTCCGTGCCTAAAAAAGCTAAAATAATGTCATATTTTAAGTTTTGGGGAAATAAGTTTCATTAAAATATTTGGATAAATTTAATAATGTATATTCATATCTCTGTGTTTTCACTCTAAACTATTACTTTTAAAAAGACATGGGATATCCTTCATTTCTGTCCTTGCTATTTCATCACAGAAGTTTTGCTTTTATGAGCAAATTAATTTTTTCTAATTGACTTCTCCAAATTACCATAGTATTTCATAATTACACTGTGGTTTCATCTATCTCATGCATCATTAATAAAAAAAATCAAAAGTGGAATTTGTTATCTAACCTCTCATTTATAGGAAGCAGTTGAATTTGGAGGAAGAGGCATTTAGCACCCAACTTATGTAATTATATTCTACATCCTGGGAGCCCTGTAGGTTATTGAAGTTGTCTTGGGTCAATTTGGCCTGATAGACTGAGTAGGAAATCCAAACAACAGCCTCAAAGCTATTTTCTGGGACTCCAAGGCACTTTCCTTTCTTTCAGACACCAAAAAATGTAGTAATCCTGTATCCTCTCATATTATGCATTTTGTATCCTTTACTATTCTTTCTATCCATTCTATCCATTGCTTCATTTGACAAGTGGTAGAAGGAGATTATGTTTGTAGAATTAAAAAACTAAAGAGTGTGGTAGACAAATAGTAATTTCAGTTGAAAATATTTTACATAAGATAGGTTTTTCCTAGAGTTATTTCTAAATAGTGTATTCCTTAATAGAAGGATGTATAATGAAAAATAGCATGGATATTTCCATTGCAGTCATTCTTCCTGATTGATAATTAACTGTAATCATATAACTGTAAAAGCCTAATCCTGCTATGTTGCTATGAAGTTTAATTAGTTTTATAACCAATAGTATTGATGTATATAGAGATTGGGGTTTCATATTCAGTATTGTGCATTCATTTAAAATATTAGTTTATTTTTACTTACAAACAGAGCATTATTGGGACATTCTACACTCAACGTTTTTTTTCTCTGTCTAAGGTACTGGGTCCTTTAGATGAAAATGAATTCTGCGCAGAAGACTTTAATTTGTTGGAAAAGATAACATACAGTACCTCAGCAGAGAAGATAAAAGCTATTGTCAAGGAGATGGGAAGCACTAGTAAAAGGTAAAATTCTCTTGCCTGCTAACATGTGTGCAGCTCTGCGGAATTACTCCAAATACTTTCCCTACTTTCACTGTCCTTACAACCAAGAGTACAGCTAACAGTAAACCATTCCTCCTAGGTTTGTTTACGTAAGAATAATTGTAAAGAATAATAATAAGCTTGGTAAAATACAGTGCATCTTAAGCCAAATCTGAGTATTAATATTTGACGTTATTGTCTTTGGGAATTGAATTTGGGAATAGTAAGGGAGCCGGTAGAGGCATGGGCTGATGTTGTGCCCTGACACCACAGTAGACAACATTCACACATCTGTTCACTGAAAAGTGTAAAGATGAGATGAGTTCAGGCCATCATCTAGTCTAAGGATACAGCTTGTGTACAAAGAAGAAAGCAAAATTATATTATTCATGCAGTATCTCTTGACTTTCTGAGTATCATTTCTGTTATCTAGAAGGACTGGCACAACTGAAAGAATCATTACCAGAAAAACAAAATCAACAAGAGGTAGAACTCAAAGAGATAAGTAGTGAGAGGCAAAACATATTTAGACAAATATTGTGACTTAAAAACACTGAAATGGAACTAAAATTTCTAAGGAAACTTCAGTAGGAAATTCCAATAGAAAAAATTGAAAGATGTGGCCAGACTTGAAACCAGGCCATTTATGTCTGTTCCTTGATGTTGTCATAAATGGGAAAATTTTAAAGAAAAAAATCAGTAAAGAGCTAGAAATGTCAGCAGGTCTTGACCTCATATACTCAATTCTCTTGATTCTGAATCAGGTCTCTTTGGCAAATTTGTGACTAATAAAAATTTGTCATTAATTCAGGTTTAATTTGTCTTGTGGACCAAGCCCCACATTTTCATCAAAGTCCCACATTTTCATCAAATTACACAGATTTGAAGACCCAACAATTGATAAAAATAATTGCTGTGAGGCTCTTAAAATTAAGTGTCCATTTCACAAGGCTTCTCTAAGGCTGTAGTGGTTCTTGGGCATTGTCATGCTAAAGGTTTAGCTCCAAGCTACAAGTCCTGAGGTGCTAATCACCTTAGAGTCAAGGTCTGGGATGTGGGCTTCCTAAGTATCTTTTATGCAAAGAGACTGGCATTAAAATGTTAATGTTTTACTCCTTTTCTGATGAAAACCAAATTATATGTGGCTTATTTAATACAGTGGCAGTGACTTGATTATGAAAATAGATGCCCTGCTGTCATCTTTGCCTAAAACAGAGATGAGACAAGATGTTGAATTACTCAAAGAACAGCACAGGTCAGTTTTGTCATGATAATGCACTTAGAGTAATTTTTATTAACATTTGAATGTACTGATGATTACACAGTCTTTGGAAAGTTGAGTAAGCATTCTAATTTTAAAACTGTTGTATGAACAGCCTGCTCATTTGCCACAGCATAATGCATCTTTACCTTTTTCCTAATAAATTCATTAGTGATGCCTATTGATTTCCCAGCCTTACCCTTTGCTGAAAAGAGAGCAGAGGGCTACATGTATTACATATGGTAATGCAAAACCTGTGATCAAATTACAAATTTTTATAAGAATTCTTGTAATGCTGTTTCCAAATCTCTACTTGTTTTTGTTGCTAAAGGTGCTCCAGTTTTTGTGCTGATGGGCTATCCCTGTTGGTGAAGGCAGGAGTGAAATCAGTGGTAGCCTTTTCTAAGAGGCTGACACCTTTTCCAATGTTGCGCTAGTAGCAGTCAGTACTGTGCATGTGTTTTGTGGAAAACAAATTCCGGTTGTCCCTTTTCTGTATTTACAGCACATCATAGAAATTCCTTCTGCTTTTTTTTTTTATTTTTTAAAATGAAGTTTACTGACCTTTCCTTCCTGTAAGAGAAATTCCTTCTGCTTTTTTTTTTTTTTCATTTTTTAAAATGAAGTTTGCTGACATTTCCTTCCTGTAAGTACAGAGTACTTTAACTAGGGTCTGCTTGACTTAGCCTAATCAAGTCTATCAAACTGAATTATTTTCTGGAGTGCATAAAGCTAGTCCAGCCTATCAAGTTTCACACTTCTCAAATGCCATTTTTCCCCCTCTTTTTTTCTTTTTAAATAATTTATGTCACCACCACTGCTTGTCTGATCCAATGATTCCAGATCTCTGTGAAGAGAACTGTAAACAAATGACAAAGAGGTCCTTTTTAAAGTCTTACTGTGTTGTATTTTACTAATTTTGTTTTAGAGAATGTATCTAATCACTAACCAGTATAGAAGTATGTAGATTAATGCTATATTTTTTACTCCTGTCCACATTTAGCTTTTCTAATTGTATCACAGGGAGCAATCATGATTATTGCTTGAAATGAGGGAAGTATTTTCTTGAGCAGTAAAATCTTAAACGCCTCTAGTATTACAAATCCGTCTCTAAAAATGTTTGTCATTTCAACAAATTCAGCTTTGAGTTTTTGTGTCACTTGTTTTGAATACTTTTTTAACAGTGTAGTAAAAGTCGAGCCCCAAGAGAATGACCCATTCTATGATGTCATTGCTATTGTGGATCCATTGACAAGAGAAGCACAGAAGATGACCCATTTATTGATTGTAAGATGGTGGTAATTTTTTATGATTTGCTTATTTGTACTGCAGTTGTTACTAAACTTTTTCTAATTTCCACATACAGTGTAGTAAAGAGTAAACAAAATTTGGTTATTCTTTCTTTTCCTTTAAAATATGTGTTTAGTTATTTTAGTTCATAAAAGAAGCTGAGGATGACCTAGTTCATCATTATGAATATCTCATTTGAAAGTAAAGTTCAGATACCTCATGGTCCAGTCCTCTTAAAGTGAGCCTGTAAGTGCTCTCTACAGTCAATAGAAAGAAAGGAGGACATTGTGTACATAATTTTTTGCATCTCAAAATCTCAGGAGATAGGTGCTTCTTTTCATTAAACCAGATTACCTTAGTTTTCCAAGGCACCTAAATGAGGTGGTCTAAATCTGACTTGTAATATCATCATAAGAAGATTGGGCTATAAAGCTTTCAGATCTTGGAGGGATATTTCTCAGTTGATTAATGCTACCAAGTATATCTAGATAGGCTTCCATTGTGTGTAGCTATTGATCTTCTAAAGAGAAACTGTCTTAAAAACACAGCTGCTAAAATTATTTTCTTCTTTCACCTACTGCAGAATATCATTGTGTCTCAGGTTCCTTTATAGTTTCCCATAAAAATGTAAATTTTTTCTTCACTTTATGGTCTGTTATAATTCTGAAGCCTCCAACTTGATTTTTGCTGCATCCTATTTTATCTTTTTTTTTCCTGCAGTAATTATGCAAGTTTCATAAATTCTTAAATTGATTTTCCCCCTTCCATTTTCATACCCTTTTATATCAAATGTTGAAGCATCCACTCACTCTTCAGATAGTGGAGCGAAGTAAAACATTTTTTAAAATTCATGAAAAATTTTGCTATTTCAGGGTTCTAGAATACTAGCTTATCTCTAGAACTAGATCTCTCATTTCACCCTTCTCAGTGAAAATGAAAGCTTGATATTACCAAATGAAAATATTTTCAAGTTGAAATGGACTGGAAACTCTCCATTTAGTCAGAAGTTCATATTATGAGTATAAATCACATCAAGGGTCTTGTAGCTCAGAGCAGAAACCTCGATTCCTCTGAGCTCAAGAGGCTCTCTCATGCATGCCAAGGCAAATGACTCCCATGGTGTCCCCAGCTGTTCAGCTGTTGCAGATCCTGCTTGAGTCACAGGAGCTCTAGTTGTATTCAAGAAGCCAACCCTTAGGAGAGGCTAATGAAATGCTGTTGAAAGTAAACAAACCAGAAATATTTTAATGTAGATTAAACTTACCAATAATAAAAAAATTTAAAATAGCCTGGAAATTTTTATATATATACAGTTATTATTACCTGGAAAGCCACTATCTCCTGCTATGGAAACAAAACAGACATACAAATACAGCAAGCCCTAAACTCAAAGTTCTTAAATGAATGCCTTTCTGATTAGCTTACTCTACATAGGTGGTTTAAATACTATAAACTTGAATCACTGGAATATATTTACATGTAAAGGCTCTTTTTTTCAGTTACATAATTGGATTAGAGCTGAGTATATTGGAGTGGTAACTATTCATGGTGCAAAATCTGTTGAGTAACTACCATGGTAGAACAGATGATTCTTGCATTGAATATGTCTATGTAATGATTGGGGGTTTTTTCACACTGGTGAAACTATTGCATTCCTTTCTGTCACTTAATAGCTACTTCAAATAAATCTTTTGGTATTTTTTATATACAAACAAAAAGTTACTCATATTAAGTGGGATTGAAATGGAGAGAGATGTAAATAGCTATAGGTAGGCTGTAATCTAAACTTCACTGCTTAGTCTGACACTGGCAGTTTAAGGATGGAGGAAGGTATGAGTCAGAGCACAAATGAGAACTCAGTCAAAGCTGCTGTCTGTTTTTAAAATATGTACTGGATTGTATCATAAGAACTGCTCTAATCCTCTCCAGAGTGAGGCAGGTACCACCTTCCCTATGGTCTGTGTTTCCTTTTTATCAAAAAGTTTTGTTACAGACTTCAGCATCAAGTATTTCCAGACAAGGCAGAGTCACTGTCCACTGTAAATATTTAAATGCCAGCCATAACTTTACCATAGTTAGGCCACATATGTTCTCAGCAGAATATATGGAAGAGATAACTAGTCCTGAAGTTATGAAAATGATCTCTAAGGTGATGAGAGAAAGTAGAAATCCCTTCTGCTAGAAATGGAGGACAGAATTGAAGAGTTGTGGATTTTTTCCTAATGGTTGACTAAATGGTTGGATGAAAGATTATTCTGTATACTCCTAAGATTATCCACCTTTTTTTTTTTTTTTTGTTCCAGTAGGTATCCAGTAATTCCAGAAAGTGGAGAAAAATATCAAATATTTTATATTTTTTCTTGTCAGTTATCTTTTGCCTTTTCTCCTTTATTCATTCTGTCTTCAGTGAGGACTTACTATTCCATGCCTAAAGTAAAAGGAATCCCTTCTGGTGATCTAGTCTGATTGTCTATATAATGCATGTCACAGGACTCCTTTTTCACAATTATTATTTGAAGTAGAAATAATTTTTTAATCCATTCCTAATTTAAATATTATCAAGCAGCTGAGTACAGATTAGAGCTCCTACTGAGATTTTCCAGTGGCTAATTAACCTTACTGTTAAACTCAGACTTGGAATTACAGGTTTTTGTTTAGATCCATGCTCTAAGCATTGATGTTCTCATCATTTTGCCAGTTCTGTTGAAGATTCTGTTATAAGCTTGTTTTCAGTGCAGATGCTTTGTATTATCCTGAAGTTCACAAACAATTCCAAGTGACTGGTTGAATAATCATGGTTTACTGAGTTAATGTTCTTCAGATGAGTTGTGGTAACTCAAGTAAGTGTCTTGCAAATGACTTTTGATTGTGTACATGCACAATAAAACTAGCTCTTGAATAATTTTCAGGCCTCCTGAAATATTTCAGCCATGTTTTACAGTGCTCCCTGAACTAAATTTCCATGCTCTTTGCATTTTCTTATTTAAAGTAGACAGACTGAACTCTTCCAAGTGTCCTATAAAAGAGTCTTCTTAATTTTGTCACCATTTTCATGTGTTAACTCAAATGCCCTGGGTTTTGGTGTCCTCAGAAGCCCTAAATAATAGAACCAAGTTAAGTATTTCAGAAGTTGTATTGTTGAAAAACACACAGATAATGAATTATTGTCTTATTTGTCATTTCCTATTTGAAGTCCTTTGAAATGTTAATTAAGAAAGGGGTTTTTTTGCTACTGTATCAAATTTCATGGTCAGCTGATGAATTGAGATGATGCATCAGCCTTCTGCAAGATAATTTCATTCTGTACACAAAAGCCTATCAATGCCGATTGCTGAAGAATCATTCATTCTTTCTATTGGGATGAGGTTTTTGTTTAGTTTGAAGGTAAAGTCCATACAGGCTTTTATATTCTCTTTATTCTGAATGGTAGATAGATGTTTGAGTCACTTTGACCTCTATTTTGACTTTGGTCTTATACTTAGGTAATGCTTTCTCCTCTTATGCTTCCAGTGGTCTTGGGGTCTCCTTTCCTGCTTCTTCACTTGCACACAAATATGCTATTCCCTAATCTTTGTTTTTTATTCAGTAGTTTTTCAGTGATGGTATTCAGGTGACACAAAAGATAGGAATAGAACAGGTCCCTCGGGCTAAGTAGAGTTCCAGCATTGTAATAAAGAATGTGTGTAAGCCAAGGGCTGAACTGAGGAAAGAAAAATTGCAGTCGTAATAAAAGGGATTTAATCATGACTATTGTCTTGCTTTGTCCCAATTTATTTGCTATTGTAGTAATTTTAGATATTAGCCTTACTAGTATTGGTGTTGTAACTTAGCTTGTATGTCTTACTGGCCTTTCTAATATCCATAAATGTAGGCACAACTGCTTTATGCTTTCAGGTAAGCACTTTGTGTCAGAAACCATAGACATGAAGGTAATTTGATAAAGGTTTTTTTTTATGAATGCTTTAAAGAAATTAACAACTTTGTTAGCTTTAAGCAAAACAAAACAGATTGCTCACAAAAATAAGAAAAAACACTGTCCTAATATTACGGTTCCTATATAACAGCATCCAGAACATTACTGTTTTAGAAATGAACAGATGAAGAAAGCGAGAGAAAAAAAATAGAAATATGTTAACTTACCAAAATGTTTTGAAGTTAATTGAATGATTTAATACATTGTTAATCTATTGCTGACATTTAAAGTTATTAAGTAATTGAAGTTCTCTGAACTTCACTGTATTTAACGATTTTCCATATACAACTATTTTAATAAGAGTGAAAGCAATTGTTTTAAGACTGATTGTTGTATTAAAGGCATGTGTTGTACTTAGAGACCTTCAAATGTTTTAAAATCACAATGGAACAGTGGTGATAATATCATTTACTCAAGCACTGGAAAATGGGGAGAGTTGCTCTTGAAAAAATTGCATGAATAGGAGAAGACATTAATATTTTGACTATCAAGAATATCATGTGCTAAATCATACAGTTTTAGGAAAGGGTATATTTTTATTTACAATATATAACAATAACCTTTAATATACAGATATATTTACATTCTTTTAAAAGTTTTAGATTCCTGCTGAAACTTGAGAAATGGCAGGATGTCACAAGGGTAACTTCGGCTTATTTTCAAAGTTTGGTGGTTACCAAGAACATTTTTTACAGAGATTTTTTTTTCTGTAGGTACTCAAGGACATTATCAATATGAAACTCAGGTTATTTTTGAACTGCAGATCTAAGCTGTCCGAAGTGCCGCTGAAGAGGTTAGTAGTTCATAGCTTGTCGTGCTCATTTTGGAAAAACAACCTTAATGGTGTATATTTTCTTAAAAAGGAAACTTTGCTTTGTGTTTCTGAGTTATTTTTGTTGACTCATTTTCCACTGAATGTTACCTAAGCAGTTTGCACTTGTTTAAAGAAAAGTTCTTGTTCTAATGTGTCAAGCATGGTATCACAGGGAAATGATCTAGTGCATCAAATGCACCTCTCATAAATAGGCCTTAAATAAATCAATAGTCTTTTATGCCTGTGAAAAGTTGCAGAGGGGGATCATCTGTCAAAATTGTTCCCTTCTTTACAGCCCACTCTTTGTGTAATGAATTGTACAGATGCAGTACTCCTAAGAATTTAATTCATCTGAATAAAGATACAGTCTGCATTTGTTATATTGAGATGTTGTTATATTTCATTGAGAATATGATAGCTGAGTGTATCTACTATAAATTGAAGTTTCTTTTATCTGTGTGTAAAAATCAGGGTTCACTAATTCAGTGATAGACATGTACACTGAAATTAATTCCCTCCAAGAGGATTTCTTTCCCTCTAAGAGAAATGTTTAAGTGTAGCCATCTCCTTGGCAGGTATTTTACCTATAATTCTAACACCTGTATTACTAATTACCTGTTGGAGATGCTGGTGGTAGTGCCTGTCCTTTAGCCAGAGGGTGGCAGAATTAATCATTTGCCCACAAAACAGAAGTCCTTAGTTTTTATGCATCTCTTGTTCCATAAGAGGGTCTTAATTATCAGTCTTCTGAGTGTCTTCTTGTGTGAACATCATTATGATGGCTTTTGAAGCTGGGCGCTTTGCAGGTTTTGGTGCCTGGTTCTTTCCTTGTGCTTGGGAAAAGCAATTTTACATGTGGAATAACTGGGGTAAGAGCTGGAGAGGAACAGAGCAACCCTACCTTTCCTCTGCTCTATCCTTGCTGCTGCTAGTGACAGTAGCCATTCTCAAAGGCTTTTCTTCCAACAGAGATTAGTCCTTCTGTATAGTTCAGTGATGCAGATTCTGAGAATTCAAGGCTGCTACCAGTCAAGCAATCTAGATGCACCTCTTGGGTATTTACTTTCATAGCCTTTAGAGTGTTAATGGAAAACAGGCACATCCACAAATTACCAAAAGTGTATAGTTCTGTGTTCATCTACCAGCCCATTTGAGATGCTGTAGGTATTGTCTGATGATATTCCAAAAGAAGAGGAGCCACTTTGCCTCTAAATTTCATCAGGCTTGGTAAATATTCACTACATTTTAAAATATTTTAGAAGAGCTTCATGTTTAAACTTTGTATTTCACTAAATGTTGGTGTTTTGTCACACTTGTTTCCAACAGCTTCTTTCGTTTTGTTCTGGAACCAGAATTGACTTATGGAATCAACAAGCACCTTCCTTCTGAACCTGTAGCAAAATTCCTAGAATTGCCAGAATCACCTCTTTTGACCCTAAACATGATCACTCCTGAAAGCTGGCTGGTTGAAGCAGTAAACAGTTCCTGTGACCTTGATAACATTCATTTGCAGGAAGTAAGTAATAGTTTGCAAACACTGTAAAACTTGTGTTGGCCCCTCTACTTCAAGAGGGAAGTGGAAATGTTGCAAGATTTGTCTTGTGTCAGTTCTCCTGAAATATTTTATTTGGTAATTGATTATTTAGGCAATATTTTACCATTTCTATTGTCATCATCTTTTCTTCCTTTTCTCTCTTAAAAAAAAATGTCTTAAAGGAAAGCAATGGAATAGAAAAAAATCAGAATGCAAAGTACAAGTTAAAGCAATATACCTATTATGTTGAGTTTTATGTTTGGAGAAATACTGCATTTAAGATAAAAGTAAAGCAATTAAAGGATTCTTTGTGTTTCCTAGTTCTTGTAACCTAGGTAAGTCTTCATATAAACTGGAATATGTGACTGTTTATTAATGTAGTTCAAAATTTATTTCACCCTCTTTTAGTTCACAATTCTTTCAGTTATTACTTAATTCTATTTTAATCCCCCATTTTCAAAATCATTAGATTTGTTTGAGTCAATAAGCTTATGCAAGATATTGAGGGTGTTTGATTGACCAAAACTGTGTATTTGGAAAGTGTATTGTGAAAGTAAAGCTGGGATTTACACAGTCAGTGGAGAGAAGGTCCCTCCAGAGAGTGATCCTTCCTCTTTGTGTTGGATACCTGTTCTATAATTGAGTTCAGCTCCTGTGGATGGACTTTTCTTCAGGTTTTTTTGACTGTGGGAGTTACCTTGTGGTAAATCTCACACAACATGTTTTTGACTAATATTTTGCTTCTCCCACATAAGTAAGTGACATAATTTATTGATGAAGCATTCTTTCCATAGATAAAAGGGGCAGTTATAGCAGAATATGAGCTGGAATATATATTGCTTGAAGGACATTGCTTTGATGTGACAACTGGACAACCTCCTCGAGGGTTACAGTTCACTCTGGGCACAAAGAAGAATCCTGTCATGGTTGATACTATTGTGATGGCCAACCTTGTAAGTACTTAGTGCAGGAACAGTCATTACAATTGCACACTTCTTGTGAGAATTCTTCATGAGCATCTTGTTCTTTAGATCCATTTCTCTGTGTTGCAGGCTTAGTGATGCTAAAAGTAACAGGCACGTCCTGGAGCTGAGCTCATCTCCACTTTGCTGAGCTTTCCCCCTGCTTCTCTCTTGTGATGCAGTATAGGTTTGAATACAACTTAATTTTATGCTCTTGCCTGAAGTGCCTAAACTGGCAGCCTAATTGCCTTTAGTAGGTGGTAGGAGGCAGTTATATTCAGGCTGAGATTCCCTGACAAATGTAAGGTATGATTCACGTTCTGATTAAAATAACCAAATAACCCTTTTAGTTACACAATGGTCCAGAGAAGACTCCCATTTTAGATGCTTCATAGGTGCTTAGAGCCTTGGTGGGACATACCCACACCTGAGAATTTCTCTCATCATGCAAAGTAATTATTTTTCATGTTGGCAGTCTGTAGAGCAGAAGACCATGTGACTTCTGAAGTGAAAGATTTATTTTCTATTGGCTAAGGGAATTCGATAGGGAAGGATTTTGTTGAATAAGACATTTTACCTATCTGCTATTCTCTAGTCTTTGTAAATACTGTACCATAAGGAATGAAATACTTAATAAATTGTGAATCTTTGATTTTTGCACAATTATTGAATATGGATTCAACAGTAGATGATGTTTGGCATGATGAAACTTCTAAAAATTCTTCACATTTCAAAGCTTGCTCTCTGTGACTTTAACATAGCAGTAGCTGTTTACAGTGTTCCTAAAATGGGAAGGAATTGTGTTGAAAGTTGTTCCAGACAAAAATTTGGAGTTTCAGAGAAGCTTTTCAATTTAGGGTCTGTTCAATAATTTATTTCTTTGCTGCTCTTTTACTTGCTGTCCTTGAATGGACCTGCAGGAAGGGTGATAGTTGTTGCATCACTGACACACTTCTTTCAGGGCTAGTACAAATGTTGAGTAGTTTATTTCTGTATATGAAAATGATTGAGTCTGAAATGCAACCAGGACAAGTGCCTGTCTTTTTTACTTAGGGGTATTTTCAGCTGAAAGCAAATCCAGGTGCTTGGACACTGAGATTGCGTAAAGGAAGATCTGAGGAGATCTATCAGGTTTTTTCGTAAGTATGAATCCATCATTTGGAAATAAAAATTAATCACATACTTTGAAAAGATCTGACAACACTGAAGGAAAGTGAGTAAAGATAGCATTAAAAAGTATAAGATGCAAATGATGATTTAAAGTTTGTAAGGAATACCTTTTTTCCTTGTATTGTTAGTTGTTGTTTGATGGCTTCATGTGTTTTTGAAGGCATTTCAGTATATTAATGCACAATAAACCTAAGCTGTTCAGCTAGACTAGATGCCAGCAGTGTCCCTTACTACACAGCTACCAGACATTTTCCTGTCAGTTCCATGCATGGTTAGCATGATCACACAATGGCGCCAAATTCTGTAGAAATATCACTTATGTTGATTAATATTTTGGAATTCCCAGCATACATAATATGTAATTTCAAGAGTATGTCCAGTGGAGCATTGCTCTCGAGAACTATCTTGATCAGCTGGAGGAAGTACCACGAATTTCCCTCTCACAATTTTTTCCTGCCCTGAGGATGCCTCTGAATGCAGTATGTTTATAGGTGGCATCTTTTTTTAACAGGAGCATTGTAGTCATTTCAGTTCTGGACTTTTTTCTTCAATTAATTCTGAGTGTTTCTTAGTTGTCTAAGTTATTCAAGGATCACTGTGGCTACACCTCCACCTTAGGATATCAAAGCACCCTTCATTTTGAGACCCTGGCTGCATGTTGACTGTGCCACATTTCCCTCTCTTGGGAGAAACCTCTGGCCATAGAAGGAAAGTTGTATTCCTGCAACTGGCATTTAGGTGACATCTTTATGGCTTCTAGATCTGTAATTTCCATGGTTGATTTTCATGTAAAGGAATATATGTGCTCACCATCATTCCAACTATTCCTTAGAAGAATCGCTTTTCCCCCATGCTTTATGTAAAAGCACAGACCTGTAGCCTATGAGAGCTTTCTCTTGAAGCTTTAGATGTAATCACTTCTGGAGGAGCAGTATTGTTTATTTAATTTCTCCTTCAGTTTTTCCTTTTTTTTTTTCCTTTTTCATGTTATCCCTTTTCCCCTTCCAAGTAATTGTGTGGTTTGAAATAGGTCTATTTCCTATAAAATATTTATTATTACTTGAAGCCCAGGAATACATAGTTCCATATGTTGTTAATTATCAGCTACTATGAAAAACCAAAAAACTTAATGAACCCCTTTGTGGTTTTGAACATTTAGTTAATATCAGTGTTACAGGGAGAAATATAAATGGGATGTTAGATTAATTCTGTTTGTTTGCAATTTTCAATTTATTTTTTTTCAGAAATCACAATCTGTTGAAAAAGCAGAAAAACATAGTCCTTACCCTTAGAGGTTCACCTAATCTCCACCAACTGTATCTGTGCCATTTGTCTAATTTAGCATTTAATTCTTAAGAAATATAAAGTGATTTATATAAGATAGCATGGTTTAAAAAATAATGTAATGAGGTGCAGTTGGGTTAAATAATGAAACAAAATGAAACAAAACCACTCTACTTTCTAGCCTGGATCAAAGGAAATTTAAATTATCTGCTGAGGTTGTGCTCATTTTCCCTCTGTAGCATAAATGGGCTTAATTGAACTCAGCTAAGTTACTAAAAACTAATACCTCATGAGGAATCTAAACAATGCAATTTATTTAATCTCATTATTCCAACTGTAGACTTAAGGTGCAACAGGAAAAGTGTGTTTGTGGGGCTGCACCAGGGTCTTTGATATTTCTTTTACAGTATTAATAGGATGAAGTTGCTATCAGAGCTCAGGCAAGTGTTTGATAGGATGGAATTTTGCTAAGAGCTGTTGCAGTATATTCTCCATCCACATATATTAGTCACACCCTCTCCTGTTGAACTGTGAGATGAACCTGTTTCCTTTGAGGCACAGGCCTGTACATTATGAAGGGAGTTTTAGAATGTTCTACATCTCAGTATTTATCTTACTTGCTTCTCTCATAGTTGGAAGAAATTTATTTTTATTATACATAAGTACATAACATTTGATATAAGCTACCTCTTTCTTCTTGAAGACTGCTTCTAACAGGGATCATTATATTGATGCAGTCACACTTGTAAATCAATTTATTATTAATAAATTACTATGAATATTAGGAAAATAAAAATCATTATACTCAGCAATAATCTGAGCACTGCTTATTATTGGGACTTTGTTGGTAGGAAAACAATTAGGTGTTGTGAGATAAGATTGCAGAAAATTATTTATAGCTAAAGATATATGTAAAATCCTGATTAATATTTTACTTTTTAAAAAGGCAGGTAGATATATTAGATATAAGATATATTATTATAATTTGATGTCATGCTGACTGCCTAGTCAAAGGTATATCTTTTATAATTTAGGAAAGGAGCTGTATGTTTGTTTCTTGGGCTCGAGGTTTTAAAGGATCTCCATTTCTTGAACCCAAATTCTTTTGTCCCCCATATGGAAAATGATAATTTGTATTATATTGGTACTTACGTGTATTTGTATTAAAAGCATCTAAGTGTTTTGAAGTTAAAGTTGGGACATAAATAGTCTGCTAGACATGTTTTGCTTTTCACAATTACATAATGTTAAGGTAGCTGTTATTACATATGTCATAGTGCTGTCAGTATGCAAGATATTTTGCTTAGATTTAAAAAGGTTGTTCATAGTAGGACAGAAATTCATCAAACTGAGTTCTGTGCAGAGTAAAACAGTTGGCACTCAGTAGAGATGGAGCCCACAGGGAAGCATCCATGAAAGAGATTTAGGGAGACAAAGCAATGTTGTTGAATTTACATCCAAACCAAACACTCTGAGAATATTGCAGAGACTTTGGAAAATCCTCTTTATCAGCAGAATCCTCTGTATCTACCTACAAAATTCATAGCATAGGGATTTTGAGGTAACTGAGTGAATAACAGAGAAAATATTGGCTGTGTGAACACTGGGGGCAAAAATGGAACATAGCGCTGGATGCTGCTATCAGCAGTTTGTGTTTGGATGAAATTTTACTATTTTAGAACTTTTTAGTAGCACACTTTATTTAAAATTGAATTAATATCTGAGCAGTATACATCCCTGTGATGCAAAGACCATTGGCTGGGTGTGCATATGTAGGATATTTTAAAAGTGTGAAAATAAAACTACAATAGAGTAGAAAAGTTCAGGTAATTCTGAACATTGTTTTATTCAAGGATAGGCCATCTCCGTGAGACTTTGTGATTACAGGCACATTTTACAAAAAAAGTGTATTAAATAGAAAATTGAGATGAATGTATAAAATCCTGCAGTGTTCAGGTAAGTGGTATGATACACACTGAAACAAGATTTAAATACTTCTGTTTTCTAGGGGAAAAAAAAGAAGCCTAAGGGGGTAGCAGATTACTTTCTTAAGCCCATTTTTTGTGTGGGTAGCAAGAGGAACCTACATAATGCTGATAAAAGACAGGAGGGATTGAAGTGGAAATATATGAGCTGTTGAGTTGTAAAAGCTAGAAAATTTCAAAATTATGTTGTTATTATATTGTATCACAGTAACATTTTTCATATTAGCTGCTCTGTGGACTGCAGTAGTTTGGAGACGCCTGAATGGCTTTAAAGTGATGTTCAGTAGGGCAGAGGTTCCTGTGGTGCTTGCACAGCTGTGTCTTCAGGGGCACAGTTTCCAAAGCCAGCCAGTTGAAAGCCAATATTCACTATCTGAGCACGGTGGTGAAGCCTTCCCTATACTTCTAAAAGCAGGTCTATTTTGAGGTCCATTTAATGCCATCACACAATTTTTAAGATGTTTTCCATATTCGAAAAATAAATTGTTGTTTAATATTTGAATATTTTATATATATATATATATATATAATATATAATAATGTGTTTAGCTCTAGCTTACTACAGTTTTTTGATTAGTAAATTTCCTGTGAAAATTCAAATTAAAAAGTAAAGGCGATGACTGTGGCAATGTCCAGTGATGAATAAAACAAAGTTTTTGAAGTCAAAATATAATTAGATGCAAGTGACATAATTTTTTTCTGTAAATATCAGCAATTTTAGACATTATTCTCTGAGTAAACCCAAGTAACAATGCATATTTTAATGAGACAGTACATTTGTCTGGGCTTTTTTTTCCTCCTCACAGCCATGAAGGAACAGATTCTGTGGCTGACCTGACAGACATTATTGTGGTATTAAACAACTTCAGAAGCAAAATCATCAAAGTTCAAGTACGTATGCAGTGTTTCCTGGTATGAAATATGACTTAGGCTTATGTGTCTCAGGCTATATTTAATTGAAATATGTATACTGAAATATATAATTTAGATTTTGTATAATTAAAAAGAAGGATGTGCAAATTAATGTAGTTAATTTGATCCAATCAGGTTGTACTAATTGTGTGGGAGATTTGTTAAATAGATGTTAAACATAGATAACATTTATCTCATCTAGCTCGAGATGCCCAAGTGTGTCTTGGTGACTTAAATCCCTTTCTGCTTAGCAGGAGAGAGTCCAAAGGACTGCTCATCCCTGTTCAGATATGGATTTAAACTAGGAGAATGACCTCTTGAGACATCCATTTCCAGGAGAGATTTTACACAAAGTCCAGAGTGCAAGTTAAAATTAGTTGTGTTGAATGTTACCCTAGGCGACCAAATTTGTGTCAACAAAATTACATTACTTTCATTAGATGTCTTAAAAACAGCTAATGGAGCACCACTTATAGTAAGGAGAAAGATCCTCATAATACACTATATTTTCCACTATATATTTTAAATATTTTTAAAATATTTGTAAGTATTTTAAAACACCAGACATGAGTCTCTTCCCCAGTCCTGTAACTAAAAGTTTCCAGAAGCCAGGGAAAATGTGTGAGACTCTGGAGCACGATGAGCCTGTCTTTAAACAACAGAGAATGGGTAAAAGGGTGCCTAATTTTCCTATTTTGACCCAAAATAGAAATACTATTTTATGTGAAAGATGGTATGTGTATTAAGCGTATAACTAGAATATGTAAGCTCTGCCATTCAGTTGAACTCTAGAATCACTTCACTGATCTGTAGGATGTGGCTTCAGGAGCATTGGCTAAGAAGACTCATGATTTAGTGTCAACAGAAATCTGTGTTAGCTTGACAGTATAAACATGTGAAATTTAATATGACTAGATTCACACATTCAGCTTGTAAGAAGCTATTTGGTTTTCAAAAGCAATTAGATTTCTTTTAATCAAGGAAATTGGGGTGGTAAATGAAATTAATCTTGAACCATTACAAGCATCTGGATAAGACAGCAGAAATTGCTTAAGTTGGATGCGAGAGCTTATGTTTCAGTGATAAATTTGTCACTTTCTCCCTGTGAAGGGCTTATGAAAAGACAGTTTCCTCTCAGGTAAGTTCCACTGTGAGGTGCTACGCTTCTGCCAGCTAATGGCTGGATCATAAACTTGTGAGGGAGGAAAATGAGATAAAATTCACCACGCTTGTAGTTGTTGTTTGCATGAAGATGTACAGAGGGCTTGAAACGTGCTGGCTGATTTATTAATCACCATATTTAGTGGCTCTAGCCACTTAGTACACCATAGTGAGATAATCACAATACAAGTAGTAATTACCATCAACTACCTTCCCAAGTTATACAAATGCATTTATTTTACTGACTAGGTACAGAAAAAGCCTGATAAAGTGAATGAAGAGCTTCTTACAGATGGAACAGCAGGGAAAAAAGGAAATGTGGAATCAGTTGCAAGGTAATGCATAACTTGATTCTAATTCAACTGTTCCAGGACATGTTTATTATTACTCATAGCAAGTAAATTTTCTTACTTGATACTGATACAAATGTGTAAAAAGTCTCTCCAGGGGATTTATAATGTAAATAAAAAGGGGGAAAGACAAGCTATAATGTCATGTAAATCTCCTTTTTTATTCCCTTCTTAATCTCTCCTTTGTATTTCCAGTTTCTCTTCATTTTCTCCTTTGGCTATTGTTTCCATTTTACGGTGGCAGGAAATCGGTCTCAATGTGAAAATCTCAGCTAGTTATGTGGTACTCAGATATGTCAAACTAAACATCAAAAAGCAGACCAATTCTGCTTGTCTGCTTCTGGACATAATTTATGAAATCTCAAGTGTTTTTACCTTTTACTTTTGAGTTCTTTAAGTAATTGTAATAAGCATCTCAAGCATTACATTTGGGGCTAATAACTTTGTAGTATTTCTAATTTGCTGTTTTGAACAAGACTCAAAAAAGGTTTTCTTCAGTTTTCAGTAGGTTGGACAATGGTTGTCAGTCACAGACTGCTAAAGGAAATAAAGAAAAGGCATAGCAGTTCTACTTTATCTACTAATCACTTGGCTCCAGTCAGTCCTGTACACGCCTCTCTTGGTAGATCCAAGCCTGGCTTCTGTTCCAGCTTTGAATGTCTCATGATGGAGGCCTCTTGTGCCACAAGTACCTTCAGACCTGAGATTATGTTGAGTGTCTGTGGCTGATTTTGTGTTTATCACCACTTATCCACAGATGATTTTATTGTTACAATGTAATAGAATCACAGAATGTTAAGGGTTGGGAGTGTCTTTGAAGATCATCTAGTTTCAAGCCCCCTGCCATGGGTAGGACCATCTCCCACTCGACCAGCTTGTTCAGAGCACCATCCAGCTTGGCTTGAACACTGACAGGGATGGGGCAGCCACAGCCTCCTAGGGCAGCCTGTTCCAATGTCTAACCACCTCACACTCAAGGATTCCTTCCTACTGTCTAACCTAAATTTCGCTTTTGCAGTTTGTACTCACATTGACTAGATTCAGGGACCCTCCCAGACTACTATGCTACGACTCTCAAAAATTTCTTCCACACTGGACCCACATTGCAGCACAAAGGTTCCTCTGAAGAATGATGTTAGTTGAAGGAATTTTTCATTGACTTCAAACTTCCCACTTCTAATTGGCTGCATCAGAGGATGTATGTGCAGAGATCAAAATCTTAGCTCCTTCTAAGAAGGTTACAAGGGCAGAGATCTCTGAACCTTCCAGGTCTTGCCTTTTTGTCACAGTAGCATTCGTCATGCTCTTGAGCTTGGCTGGGCCAAGGAAGCCCTTTACCCAGTGAAGTTTTTTTGCTCTTCCCAGTGATTCAAGGTTGTGGCTCAAGGGCATGATTTGAGGCTGTCAGCCTCTTGCCATCTAGGATCTTGTCAAATACCCTTTCTTTTTGTTATCCCAGAACAAAAAGAATATCCACCTGCACATTGTTCACTACAGGAACCCACATGTGCTCTAACATGGGAGATGTGCACACCACTTTGCCCAGGCCCTTTCATACCTGAGCTGCCCTTCTCCCACTGACTGCTTTTCCCATGTGACCTTAAAGGTCAGCCCAGCAGCTTTGGGAAATTTCTGCTTTCTGTAAAGCTTTGCAGAATCAATATTTTCAAGATCCTTGCATCAAACCTCAGTTTTCTTTTTTCACATGTGATGGCTGCTTTATAAAGAGCTTGACAGTCTTTCAGTCCTGCTATCACTAAATATAAGTCATGGGACAAAAAGTCAGGAAGAAAGGAGATAGACTGCTTGGACCTGTGAACTGCAGTCTGTTTAGCCTGTGAGAGTTCAGTGCTGGTTGAGAGGTTTTCTGTCTTCTTTGAAGATGCCACACCATGCAGACAATGCCACTCCACTGATGTCTCTCTCTTTCACCATGCCTGAGTGAATAGAACGTGGGTTTCTCAAAAGATTATTCACACCACTTAAACACATTGCAGCCTCTCAGCTTTGTATCACTGGAGTGATCTGAATTCTTTTGAATACATTGGAGATCTGAGACTTGTCTTATTTCCTCTTAAAGATTGTGAGGATACCTATTTTTACACTTTCTAAAGGATACTTTTGAAAGGGATGTAACCAGAAGAAAAAGTAATAGGGTGACTCATGCAATCTAAGTGTGTGAGGAATGACTCATCTCACAAAAAAGACTATTGAGGTAAATTTCCAACAGTATCAAATGGCTTGATAACCATTTGATAACTGTAACCAATCTGGCTCTGCAGTTCTGAGATCTGTGAAGCAGTGCCTGAGGGAGACTGCAGCCACCATCCCCTGCCTCTGTGTGCTGGAAGGCACGAGATTAAAAACCAGCCCTGGTAGACTTTGGTATTCAAAACAAGCAAAGAATGCCGTGCAGCAGAAACAGAAACCTCTGTACAACATACTTCAAATACATAGGGTAGCTTCTAGGGACAGGAAGCAGAGTAATCTGAAGAAGAATTCAACCAGTGTTACAAAAAACACTGGGAAATCCCATCACCACAGGCCTCTGAAAGTTATGAGTGTTCTGGGGAACGCTGTAACTCCTAAGCTTAGGCATGTGCTCTGGAAGTGGAATGTAAGTGTAGAGGATGTGTATTTCTTTTGTGTGTTTTCTTATTTTCAATTCTCCATGAGCTTAATGATAATTTAGTAGGATTTTTTTTTCCTGCTGAATTTTTCTGTATATAATTATTTATAATAATTCTTAGACTTTCAGAAGAAATTCCAACCGATGAGAAGGAAAAGAAAAGTGATATTCTTAACATTTTTTCTGTTGCTTCAGGCCATTTATATGAACGTTTCTTAAGGTAAGGAAAGGTAAAAGGGGAAACAACAATTTCATAACAATACTCTATATTTTCTTAGTAAAACTAAGCAACCTAAAGAAACTGACTTTTTAAACAACATCTGAATAATAAATTTTCAAAAGCGAAAGAAGTTGTATACAGCGAGAACTAAATTAATCCTTAAGAACAAAGTGATTCAACATATAGATGTTCAAAAATACCATGATTCTTTGAAGTCAGAAAATGTCTTTCATTTATGAAGTACAAACATAAAAGATGACGTTCATGCTCTGTATAAAGACACAAGAGAAGTGACTTCATTAGAGTTGTGTCTATTTGTGTTTTATACAAACTGGATTTACTACATGCACATATGGCCTTACTTATCTCAGGGTCCTTTCATTGAGCAGTGACTGCTTTTAAGGAATTCTTACAGTGTTGCCTGATCTCTTCACAACCATCTGTGTTACTTTTCTGATTTGAGCACTGGTGATTTGATGGCTGAGTCATCTGAAGTTTGAACATTGTGTTTCTTTCCTTCGACCTGCAACCACCTTCGTAAAGGGAAAGACACATTTACTTCAAAGGAGAAAAAGTAATCTTAAAATGTCCTACTTGCTGCTTTGTTTTATTTTCGAGTTCATTATGGCTTGATTTTAAGGCAGACTTGACCTCTTGTAAGGTTCTAAGTCACTGCTTATCTCTCTGGTTACACCAAATCAAGGCCACAATAGTGAAAAATAATTGAACCTGAAACAGTGATTCTTACAGTTATTAGGGGTTTCCAGAAGAGGGGGTCTGTGTTGAACTTTGCTTTTTTTTATTTTCAGCAACCTATTAAACTCAACCAATAGATTCTAAAATAAGTTATTTCAGTGGCCAAGTTAATATTTAAGGTACTAACCATTATTCTGATTTAGTCAGGCACCTCTCCTAGAATAAAACATGTTAATAGATGCACTTTTGAAATTGTTCCTTCTACTATTGCTTAGCCAATCTGGATCAAATAAGGCCATCTGAAAGTGCCCTTGAACACATGCTCTTTGAAGCTTTTAATTAGAATTAGATAAAAATTTCTACTTAAATTGGGTTAAAGAAATTATACTTAGAGTTTTAGTACTTTCTAAGTGCAGTTGAAATTTAATGACCCATGTGTATTTGTTTGTTTATTGTAGACTTGTATTTCCACAGAATTATGATGCTTTCTGTCCTACGTCATACAAAAACACCAGTTAAATTTTGGTTTCTGAAAAACTATCTCTCCCCAACATTTAAGGTAGGAGAAGTCTTCCTCTTTCTTTTTTTATTTAAAATTTTAAGTAATTTTGTTTTAATTTCAATTGACTAATTGTATAATTCAAATGAAATTTTTACAGTGGAATATAATCCTTGAATCTTTTAAATATCAGTGTTAGGTATAAGGTTCTTCTCTTCTGGGACATGAAGCCCAGTGATAAATTATAATAATTTATTCTCTTTTGATAGTCTCCAAGAGTTTACATGAAATGCTATTTCTATTGGTGTAACTGAGGATACTGTTAAAACTAAAGGAACATTTAAAAGTAATAAATTATGTAGTCAGTAAGGCCAACACAGCTGCAGCTGCCTTGGAGCATTCACTCCTTTTCCTTTTGAGTCCTTGTGTGTCTCATATATGTGCACCTGATGTTTTTTTGTTCTTCTTTTTGTTCTAGGATGTAATTCCTCACATGGCTAAAAAGTATGGGTTCAAGTATGAGCTGGTCCAATACAAGTGGCCCCGCTGGCTTCATCAACAGACAGAAAAACAAAGAATTATCTGGGGCTACAAAATTCTTTTCTTGGATGTTCTTTTCCCTTTGGCTGTGGATAAAATAATATTTGTTGATGCTGACCAGGTAAGAAAAAATAATGGCATATTACTGTACGAGGAATTAATTTGGGCTTAAACTGATCCAGTTTCATTCTCTGTGACCTTTTTATTCAGATGTTGGTCTTGAAAGACTATTGCAGTTGTACAGACAGAACCAGTGGTGTTGCAGAATGTAAAAGTAAGAATTTCACTTGTCTCCAGTCATGTGGACATTAAGAGTTTCCCTGTCCTGAGTTGTCGTGAGTTGTCTGTGTGGAGAGAAAAGTGCCTGGAGAGATGTGTGTGACCTTAAAGGTGCATTTCACTGAAAGCATATTGGAGTGATTCCATCTCTGGGCTGATTGTGAGAGGAATTCTCCACTATGGACAGTGTCTGAGGTGATTTGCACCTTTGGAAAAACTTCTAGATGGCTGAAATTCTTCAAGATTAATCTTATCTCTATTTTAAATTTGCATGCAGTCCTTCATTCAGGAATGAACATGGTATAATGTACTGAAAGACAAAGTGCTGTCTCAGAAGAGGCATTGAAGAGTTTATCACAAGGTTATCAGAAACCCTGAGACAAATTCTGATGTGTTTCGGTCCCTTTCCAAAGCTCAAGAACAAATTAAACTTAGGTGTAGCCATGCAGACTGCAACTCTGCAATTTCACCTGGATACACCATCTGGGAACACTGGTTGTCTGTCTTAACTACTGTAAGGACTTCTCTGTGCTCCCAAATAGCAAAACTTTTCTTTACCACTGATAAATTAGGTAAGTGGGATTTGAAGGAAGAAGGATTGATTAGCAAATAAAGGGCATTTGTAAAATGTCATTAAAACCTCTTTTTGAAAGTGCCATTGGATACAAGGATTTTTCAAATGATGCAATAATTTTGGACTACTCAAGGTGGGTAACAAATGAGGAGGATTTTTTAGAAGGGACATGATTGGTAGATTTCAAAAGTTATGTTTCTTAATTAAAGAATTTTATATTGGGCAACCAGAAACACTGGTCTGTGAATTAAAAATATTACCAGTTTTATATAATTTATTTAATAAATGTGTTACACAGATGACCACTGTTAATAATATAATAAACAGTAATAAATAATAATTTTTGAACAATAATTTGGCAGTTGTCTCCCAGTGGAATAGTTTATCTATACCTCACTGATATAGCATCTGAGGGGCTTTTTTAAATTAACATTAAACATTGTGAAGCCTGCTGCAATACCTGTCCTCACAGAAACAGTACTAAATTATATTCTTGTTTAGATTGTGAGGAGTGACCTGAAAGAGCTCAGAGACCTGGACCTGAGTGGAGCTCCCTATGGATACACTCCTTTCTGTGACAGCCGCAGAGAGATGGACGGCTACCGCTTCTGGAAATCGGGGTACTGGGCTTCACACCTCGGCAAAAGGAAATACCACATCAGGTAGGACAAGCCCTCGCACACTTCCTGTGCAGTTTGGGAGTTGGATTAAAATCTGGGTGTTGGTGTTGAGGCATTCAAGAGCCATTCTCAGTAAGGGATGAAGAAGGCAGGAGTTCTGATGGTGCGCTGATTTCACCGCTTTATGGTAGTTTCAGCCACTTCATAAAGAAAAATACCCCTTCAGGATGGGAACATGTTTTACTTTCTTGTTGCTTTTATTACTATTATCAAAAAGAGAAAGAAACACAGAAATCCTATTTCTTTGGGTTTTTTTATTCCTTTTAGTGCCTTGTATGTTGTGGACCTGAAGAAGTTCAGGAAGATTGCAGCTGGAGACAGGCTTCGGGGCCAGTACCAGGCTCTTAGTCAGGATCCAAACAGTCTGTCAAATCTAGATCAGGTATACATGGCTTTGAGCATTTTTGGGTTCATTTTCTTTATCTTTCTCAATATGTATGGAATAGCTTGTATCTCATCATAAATGTTACATAATTCCAAAACTGTTTGCCATTTACTGCTGTTTTAGCCTATTTTCAGGAGTGCATATGAGCACAGCTCAGAAAATTGCTTTTTTTAATTTAAAAATGAGGAAAAACCCCAACTTACAGAACTTTTCACCTTTATTTGTAGTTGTTCTACAACTACAAATGTAGTTGTGCATTTATGTTTTTTCTGATTACAAAAAACCCTACATTCTGATAATGGTAATTATGTTCGTGTTGTTGAAACAAGAGCTTGTTTCCTTTTTCTTTTTTTTTTCATTAACATAAATTAAGTTTTCTTTTGTAAGCTAACTGCAAATGCACTCTGGTGGTTGCTGTACATGGTCACCTTGCAGTGGCTGGAGTTTGTCTCACTTTGGGTGAACCTCAGAAGGCTTCATAAGTGAAACTGTCCCTGCTTTTGGTGTTTTCCTTGTGGAATTACTTAAGCACAGAAGATTTTTACCTGCCTCTAGCAGCAACAGGATCCCATGGCAGCAAAGCCCACATTGCTCAGTGCTTTTCCAACACCCCTGCTCTGCAAGCAAGTTTCTCTCTTACATAAGGACATTATTGCTGCTTGCATTTTTTTCTCCAGGAATACAAGTAAAAATTGAAAATAGCAATTCTTATGATACTGGACAAAGAAAAGTGGGAATACAGCCACACTAAAAACTCAGACTTGACTGGACACCTGCAGCTGAAGCAACCTTTAGCTTTATATTAAGAGCAAAAGGGTGAAATAACAGCAACAGTCAGAGTTCACATCTTTCTGGACAACAGAATGAATTCCTGGCCCTGATCACCCATGTAGAGCCCTGATGAGATAGAGCTGTGTGTTCTCCAAACAGTCTTACCCACATGTACAAGGTGTCTTTCAGAAAGACCTTTTAAGATTCAGAGGTTACAGGTTTTCACCATAATGCTGGTTTTCAGAAAATTGGTTTTATCTAATGTTCTCAAAATATTAAAATTCTCATTTTAAGATTCTTATATTTCCAATTACAGCTTTAATACATGATAGCATATATCTCCTATAAGCCTCTTGGATGAAATCAAAAGCCACTTAAGGACCAGATGTTAAGGTAGCTAAATCTTGGCAGAATGGAATTGGAATTACTTTAGAAATATTTTAAAGTAGTATTTTCATAATAATCTGCTTTGACTGTATTGATTGGAGCAACTTGCTGCCTTCATTGCTTCTTCTTACACAAAATACAGCAATACTCCTAGAAATACAAACCACAGTGCAATGTATTTGAGACCTGGAGAGCTTTCATCTATTGCTAAGGATGCATTATAACTCTTTTATTACTATTTTTGTTTTAAATACCTGTCTGGAGTGCTCACTGCCCTTCTCAAAGAAGCAGCAATCTCAGCTCTCCGTTAATCTCCCAGCAGTGCAATCTTCATGGGTGGTAGTTAAGGTTCTTAAACCACAGAAGAGAAGTAGATAGAAGGGGAAATGATAATTTTAAATGCAAAGGAGAATAAGTATGGAACTCCTATGGAGAAAAAATTAGACATCATAAAAACTAGACTTGCAGTACAGTAATTTTGTTCAGAGGGCTTTTTGTATTCTTTCTTTTTTTTTTTTTTGTTTACTTTAAATCCTGAAACTAAGAGCTGACTTTCTACTTTTTACTGCATGTAACAATTTTTAAATTGTCAGATTCTAAAAGTACTGTAGTAACTCAGGAATTGTGATTTCATTTAGCAAGTCAGAGAGGCACAACAGAAAACCAGTCTCTCTTCTTTCGAAACTGAAATGGTGGTGAACCATTCCAAATGATGATAAGCTACCTTCCAAAAATTATAAGTTTTTTAAAAAATGAAGCATTTCAATTAATGTTGAATGTTTTTGCTCTCCATATAATTTGATGTAATTCTTTGGTACTAATGTCTGTATTTCAGTTAAATTATACATCTTTCATAATGCAGCAATAAGTGCTATTTTATTCTGTCACATTTAGCAGTGTGAATTGGCTAAATAAGTGACTAACACTTGAGTGCTTACATTTATTCTAAAATACAATGTAAGGGTTGCACATGTGAGGGAGCTTACAAATGGATGTGCCAGTTGCTGCCCCTGCTCTTTGTAGCTCTGGCCAGAGTAGGTGCCTGAGGTGTTTCTCATTTATAAATGCTGTTCCCTGCATTCAGCCAGATCTTGGCTCAGAGTTTTCGTGACAAGATTACCTGACTATGCAATAAAGGTAAAGAAAAAAAAAAACCCAGAAGTGAAGTAAGGAACACAGCCAGAATAGCAGTTTAAAGCTTTCCCTTCTCAAGCTCATTTCTGGAATCTGTTTTCCTAGAAGTTGTCTCAATTTAGAGTAGTGCCATAATCTTGTACTATATGGTTTTTGAGTCAGGGATTTTTTTTCAAATTTAAGGAATGAAAAGCTGGTTTCTATTCAGTGCTAATTTATGGTTTTACAAAATTTTTACAGGATCTTCCCAATAATATGATTCATCAAGTAGCCATTAAGTCTCTCCCTCAGGAGTGGCTTTGGTGTGAAACCTGGTGTGATGATAAATCCAAGAAAAAGGCTAAAACAATAGACCTGGTGAGTTGATCCTGACTTAAATGAGTTGTATAGATTAAAAATTTTGCTGTGATTTTGGGGCATTTCAGGTTAAGTGTGTGTCATGTCATGAAGGCAGCCTTGCTGGAAGGCACTTCAGCATTCCATCCCTTCCTCTGAGACCTCTCCCACTTGCTCTGTACCAAATCTGCTTATATTTAAGCTGAAATTTTACCAAAAAATTAAGTGTTGTTGTTTCTTAACCAGATGGGATTGAGGCTTTTCATGCCCATACGTTTATTTTCCTTATAGTTTTTTCCATAGTCAGCCAAGTTAGTGGAACTGTGACCAAGTGCTGTTACCTGTCTGGGCACTATGGGCTGCTGCTGTTCTCCCCATATAGAAGCTTCCTCCAGAACCTTAACATTGTCCTGGTTTTCTTGGTCTGTTTCACTGCTATGAACAGGAGATAAAGCAAAGTCTTAAAAGCATAATGCTCAGGACACTATCCATGTTTAGGAACAAGAAAGTTTCTTTGGTAATAGAAACAGAGACAAAAATCTTTTCCCTGTCATTATTATCCCCAGCCCATTTTCCCCAAATTTAGATTTTTTGACAACACACATACACTATTTGTGATGCTTTAGATATAATTTGAAAGGAAAACAGACAGTTGGAACTTGATGTGATTTTTCAGTATGCAAATAGTTTTAGTTTTCTTCGTGTCTTTACTGTTAGAATGAGTTTGTGCTCTAAAGACAGGTGCTCTCTGCTCAAAACCCACATCAGGTTCAGTTTCCATGTGCCAGTGTCAATCTTGCATCTCTCTGGGTAACTTTGCCTAAGTCTTAGTAGTCTTGTGCCAGCCAAGGCTGTGCTATACTGACGGTCAGCAAAAAGAAAAGTATTTGCAATTCATTTGGGCTAAATTCTCTGAAAAGGTGTTATTTTCACATTTGCTTTGTTTACATCTCTATGTTTTAAACTTTCAGTGCAACAACCCCCAAACCAAAGAACCAAAACTAAAGGCTGCTGCCCGGATAGTTCCTGAATGGGTTGATTATGACTCTGAGATCCGAAACTTAATACAGCAAATTGAAAGAGAGAAGAAAAATCTATCATCATTATTTCAAAAAGGTAATTTACATGCATATTCAGCTGTTAGCTTTTAAAAATTAAATATCAGTCTAGCTGAAATTAAGATTGGGGTCAGTAGGCACAAATCCTTGTATTTGTGTCATTTCCCTTGCTCTTAGAGAAATGGTGTGGGGTTTGATAGTTGTGTGATGCTTCTTTACACAGGAGTTACACTGACAGGACAAACCCTCTTGTTTCGTGCCAGAATCTAAGAGAAAGCTCAGTGGTCCTGTTCCTGCCCCTCAAACACAACCAACAGTCACATTATTTTAGCCACAAATATTAAGTAAAGCACATTAGCTTAGACTTCACTTGGATAATCTAAAACTCATGTCTATTAAGCAGTTGGGGACTGAGTATTAATTTGCCTCTGCATCTCTCTCTTTCCACGCTTATCTATCCAAGCCTTTTTCCACTAGACTAAATTCTATTTTAGTTAGTTTGGGAGTGAGGTTTGGTTTTTTGTTTGTTTGGGGGTTTTTGTTGTTGTTTTGTTTGGCGCTTTTTTTTTAACTGAATTTGTTTTAAACTGAATTAATTCAATAACATGAAATAATTAAATAACATTGCCCCAGACAAACAAAACCCAAAACAAAACAAAACAAAACAAAACAAAACAAAAAAAAAAAAAAAAAAAAAAACCAAAAAAAAAAAAAAAAAAAAAAAAAAAAAAAAAAAAAAAAAAAAAAAAAAAAAAAAGCCACGAACACATATACAGGACTCCCAGTAAGACTTGACTTCTTGGACTAATGTGAAACAAAATGGAAAAATGATTTTAGCTCTCAGGGTTGAAGAAAAAATTAGCAGATAAATATTTATAAGTCTTGAGTGGAGGAACAAATTCACTTTTCCTTTTAAAGAATTCTTAGTGGGTTTTATTCTTTGTGAAAGCTTCTGGTCAGCTTGTAGCAAGGCTCCAAAAATGAAGTTCATGTTGCTGAACTGACTGATTGGAAAAAACTAAAAGGTTTTTTCCACATCTTACAAACCCAGGCACTGTCTCTAGGTAACTCTTGTGTGTGTTTTTTCCCCTTTGGCTACAGGGCTCAAGCACGATGAACTTTAGCACAGCCCGTGACCAGCAATGGTGACAGCTCCAGAGTCTTCTGGGAAGGACTGAACAGAATTTACAGCTGTTACATTGGCACTCTTTGCAGCATTCTTTAATGTGAAGTCAAATATTTTATAACTTAAAGTGTTATTTAAAACATTTTAAATGCAATACAAAAATGAGAAATCCACAGGTATTTGGGGGTTTGGGGTTTTTTAACCAGTATGGAGCAGCTTTCCCAACGGCTTTGCTTTTCTTTTCCTTCTTTGAAGTACAGTTTGCCCAGAGGACTTTGGAACGTGAAGAAAGATGTGTTCAGCACTGTCAGTCCGGGCGAGTACACACACATTAAATATGTACTTGAAAACTGTTTTGTGCATATTCCATGCATTAGGCTACTCTATTTAAATATCAGAAATTTTGGTTCTATGCCCACAGTTTTGTCCCTCAAGAAATGCTGTGGTCACAATAAAGAATTTCATAAAAAATAAGACGTCTAATTTAGACCACACAGAGAGAACTCCACATGGAAGCTAAAGCAAGGAATGACAGTCTTCATTTATTATGCAGGATTGCTGCACTCTTAGAGATTTTTTTAAACTAACTTTTTGATTCTTAGGCTCCTTTTGGCCACTTAAATATTTGTGTGTGATAAAATTCCATTATGGTTTTGGTTGAGGTGATTTTCTGACCAGCATACACTGCATCAGAAGGTCAGTACCTGAAAGCTGCTTCTACTCACTTTTGATTATCATCATCCTGTTTATAACTGAAAAGAAAATAATAAAATACATGAGTATTTTTGGACTATCAGTGGTGTCTCCTGTAATTTTCTAAACCTGTACTCACAAAACTGTTGCTTTAATGGAATACTGACATTTTCATCCCACAAAATTGCAGGGAAAAGTTCTTGCAATACATGTATTTGAAAATGGGGAATTTGTGTCTCAAAGTGAAATCTAGTGCCTTAAATACACACCCTGTTGTTCAGGCTGTGCTGGTTTCAAAATGGGATTGGATGAGACCACAGATTCTTAAAAGAAATCTTCCAGTTTAAATGCTTGAAATTACACAAGACCA
Organism: Onychostruthus taczanowskii; assembly: GCF_017590055.1. NCBI lineage: Eukaryota > Metazoa > Chordata > Aves > Passeriformes > Passeridae > Onychostruthus > Onychostruthus taczanowskii. Next base: position 2,962,087 of record NW_024505561.1, on the reverse strand, counting down.
GGTAATTTGCACTTAGTGAATCAGCAAGAATTGCACATTATTTCCATAGCAGGAAATAATTGAATAAACAATGAGAGAACAATGACAGTGGATTTTGTATGCACTGTCATTGTCCTCAGCTGTTGGTTACTTAAAGTTTCTTACTGTAAGAGCGAGTATTTAAAATCACTTGTTGCTGATATGTTTCAAGCCATATTACTAAGGAATGTGAGACATGCAGATTTTTTTACAGCTCTTTGCATTTTCTGTGGTTTTGCCTTTGTGTATTTTGAACAGTTTTAACATGTCACACACAAGTTTTTAAATGTCTGTTGAGAGATTTCCTTTGTATGAAGTACCTAATGGAGTATTTCCTGTATAATCCAAGAGCAAAAGTCAGTAAACCCTAATGTCAGTTCTCTTTATGTCTGACCCACTTCAGTGCAGGAGCTGTTTTGTTATGCTTGTTCTCTTAATTACTTCAGGATATCTTGCAGCAAGTCAAACATATTTGAACATCAACTTTAAGTTGGTATTTTTGTACCACAGAGATGGACTTGTAATTGACTTAGCAGATGCCTGTGCACCATAACTATAACTTCCATGCATAACAAGGAAGTAACTGATTTGCCACAGCAGAGCACAAAAAACCCCAGACTGTTATTCAACTGTTTGCTGCATTATTTTATTTTCAAAATATTTTTCAGATTTATACTTCCATCCTGCTGCCTGACTCTGCAGCAGCATTTCATGTGGATCTGCCCTGGTATTCCAAGCTTGAAGCATATATTGGAAAACTTGCTTTAGGACAGAAGTTAAAGGTTCTTTAAGAAACCTTAGTTCTCTTTAATTATGATTATCTGTGTGAGCATGTTATGCAATATAAAAAGTGGGTAATTCATGCACTGACTTCAAGTTCATTTTCTCTGTTGCATCCCATTCTTTTTAAAACTGGATTACCTCTACTGGCTTTAAAAAAATAACTAGTTCTTTAAATACTATTTCCTTGAGATTGCTTAAATGATTAAAATATAATTTTTTAAATGTAATTTGCTGGAGATATTTTGAAGGTGTAAAAGGTTTCATGCAATTTTCTAGTGTTTTATATATTTGTACAAAATGTTCTAGTGGTTTTTTTCCTGCATAATACTACTTCCAAAGAAAGCTTTTTTTTTTTGAGATATACAGTGGTTTATAAAATAAGAAAGGTCCCACAAACCTACTCACTGCTTTTTAAAGGTCTTTTTAAGGCAGCACTTTGAGTCATCAGCATATTATATTTTAATACTAAATCCATGGAATTGTGTATGTTGTACAAAATATTAAAAGGGTCCACTGGAGAAAAAAATACAGATTAGTTTCTGTTCTCCCTTTTTGTATTACACAATAACCATTTCCTACTTGATTAACAGAGCCAAAGAAAAAAATGGCAGCAAGTGCTCAGCTTCCTTTCCTCTACAGAAAGTGTTTTTGCAGGGAAGCAACAGCGATATTCAAGTCATGGCATCTGCTGTGAGGTGAGACGTAGAGCTGCAGAGGGAGCTTATTTTTTATTTCCAGCCTCTGTGCTCTGCACTGTGAAAGAAAACACATCCTGGTTTAGAGTGTTGCCAAAACATGGTGCAACTCAGTAAGTAAGCAAAAGAATATTTGAACTATTCAAATGAAGGGTTTTTACAATTTATATTCCTATGACAGTGTGTTTTCTGTCTTGATCTTCTTGAGATCAGCTGGTAAGTTTAACAGAAAATGAACAAACCAGGCATTAGTGCAGTGTTGTTGATGAGCCAGAGCTTTAGTATTAAAAATATTTCTCAGTAAGGTTCCTTCTAACCCATTCCCTGAATCAAATACTTGCCTTCAGTCTGAGACTTCATGGAATCACAGGATACCAGCTTGGAAAGGACCTCAAGGATCACTTGGTCCAGCCTTCTTTGGCAAAAGCACCTTTGGTTCAGGCAAGATGACTCAGCCACCCCATCAGGCAAATCTTATTATCCAGCACTGGGGAATCCAGTATTTCCCAGGGATATTCCAAGGGCTGGTTGTTCTCACTGTGAAATCAGCACTCACCAGAGCTTCTACAGTTGCTGTAGTTGACTTCTATACAAGGTTCTCTTCCACACAGAATGTGGCTGCTTCCTCCTCCTGTCCCCTGCCTGCACAAGTGCCCTGTGCATTCCCGCACACCTCCAGCTTCAAACCTGAGGAGCAACATGAGGAAAGAAGGGAAGACAAATACACAGCAGTGCTTTCTTGTCATCATAAATATCTTTATTGTGAAAAATACCATAAAATAATTCCCACAGTTCTAGAAAAAACAGTTCTTGCTTTGTAGATTTATGATTCCATAGAAAGACATTTTATAATTTGAAACATTTGATAAATCTCTGGCTAACTTTACTTACCCTTCTTAAAACATGAAACTGCTACTTAGTAATTTGCTAAGGGCAAAGAAAAAATTATCCTCCCATTAATTTTGTTGCGGCTTTATGGATAAAAGTGTGTATTAGAGAGCAAACAATACCTTAAAATAAGGCACTTTTAAATACAACTAACCTGCTATGCTATCCTGGCTAGTTTCCAGCAAAGCTCCTATAAATCACAGCCCTAAACAGAAGAATAATTCTTGTTCCAAACACCAGTCTGAAAACTGAAATGATAGTGTGTGTTAGGGTTTGTTGTTTTTTTTTTTTTTAAAAAGTTTAAGCTAACACATTTTCTGCATATGTCACAAGTTTGAGCTCTTCAGTTTGCAATTCACTTTGAATCTCTTTTAATATTGATCAATTACTATATCAGTATTCTACCAAGTAAAATATGCTTCCCCCCCACCTTCATTTTAAAACAAGTTGGAAACGAGTTTATTAAAACTGAAAGAACTCCACAGAGAAAGTTTGCATCTACATACAGGCCAATGATGGGAACAATGCTTCATGCACATCTCAGGGTTGACAAACTACCATGAGACATTTACTTCAATGTTCAGTTGCTGAACATTATTGCACTACAGACACCCACGAATAAATAAAAAGGCGAGTTCAGCTTCCTCGCGTGTCGCCTGCATCATTAACACTCAGCATGGGACCAGCACTTCATTTGCCAGAGTCATGTCAGGAAATGCAGCGCGGAGTTGGAGAGCCTTGCAACATAACGGTTTCTTTTAAACACAATTTTGTCTGTTTTTCCAGAATACCTCAATGCCCTTCAAAACAGCACCGGGGTGGTAACACTTGTGCACAGCAGCTGCTCAATACCAGGAAAGCCTTGTTCTCCACTGTCACATTTTGCTATTGTTTCCAAGAACCTGTCTTCCAACAAAAGGAATCTATGAACAGCAATCATGCATTAATCGTCTTCCTCCTTCTACTGACTACATTCAAGCTTTTTTGTTCTTGAAATGTAATTTCCCCATTCCCATTCATTTTCAAAATGCACATGGTCCTTTTTTGTTCCTCTCTGTCCCGCTGCCTCCGAGAAACAAACCCACACTGCTCCAACATCAGTGCCTTATATGAAGAATTTACTCATGAGGGAACATCTTATTCCTTCTCTAGACAAAAAAAAATTAAACCTCAGGAAACTATTCTCTCAGCTCCAGCTTTTACAGCTGCACAAGGGCAGTCCTTTGAAAGAGAACTTACTGCCAGCAGTCCCCTGGCACACAAGCACAGCTGTCTGTAGTCTTTACTGTGACGTCCCATAGCCCAGCCACTCCTGCATGTACAACATCGGGCACATCGCTCACGCTGCTCGTTCAACACTCATTTAAAAGCAGCCCCTGCTGTAGTGAACAAGGCAACACAAAAGTGTTCCAATGGCTCACACACAACGGCAGGGCCAGCGCAGCTGGTGGAGCTCACCCCTCCGGGCGCAGGGCTGGCAAGAGCAGCAGGAGGTCACGGACAGCTGCCTGCCCAACCTGAGGAACTGTCAGCAAGCAGCAGGGGCACAGAGGCCAAGCCCACAGGGCAGCAGGCTCCTCACTGTGCAGTCAGCTCCTGTGTCTGAGCCCCAGCCCCTGAGAGCTGTGCCAGCCTTGAGCGCTCTCTACAGCCCTGAGCATCTCTAACACTTCAAGCAAAAATGTTTCCGACATGTAACAAGCACAAGCTGAACTTGTAGAAAGTTATTCAACTTAGTGAACAACCAACCCTGGAGTTTAAGAGGCTGCTGTGGTGGTTTTGTACCATAAACCATGAGAAATCACCACACTACCTCCTCAGTTTGAAGATAAATTTCTGAACACTGACTTTTAAACTGCTGTTGAAAAACATTTTACAAAGCTGCCTGGCCTCGCAATTATGTTGGTGAAGTACTTGAGGCAGGAGCCAAGGGTTCTGCTTCTGCTACAGTAAGAAACCCCTCCCTTTCAGACTGAAGGCCTTATTTGCTTATTTCATTTGTTTTACTGAGGCTGCTTAGGTTTTCAAGTTGAAGTGAGAGAAGACTCCTATCAACTGATTATTGTTTTCCAGTTAAAATCCAATCAAGACAACACTGATGAACTGTAATTCTTGCATTCCAAGAAAATGGCTGCTGATGAAACTCAGTAATTATGTCAGTAATTATGACAGATGAAGTTACAGAAGGAGAAGACTCCTCACTCCTACCAGCTGCAGCCCTGGTAACACCACACAGTGCATTCACACGACTCCACCAACTACACCCAACCCATTTTAAGTCCGTGCATATAGAAAAAAAAATTAGAAACAGACTTTTGGCTAGTGGGAAGTGAGTCCCTCTTTTTGCACACAGCTGTCTCTGCAGTACCAATGCTGTTACATGAAACATAAAATTACTACAATTTCATGTAGTACTAACTCCCTGTTGCATCATCCAGCAGAATTGAAGTTGTATTGCAGTGTAAGGCTGGAGTTAATATCACATTCCTGCAGTACTCACATCACAACCTGTCTCAGTTCTGACTTTATGTACAGAACCAACAAATTGCTGCAGAGTCAGGGAAGTGTCACATCAAATTTTCTGCTCAAATCTGAAGCAGATATTTTGTTGAAGTGCAAACTACTCAAAAATCATACCTAAACAAACACCCAAAATCACATTCAGAAAAGAAGTGTTCTGCAAAACAAGTCTTTCCCCCCATCCCCATCTCACTGTTGATAATTCCACCAAGGAAATCACCCCCAATTAATTTCAGGTTAGTGAACAACAAAGTGAGCAGGTATTTCAGATGCAGTTACTCCCAAGCACTCTTTGTCCAGAGCGATTGTTGGGACTGGTTCAGTGCGCAGCCTCTTCCCCACCTCTGGCACTGTCACCGATCCAGCAGGTGGTCACTTGCGTTTCCTCTTGAAAATACTGGGAGATGGATCATTCTGCTGAGCACAACCAACAGTTTGTTAATGTAGAGACTACTGTAACTACCCTTGTCTTGTTTATTAGGCCCCAATCCACAGAAATATTTACATGCATTTTTATCTTTAAGCATATACTTGAATTCTAAATTTAAGTGTTGTCCTAAGGAGCATCTTACTGTTTTTTCCATTCGTAGGAATAAACGTGTCCTGCATATCCACAGCAAATACATAGGCAGCACAACCCCCATCAGTGTGAGCTTGTCAAGCTCATCACAAACCAAAACCAACAAAAGAAAAAAGGAGCTTCCTTCTAGTGCAGTAAGACTCTGGGTTAAGGACAACATTATAGAAATTAAGATTTTGGGTCTTGAACTGAGAGACTTTTTATTTTTCAATGAATTAAGTAAAAAACAGCAGCAGCCACGCAGAAACAGTCTTGGCTCTAACTGAAGTGAAATTTGAATGTAAATGGTCCTCCTCCAGAACCAAAGGGGTTGAATCCTTGCCATGTGTTCCAGCTCCTGTGGAAAGGGTTGTTGCCGCCCTGCTGACTCTCCGCATCCAGTGGGTCCTCTCCTGCGTCAAACTTCCGCCTCATTTCTGGAGGAAACAAAACCAAGGTGGAATCATGGCACAGTAACAACAGGGTTTCCCCAGAGTACTTAGTTGCTGTTATAATCAAAATGCAGTTTGCAATAGCACTTGAAGCAGGAGACACACATATCCTTGACATGAGTATATCCAGAGTTGGTCAACCCTAGAAATCTCTACAAGATGTTATCCCCAGAAGAGACCTTCAAAATATAATTTTTATTTGAGTTTTAACAAAAGTCACTGAAACACAATAAGTACAGATTACATTTTACTTCCTGCAATAGATTGGATACAAGTACTAGTGTACTGCTTTCTCAGTAAGAGATGGGTAAGGGCAGAAAGGGAAAAAGCGAAGCTGAAGTGCTTGTTATGACTTACATGTTTGTTTCAACCTTGATGTAAAAAAAGTAACTAAATATAAGAAGCCACTGCATCATTACCTGGGTCAGTGAGGACTTCTTTTGCAGCTGCAATATCAATGAATTTCTTCTCTGCTTTCTTTTTTTCTTCCTCGCTCTGGAAGTTATCAGGGTGCCACTGGGATGCCAGCTTCCTGTAAGCTTTTATGATTTCTTGCTTTCGAGCATTTCTAGATGAATAAAATTACAGATAACTTCATTTTCTGATTGCTCATATGCCACACTAATGAAGTTTAAAATAAACACTGAGACACTAATTAAGGGCATCAGGAAAGTTATGAGGTGCTGCTAACCTTCTGCAAGTGGCATTGAAGACTCTTTACACAAAACAAAGGAAGCAAGTTGCAACCTTAAGCAAAGATTTCTCACTCCTTCACCACCTTCCTTCCTTCACCACCCATATACTTCTCTTGGAAAGATGCTACTGCCAGTGACTCTGCAGAATAGAGTTCTCAGTCTGAGGAATTTACCATCAGATGAATAACAAAAAACACACCAAATTAGTTCACAATTGGAAGGATGACCAATACTAGTTCAGAACTTTGCTTGCTCCTCATTAGCAAGGGAAGTTGTTCAGTCAGTCCTTTAAGACTCTTCCAATCTATCACACTATGCCACTATTTGTTACTTTTAGTAATTCTTGCCAGTCTTCATTTCTTCCCCAACTCATCAAAATGACTCAGGGTCATCTATACTAAGAATTTCTTCCTAATTTCCTCTCCTCCTGCTGTTGTTTTTCAATTCCTTCTAAAGGAATTGTAAACAAACACCACTTTACAAGCTGAGCACTAAAAATTAGTACAGCAGAAGAGTGAAGATAGCAAGATACAGAACAAAAATTAACACTCAGCAGAACAAATTCAAGTGATCAGCCCTAGAAGTACTGGTTTAAATAACCACCTTTCACACCATCATCTCTGGAATTAGTATCTCACCTTTTCACTCCCAGGATTTTATAATAATCCCTCTTCTGTGATTGCTTCAGCATTCTCTGGGCACGTTCCAGCCCTTCCCGAATCTGCTGGTCATTTTCACTTTTGGCTTGAGCAGTCTCATAGTCCTTAATAGCTTTTATAAAAAAAAGTCAATGAAAAAAGGTTTCACTACTCTACAAACTTTCAGTTAAAGAACTCAGCCACTCAACAAAACTGAAGCTTCGTTATTACCATACAGAAACAGCAAAACTTGAGTTTCAACTTTACATGTTTCGGGGGTTTTTTTCTAAATTAGAAAATCTTGGAATAGAGGAAATTCACTTTCACACATGAATTAGGTAATTTTCTTTCTTTAGGTTCATCACACTTGTGGGAAATAAAAAAGAAGGGAGAGTACCAATGTAGGTCACAACATTCTCTGGACATTACTACAGCCACAAGGATGAACATAATGAGTATCTCGGACTGGGATGAAGAAACAGAAACCAAGAAGAAAGATTCAGTAATTAGTACTTGAAAAGCCCACTGCACATTAGTCCCACATTGTTGTTCAAGTGAAGGAGGATTTAACCAGAGTCCTTAAATGAATACTTTCTTCTTCCCCAGTCTGCACTCAATCAACACAATAGAAAGTCTCTTCCTCTTTAGTGACTATAAAGACAGATTTCAGACTACCAGTAAGTTCACATTGTTAGCAAAAGGCAAATACTGCCTTTTTACACCTCTGCATGCATAATATGCAAACAGTTATATTTTAGCAGGTTTTTTTCCCCAAAGGCATGCTCTCACTTTTATTTCAAGAGTTTAATTTCTCAGGAATGAAAAGAAGAAAATAAAATTTTTAAGAAATTTGAGGTCTACACTTCAAGTAAATTCTATAATTACTGCAAGTTCAAGACACCAAGTTTATACATCCTTTAATTCCAAAATTTATCAAGGGAAGCAAGTTGAAGTCTTTAATAAGATTGCTCTTCTTTCACTGTTATAATAATCCTCAAGGTCTCATTCGCAGATCCAAGTCTCTTAGGTTTCTCAAGTTAGACAAAGTACTTGCATCAGATTACTTCCAAGCAGATGCCATTTCTCAGCAGGTGTTACATTTGTTTTTCACTGTTTCTGAGCAAGACAGCAGGAAGTGCTAATGAATTTGTATTACCCAGACATCTGATACCACTGCAATCGTGTTTCAGTTACTGAAAAAAAAAAAACTCTCCAAAAAGTGTTGCCAGAGCCCAAACAATTTCCTAGGCTACTACAAACCAAACGAAATTTCTATACATTTTCACATCACAGGACACCGCCTTTGCTGCTTAAAGCATTCTGGCTTCTACTGGTATTTTTAATAATTTGTCCAGTCATTAAAAAAACCCCAAAACAGGAGCGTGCACTAACACTTGTGCTGAATATATGCTATCAAAACTAGTAAGAGCAGCAAAAATGCAGAGATTTCATTATGCTGCTTTATTACACCAATAATGTTAAGCCCCACTGAACTTCATCTGATTCAGGTAATTCTAGGAGGGGCTAGCAGAATGTCCTGCCAAATGCAGGTCAGATTGCTCAGCCTCACTGAGCACCACATCACCTACAGCACCATTGTGGGAAACCTGCTCAGGGGTCAACTACCTGATACCATGACCGTATCAGATTTCTCTTCTTTTTTTCTGAATCAACTTCCTTATTTAAGGACCGCAAGCATTAAGCACAAGGGAAGGTGTTTCAGTGCTGCACACTGCAGAGGGAATGCATCCAGCACACTCTGCAAGTACATATTGCACTTTCCCTCCTTAATTTTGATGGTACACTTCAGTATAGGTATTTTCCTCTTTCAGAGAGCTAACTGCTCTCTCCATCTGAGGGGTGAAGGTTAGAAGCAGGTGGAAAAGGATGGCAACTTCATGACCACAAGAAGTTTGCTATGAAGCCAGGAGACTTATTACTAATTCCTGCTATGTCAAGTGAGATATTTAATCAATTCTTTTGAGTCACTATTTCTAAAAGCAGTAGTACCTCAGAAGCAAACAGAAGAGTCACTGCTGCTTCTTACTGGCCTATTTCAGAAAGCTTCCTTTCATCCTGCTCCATAATGTGAAAGGAACAACTATTCCCCCAGTGTCACTTTCAGTTTAAATACTTCAGTCAAATCTAACTCTCATTATTTCAGTACAAGAATCTTCATGATCTCTCAAAAGGTAATCATATTATATCTCTAAACAACTTTGCTGGCTTTGGTATCTTGCCTGAGTTTTTAAAATGGTGACATATTAATTCTGTATGTGGAATGATTGCCAATTTCCCATCAAACAGGAGTAACTGCAGACAACCTTCATCCATGCCAAGACAGTTAAGAGAAATAACAGAACTGTTTATGCTCTTACTGAAACCTATACAATAGTAGAGTGGGGAGGGGAAAAAAGAAAACACAAAAATTAGTATGTTCTGACCAATTTTGAAACAGCAAGGCAGGTTTTTTCCTTTTTTCACAAAACCTGTCCTCTAGACAGATAGACTCCTGTACTTATGAGGTATGCCAGAAATGGAGTCATTAAACATCTGTCTCTGTAGACAAGGCCTGGATCCCATGTGATTATGAAGTAATTAAAACCATCTCATGAACCCAGCTATACAAAGTGAACTGCATCTTGAACACTTAACAATAATCACCTTCCAAGTTCTGAATTACAAGTACTTTGAAATTTCATACCTTTAACAGGAAAATAGGTGCCTCCAGCTTGAAAATATTTTTGAGGGAAGAATGAGAATCATTTTGCCCTTTTAAATATGAGACTACAATTTTAATTGCTCTGGTGTTCTCTATGGCAAAGAGAAACCAGCCATCAAAAGATAAATGAAGACACCTCCAGGCAGATGAACAGTAATGGGCTGTAATGCTGTTGATGGAGGCTCTGCTGGAAGGCAGAGTATAACTACATCCACCTCGCTGCTTTCAAGGGCAGGAGGAAGGCACAGGAGATGTTACACAATCTGGAGTTCTGCTCTAGCATGGTTCTTCACTTGGAACCCGGCTAGGCCAAGCCCAGCAGGCACCAGCACAGGAAATAAGCTCTCACAGATCCCAGCTATGAATTCTCTGTTTCCTTACATCCTATAACAGGGAGGCATTTGCCCCAGCACAAGACCAGGCTGGCTGTCTGCATTTGTGCAGAACTTTGTTAAAAAAACTTTTCTTTCTTCCAATTTGCTACAGTTTGAGTCACCTCCCTGGAGGTATTTAAAAGTGATGCAGATATGGCACTTGGAGACATGGTTTAGTGGTGGACTTGGCAGTGCTGGGTTAATGGTTGGACTTGATAATCTTAGAAGTCATTTCTATCACTCCATGTAACAGGATGCATTGTACAGAAACTCCATATGGAAAATGCAGCCTCAGGAATAGACTCAGTTTACTCTCTGAGCAACACTACAGAGATCCATGGAGTAGAAGCAATGGCTGTTACCGTCTTCTGCCCGCAGCACATGCTAGAGAATAGAACAGTATTATTTATTGCTGCCATCTCAAGACATGAAAATAGAGCTCCTAAAATGGATTTACATTACCCTAACTCTAATTACCTTTTACCTCTAAATGCAATTCTCTGACACTGCTGATTATATAAATGTCTCTGAGCTGAGTAATCTGCACAGTCTCATAAAACATCCTGTATACAGTCCACTGTTGTAAAGACAACTCTGCTGTAGATAAAACAAGTACATTCCACTTACACTAATCAAGACAAAATTACCATCAAGTATTTTTGTAAATCTGCAACTACCAGCGCTAATTAAGGATAACATGTTGTAGAATCAAAGTGCATGTTAAAAAAAAAACCCTTTGAAATGCTGACTACATTTTAAATGTCCACATTAAGTATATGCCACCAGCATACAAGCGTACCTTCTTCATACATGTCTTCTAGCAAATAAGCTTCTGCTCTGTCTTTCAGGGCATTCACATTGGCTGGCTCCAGCTGCAGAACTTCTGAACAAAGTTTGATGGCTTCTGTAGCCTGCTGATTCTAGAGAGGCAAAAGTAAAACCAAACTCATGTAGTTGTGGAAGTTTTGTTTCATGTTTGTCTTGAAGACATTTAGAGGGAGATAAGCAGAATTACCTTTGATAAGCAGTGACAGATCCTTTCTTTGGCACGAGTAGAATAAATTGGGACTTCTGGCTCAGTTTTCATTACAGACTCATATTTACTGATAGCATCTTCATACCTGTTTAAATCATAAGGTGTAATATCATGAAATGTAATCACTACCTCAGGGTGTTGTGTTTTATTTAAAAATTCTTAAAATTCATAGATTCTCCCATCCTCCTACCAAAGGACCTTCCCTTCAATAGCCTTAAAGGTGAGGGGTGAAACAACAGTACAAAGAAAATGTGCAGGCACTTCAAGAATTACATTCCCGTATCCTTTTCTGTGCTGGGAGACAGAAGAGCAGGCACTAGGCCTGTCAGGCTTATGCACAAGGTAACAACAGCAATCCTTCCCCATGCACAGCCAAGGGTCTCCAGATTTGCTTCCTGTCCAACATGACATGCCACTTCAAAATAAGCATCTCCCCCACTGATACCTGAGATGGACTCAGCTCTGTGCTCACAGTAAGGGTCCAGACTATCTGCACACTACAAAAGGTACCTATTCACAGAGGTACAAAAAAGCTTCTTATGCCAGTTTTAATCAGGGAAGTTTTCTCCTTTTCTTCTTCACAAGTCACACAGTAAAGTGTTACTTTGCTGTGAAGGCCTCAAAATGCTAAAGTTACATGGTTTGAGCAACAAACAGATTAGAACATTTACCTAAAAATACAAGAGTGAGATTGAATTCACAGGTTGCTACAAGTTAGAGAAATGCAAACTCTCAGACTCCCTGAAACTTCGCTGATGCCGGATTAAATAAGTGAAAAGAGTCCAAACAAACTTCTGGCTTAATAAAAGTGGCATCAGTTGTGCTTATTCACATTCCTGATGTACTTCATTTAAAAAAGCCACCTTGACAATGTCTAATGATTTCTTCGGGGTCCTTACAGCTGAATGTCATGTGTTTGGGAACATGTTTCTGCTGCAGAAAGAACTTAAGTATGCAAAAGGGACACAGTGGCATCAGAAGGAATGAGAATAGAATAGTTGCTATGCAAGCCAATATTTATTTTAATTGTAATTTGAGAGCTCTGCTTAGTACCCACTTCAACTGACACATGCAAAAAGCATCACTTTAATCAGCTCCTCAATCAGTAAGTTGGTGCCTCAATTGTAGGTTTTTTCTATTTTTTGTCCCTTTTATATAGCAGTGAATACTTACCTGCCTTCTCTGATGAATTCCTCTGCTGACTCGATCTGCTTATTTAGTTTCTTTACTTGCTTATAGAGAGAGAAGCACTGCTTATGGTCTTGGTCCAGTTTCAGACACTCCCGGACCTCACTTTTCCCAGGGAGGTAAGGAGAAGTGGGAGAAAAAAAAAAAACAAACAAACCACACCTAGGTCACCACATACTATGAAATGTTACCTGAAGACACAATGAAGCATATCCATAAACTGTTCAGAACAACACTTGAGTTCTTTCACAGATCTTTCCATCCAAATATTAATATAAAGTAAGACCAAAAAGAGTCTTCCAAAATATACAGGGATATTTATCTGGGTTTGGTTTTAATTCTTTTGTATTGCCAAACACACAAAAGACTAAATGCTACATTAATAAATGCTACATGACTAAAGAGCTGAAGAGTACCTTTGAAGAAAAAGGCACTCTGTGAAAGAAATTATATTCAGCAGTTATCAGAGGAATAGATAGGAAAATTACCATCAATTGTAACTCAGATATATTACAAAATTCCTACACTCAAGTGTCACTTGAAGTAGAAAGCTCAACTAAGACACAAACCTCCTTGATGGAATCTCAGCCAAGCCTGAGGCTGATGTTTCACCATGTTTAATCAGACTCTGATTAAGGAAAATATGTGTCAAAATAGTCCAAAGTCTAAAAAAATCCCCATAAAACCTCCAGAATGCAGTCACATGAAAGAATAAATGTTTTGGATCCCATAGAGTCATCATAGCACAACCACTATGTCAATTTCAGGAAGAGATTACAAAATCTTGTTTTGTTCCTAAGCACAGACAAAAATATCTTACTATTTGAAAATAATTAGGCCTTTAAGAGGAAGAAGCTAAGGGAAGGACAAGAGATAGCACTCAGCAAGTCCAAGAGCTATAGAACTCTTGCTCAGCATATCTCATGACACAAAAATTAATGGTGTCAGATAAGAATAAAGAGACTTATCCCTTTCTTTCTGATTCCGTTCTGTTCTTCAACAATGCCCTCAATTGTGCTTTTAAATACCACCTATACTTGAAATCACTGGGCAAAGCGATGGTCACCTCCCAAATGTCATCACAGAAGTGACCTATGAACTCACAAGATTAAGTAGGCTCTGGAAAAAGAATGCCTAATGCAAACCAATTACTTTCATGTTTACTTTTGGCTAGCTATAAAATGAACTTTTGCAAGTATAATCACATGCAGTTTCCATCTGCCAAGAAAAGAAACACAGGCTTTTTTAGTTCTCTTCACCTTATTGAAAGGACTCTGTGGCAGAGATCTTATTAGAAGGATTCTGGAGATGAATGCAGCACATCTGAAATTATGACTGGCACAGAAACCACTTCTGTGCAATAGGAAGAATCCCATCATTTGTGCAGCTAGGCACAGAGCACAAACTGAACAGTCCAAATTGGACAAGGGCAGTTATCTGCCAGATAGACTAGGGACATATGGGAATAAGACCTTAAATTTAACTCAGTATGAATAAAAGGACAGGGCATTATCAAAAAGTCATCCTGTCTGCAGGAATAAGAGGCAAACAGCTTTGCACCCCAAGTTCTTCATACTTGGATGCTCCTGTACTTCTTATTTATTCTTAAGCTTGCAACACGAATGTACACATCTCCTGTTTGCATCTTAAACTTAACTTCAGTAGAGATTTAAGGTTAAAAAAGCTCCACTACAGAAAATTTAGAGAAGCGCTTCCTTCTAGGAGAAATACAATGAGAACAGCACTTGTAAGCAACTCTGATGGAGAGGGACTCTGGCTTCTGTTTAAGGAAACAAGATACTTGGAACCATTCATGGCTGGTCTTTCCAAGAATAAACATGGGCTTCTTCACTGCCAATCAGTTTCTAGAAAGGAACTCCCTTAATCAGATCTAGACCACAGTTGATTCTCCATCCAAACCTCACACAAGAGATACTTCATGGTTTATCATTACCTATATAATTATATTTTCTGTCTCAATTATAATGATTACAGCAAATAGTAAAATTACCTGAGAGATAATTCATGGTCCCCCAGCTGATAATATATTCTGCTGATTTTATAGAAGGCTTCAGTATTATCATTCTTTAATTTGGCAGCAGCTTTCAAGTCACTAATGGCTTTGCCTGGTTCCCCTTCCTTTATGTAACACTCTGCTCGAAGTTCCCGTAGCTCTGCATCCCAAACACAAACCTTGAGAAATCAAAATTAAAGCTTGTTTTTGGTCCATAACACTTCACGTCTTTTCTTCCCCAAAAGAAAAATCCCATTTAATTTCACTTTGCCAACTGAACAGCATAAGGTTCAAGCTGCATGCAGAGCTCATGAAATTAGCATCTCTGCTTCCTGGTGGATGCTGTGATGCACCTGCCCAAATAGAAAAACAAAGGCCTGAAAATTTTGTAAATGATGCAATGAACTCATGCAGAGAGATGAATTAAATCTACTGGCATTGCTTAAACTAGGACAGTCTGTTGAGCCTCCAGGAAAGGATATCAGAATCATAAATTATTGTATCTTCCCAAAAGAATAGAGGTAATGAACAGCAAGGACCAAGCTGCCGGTTGTCCTCTAGGAAGCAGCCTGTGGGTAAGATGCAGCTCCACCAAGTTTGACCTTAATATCTGGATTTTAACAATAAAGAGAGGTAAAATTGTCACAGTAACGCAAAACTAATTACTCACAAGGAACTGCCTATCAAAATTTGATTTAGGGAATTAAATCTGTCTAAGTCTTATCAGTTGTTTGGAAATGATCCTCTTAGAGCAGGCTTTCCTGCTTTTCCACATTGCCTCCCCATAACCCAATTCCTGCACTGTAGCAGTTTCATCACCAAAAGCTCCAAGGCTGTAAACTCCAAGTCAACAGCACTAATTTGTATGTGCAGAGTCGTAGGAGTTGACTGTCTTTTAGAATATTTCTATATGACACACAAAATGCCCACACAATTGAGTTATTTACACTTGCACTATCAGGCAATTTACACCAATTAAGATTCAACAGGTAGAGATACCTAAGGAACAAGATGAAAATTCAGCTAGCTATCTACATTTTTAATTTTGTAGGGGTTTTTTCAATCTTTTTTTACTCCACTTTCTCAAGACAAAAACTGTCGCCATATATGCAATGAAAAATCCAGATTAAAAAATCCTGTAACTTCTATACTTGATGAGACTCCATTGATTTCAGAAAAACTTCTTCCCAGCTTCCCCAAGAAGAGCAAATTGTAGAAAAACAGGAAAGTATAATCAATAAAATTATCTGTAATTGAGGTTTCACTGAAGTATCTTTAAGACAGACTATGACTTCTTCTGCAGCTAGTGCTCAGCCCTCTCCTCTCTCCAACACTATTACAGACCCACAGTGCTCAGCAAAACTAAACTGGTTACACCAAAGTTATCTTCATATCAGTAAAGAAACTATTCAACAAAAACAAAGATGTCAGAAGCTCTTACTTTCACAGTACCATCTGACTTAACACTTACTGCCAAGATTTCATCAAGAAGAGAAATAGCAGCTTCGTAATCCTCTTGCTGGTAGGCAGATAATGCTTGTGAATGTAGGCGCTGCAGCTCGTCAGATTTTGTCAGCTGAGTCTGGGCTTCTTTTTCCTCATTATTGCTAGGATTGGATTTGAGCTGCAAACATGAGCAAGGAGAGAGACTCAAATGCTTGTTCAAGAATCTCATTCAGTCCCACAAATAATCATATCATGGAGAACTGACTAAAGCTGAGAATAAAACGAGTTTCAAAACTCCACTGGAAGCATTTCTACCCCTGAACTTCAGAAGAAACATTCTGAGATGCAATGCAAGATGTCAGAAGTCAGAAATCCAATTTTTAATGCTTGATCAATCATCACCAAACACATCATACACAACAGCCACTGTCCCCCATCACCTGCTGGATGTTGTGAACCTCCTTATAACCTAATTAATTCACCTCTGCTATCAGCTGTTAAATGCTGGATTTCTCAGCAGCAATAGACAGTGTAACCATGCAGCATAATTGCATCTCTCACTTTAAGCACTATATATATTTATAACTTCATAACAGAAATAAATGAAACATGTTCCAGACAGTTGTTACTGTGAAGCTGTGTTTCTCACACTTTCCTCACAAAGAGCGGCTGCAGCAGCAAGGTAAGTGGCTACAACCAGGGAAAAGACTCAGCTGGGCAGTCATGCATTCTGTTTCTTACACAGTTTTAAATAAGTCTAACATTTTGTCTACAAGGACTCTCATTTCCCTAACCCCTCTCTCTGAGCAAGTGGAAGTCGTTACATTGTACTTGCCTCTTTCATTTAGGGAGGTTTATCTTTTCAAAGAAAAATTTTAAAAAGATCTTTCAGGCAACTTTACTATCACCCAGGAAGATACACATGGCCAGAGAGAATCTCAGCCATTCCCTTGCAAAGTCAGGGAATTTGTAGCATTACTGTAGCTTGAAAGAAGCACCAACCTCATACTTGTTGCTGATCAGAATGACTTTCAAAGTTTAAAAGGGACAAATCACCACGACTTTTTTTTGTTTGTTTGTTTTTAAATAAAAAATTGCACTATCTTGCATCCTATACACAGAATGTGAACTGAAATCACTCAAAGACATCCAATATTTTTTTCTTTCCCCATTTATCTTGAAGTGGCCTCTTCCCTTTTTCTCACCAGTAAGAAACACAAAATACATGCCTTTCAAGAACTGTCTCTAACATAATTCAACTTCAGCCCTCAGAAGTCCTTTACCAGACTTTCCCCTGGTTCTACCACTTCAGTATATGAAAGGAAAGAGCCTAAATGAGACATCAAATCATGCACAGGTCCCACACTTTGTCTTCAATTCCTCTTTATAAATCTTTTTGAACCTTATGCAGTTTTTCATTTTACCTGGCAAAAATCAAGTTGTACTTAGACTGAAAATTCTCCTTTATTCCCTACATTGTCTTTCAACAAGAGGAGAGGAATGTGATCGAAGAGTTTTCTTTCTTTGTAGCATTCTCAATATAAGTCTCATAAAGCTTTTCTTCTGGTTAGAACTCTGCCTATAAGCCCTTGATGCTGTGCATCCACTCTCTCCCTAAAATCTGGAGCTTGTAGCAGCGGCAAATTTCTGCACCTGTAATTTCAAAAAATACCAAGTCTACAAAATTCTCTGAAGTTCTGAACTCTTTAGTTTCAGAAGACTTGTCTGATTTCTTCCTTAATTCCTCAGCATCTTCTTCCTAAAAATTAAAAGCCTTTGATATGGATGAGCCTTACACTTCCATAAGAACTTATGATAACACCATACTCCTTAGACTCACGGTATGTTTCTTGTAATGTATTTGGAGAAAATGTCAGTGGAATATGAAAAGCAACATTACAATCATGGAGGCAAGTCCAACAGTAATCAAGACCATTTGAGTGAATCATCCTAGGCAATTATAGGTAGCACAACATGTCCAGTTAAAGACAGGGAAATTTTTCAAGGTATCATTCAAATGAAAGTCATTGAGTGTGTGCTACAGTATGATGAAAATACATACTCATAAGCTCTTATTAAGTAATAGCATATTGCTATGATGTTTAAATCATTAATGTTAACTAAAGCAAAAGGAAGCCTGCTCATTCAGCTTGTGAAAAACACCCTGAAGGGAACTGAGGGAACCTCCATGGTTTGTGGTATCTAAGACCGAGACATCCATACACTCACGGACAGTGCACAGAGAAAAGCCCTGCCCTGATAACACATCAGGTAACAGAGCTCAAATGACAGACAGATAAAAAAAAAAACAAGGAAATATTTAATGACCTTTTATTCTTTAGCTCAGAAGCTACAGATGATCACTGTAGCACAGAGAAATATATTTGGAAATATCTAATGTTATATTAAATATCTCTGATGTGGTTAAGAGAGCCTCAAACCCAACTAGATGCCTAGTAACTTAACCCAATTTGTTTAACTTACGGTGCCATACGACAGCTTCTTCCACCTACATCCAAAACAGTACTATTACACATACCAACCAACCATGGAAAGCTGTTGTCCCATGAATTTTGCAACAGGCAAGGGTTTAGATGAGAAAGCAATTTGCAGATGTGCAGAGCTCAGTCACTTGGTCTTGGCTGACATCTAGTGGAACTAGACGCAGTGCCTTCAGTGTCAAGCCTTGAAGTGTTTGTTCTTCCAAGGCAGACAGAATTGTGTATTTAGGACACTTAGATTTACAATATTTATTGCAATAAATTGCAACTGTTACAGTCAGTCTTAAAAAAGACTAAAATTTAAAAGAAATGTAACAATTCGGTCCTTTCCTCACTTTCCAATAGACAAGGCAGAAGTTCTGTTCTAATTCTGTACCTTCTATAAATTCACCAACTCAAATGCTTGTCATTTCCTCTGGAACATAAGCAGAGTCACTGACAATACTGTAAGGCACATACACAGGGCTGCCAGGATTTGCATTGTTTTTGTCACCTTTCCAGAAGGCCTTCCATCAATGAAAGTATGCCAATATCCCTTTTACTTTCAGTAAAAATGACATGCTTACAGGTAAAAAACATTCCAGGGCTTTCATGGCTTGAGGCCCTGGACACGAATGTTGATGCACCCACAGATCTGTCCTGCTGACTTCTATCAATCAGAAATCACTAACCCAAATGGAAGGAACTTGATATTAAAGCATATGAGCACTAAACCAAAGTTGTAGCAGAGAAATAATTACTATTCATATAGCACGACCAACAACTTTGTAAAATCAGCAAAGGACTTCTGCTTACTTTTTGTTTCATGTGGAAAACCTGACCCATGTAAAAAATTTAATCAGCTTGATTCATGTGTTAGCCAAAAGGAGAGGTTTCTAGAAATGCAGTATTGCTTAATACATGAAGGCATAAGTCTGAATCACACCCTCTATCCAAACCTCGCGATTAATTTCAGCCAACAGGAAAGTAGAGAGTCCAAAAAAAAAAAAAAAAAAGATAGCTAAAAATAACACATGAATACGGAATCTCAAGAGGCTCTGCTCCCAAAAAGGAATACTGTATCCTCTGCAGCTAGGCATTTCCACTGCCAGCTCTCTCACACACTGCCTCACAAGACAGCCAGTACTGATATGCTAGAGAGGGGAGGAATATACAGAGACTCTGCTTAACAATCAATCATTTAAAGATATTCTGGGTGCCCACCATGAAACCTTCTCCTGATACTATGAAATGATATAGAAAGAATTTGAATACATTAATTTTCTTTCCTTTTCACGAGTACACATTAAAGGACAGGTTTACTGTTTTATATGAAGAACAGTTATAATGTTTTTTTTAAGTTCTACACAAAGCCACTGGTCTGACAAGCTGCAAAAATTTACCTGTCATCCTTCCCTCCATTTAGATGGGCTGAATTTTTCTTGCTTTTTCTCCCTCAAAAATCACTGCATCTCCTAAATTACTGAGACCCCTTTTAAGGAACATGACTACAAGAGAAGGAATGGGAAATCTGAAAAATTTAGAAAACAAGGAAAACCTCAAAGAAATAGGTACTCTACTTAAAAGATTTCAAGGTATGTAAGCACAATTTAACCCACTCCACACATGAACAATTTAACCTATTGCAAATTACTACTTTAGTATTTACTCATTTTGCTTGAATATATTGTACTTAATATGTATTTATTACTTAATATTATTATGTACTGAAAATTATGCTTTCCAAACCAGACCACCCTAAGTACACAAACAACATTGTTCATAAAAGGAACATGGAAGTCAGATTGAGAACTAATATGCTTGTTTCCTAAATTAGCTTCTGGGAAGAAACTCTGTTCTACTTCAGACTTAAAGCCTGATTGAGTATTGTAACTATTTGACTGACCAAAGGCAGCAAATTTTTGCAGCAGGTTTAGCAATAGGAAAAGATATTCACAGTTGACTGGAGAAACAATTCCATATGTAGCATTAAGCAGTACTTCAAGAAACAGGAACTGCAAAGAGATGCAGACACAGACTCACAAGCAACCCTGACACTGCATAATTGTTACTGCAGCAACTGTGTCCTCAGTTAATCCAAGCGGAACAACTCTCTCCCACATCTGCAGACAGCAGAGCTGCGCTGCTATCAGACCACAGGCTCCTAAGAAACTTACTGAGGAAGAAGCAGCCAGAGGTGCCATTGCTACGTGGACTTCAGAATAAGCTGCTGGAGCTCTGCTACAGACACAAGAACTGCCTGGTGCATTTCTACCTGCAAGAGCCATTCCCCGTAGCTGTCCTGCAGAACATACAGAATAACCACTCCAGTTTTGTCATCCACACTTACTAGTAAGATTTCCATTAAACGGCTGCTATCTGGACCACACAACTTCTTTTTTCATCACTCTCTTCAGAGACAGCCAACAAGACAGCATCTGTTACTTTGCAAATTCTTCTTATTTTGGCTTAAGGGACATACCAGCTGTTCAAACTAGCAACTCTTGAAGAGCAAGCAAGAATGAAGAATGTATCTTATTTATACACATATTTACATGAATTTTGTGCGATACAGAGAAAATCCAGACTCACATTTTCTGAGGGCTTTTTTTTCTGGGGTTAGATCAGTTTACCTGTGCAGCACAGGGCTGAAATGCACAAAATATCCATCAAAACTAAAAACAGCCCAAGTGAGTTCTAGGTATGTAATATCCAACTACTTGTAGCTGGAAACTACGATTCCTGATCACGGAGAGAAAGTACTGTCAGACATTCATGAATATAGAGAACTCCACAAATGAGATAGAGGGATGCCAGGGAAATGTGAAACTGATTTAACTGCTCAGTGACTAAATTAAGAGTCAACAATTCTTTTGTAACCAGTAAAAAGAGATAGGAACCTGCAACGGTTGATCCATGACATCCCTAGTGACTTCCCAGGGAGACATGAATACAACCAGTAAAAAGAGATAGGAACCTGCAACGGTTGGTTGATCCATGACGTCCCTAGTGACTTCCCATGGAGACATGAATCTAGTGATGTAAACCAGAGTTCAACTACATAATTTTGAGTCCCATATCACTTATTTTTGAATGAAGGCTGCTCCCTTCAGCTATCAGCAAGCAGAGATCATGAAGTACCAGGCACACACAAGAAAGACTTTCCAAAGTGCTCCATTGTCTCAGGCAACACCACATTTCATCTGCATCACTATACTGCAACTTCACTGGTCATTTGTTCATACAAGGTTGTTTAGCTACTATGCCTGCAAAGAACAGGAAAGAAACTCAGGCCTAGATAGCATATATTCTATAGAGCATCACAGTTCTGATGTGACCCTGGCTCAGAAGCCAACTTTAGAAGTAGTTATGTAGTTCAACACTGGTCTCCAACTTACCACATTTTTGAAGTCATCCTCTGCTTCATCGAATTTTCCTTGCTTAAGCAGTAAGTGTCCTCTTTGTAATCTTGCCTGAAATGAAACATAACTTTTTATTTACAAATGGGAATTCAGCAAAGTATGAACACAAGTTTCATTTTAGTATAGCTAACAAGCTGAAACAGGGATCATGACACTCATTCTTTGTCTTTTTGATTTAAAAATATTCTTATAAGGCCTCTTCAATGGCAAAGGACTGCACTGCACCAGGGCTGAGGGACAAAAAGCAGACAATTTTTATGAAAAGAACTCATGTGAGAAGTTTAACAAATCACAGTGAATGTGACTACACCACTTTCCTGATTATAACTACTTACAGATAAAATAAATAGAATAAACAATTCCCACATTCAATTATTTCATTAAACTCTCAGAATAAGAGAAGCTATGTGAAAAGAAAAGTCAATGATTTAGAAGACTTTGATTTCTAAAATGAATATTTTCATACAACAGTGAATTTAACATTTGCTCCTTTATTGTCAGCTGCACAGGACATGCCACTGCCCACAAAAAAGGGAGGTGAGAGAATCAGTTGGAGAGGACTTCAGCATCGGTTTCCAACTAGCGAGGCAGTCTCCACATACAGTACACAGAATGGAGAAAGGGGTAAGCAAATCTGACCTTGCAATAGTCAAACAGAAATGCAGTGAGATTAGGACAGTTACTGTGGAGAACAGATACCTCAAATCTAACGCTGTTTAAGAGAAAAAAAAAACCCAGAGGCATTTGTGTGCTTTCGTCTCCCTGTCCTAAATGGCAAAGCCTTGGTGAACAACAGAATAACCACAAGTGAGAGAAGTGTTTAGTAGAAATCCATGAACTTAGTAAAACTAGTAGTTGTTCAAATAACTGGCTAGACTGTACTCAACATCGCTCCAAATTAAGGCACATATACCATTGCTATTATTTTACCCACTTTAAAGCCCTCTGATAGATAATGTATTCTCTATTCCTGTTAAAGTCTGAAAAAAATCACAAACGTTCTTTGAAGCAGTTTTTTTCCTTACACTTGAACAACCTTCAGTTCCAGTAATACTTACTGATGTGAAGTCCTGCTTTAATTCAACCACTTTACTTAAATCGCGAATTGCCGCTTTAGATTTGCCCATGGCTAAGTACACTGTGGCTCTTCTGTAATAAGCAATGTAGTTCTCAGAGTCTCCCTCTGCAAATGAACAAACAGTAATCAGAATACTATCTCAAAGCTACTGAAATTTCTGGTACAGTAGAACAGTAATGACTAAAAATAAATCACCTGACTTTTAAGCCACTGGAAACAATCATATACATTAATAAGACATAAAATTTGCAACATTATGCAAGCAGTATTTTCTGTGCAGTTTAATTATTTAACAACAAAGATTACACAAATACTGTAAATGCCAAATAATTGAGAGTGAAAGTCAAATATGCACGTGTTCCTGGGCTTTATATGGGAGAACAGCCTCTCCGTACTAATGCTTTATCTCCAACTGCAGGCTACATTTGAAAGTCCATTAATTCATCATTTTCCAGCCCAGGTGCTGATCACCCTATCAAATAAATGCAAATACTCCCAAAATTACTAATATGTTAGTGCAATGTCAACACAGACACTAACTCTTTATATCATTCACTGAAATACCAGCAACTTCTTTCTTCAGTAATAAAGTGGGCACCAACATTCCCTCTAACCAGCAGATAAATGCACACACACTACCAACATGAAGGCTAACTTCATGGCCCACACATTCCATGTTGTCTCCTGATCAAAATTCCAAGATCCAGCAACTTCAACACTCTCCAAGCTAGCACATACTCCTGTACAAGAGGCAAACATCACTCTCTGAAAACAAGAATAATATTCTTAGCATTCTTCTGTATGCAGTATTTCACAGAAACAGGTGACAGTTACTGTGGGTTCTCAAGGAAAAGTAACTTCAACCACCGAAACAACCCAATGCTGGAATACAGAAAGCCTTTTACTATACAGTTCAAAACATAATAATCAATCCAGAATTTGTAGACAAGAACATTAATATCTGAGGAACAGAAGTAGTATTTTTCTTCTTCACATCATTTGAGGTTAAAGTTGAGCTTCAAAATAAATGGAAGATACAGCACCTCCAAAAATCTTATGATCAGCAACAAAGTTTCATAGCCTGCCACCTCCATGACCAAGAAAAAGCTATCTGCACTCTTCCTCTACAATATCTTGGTTGTGAAAATGCTAATCTCCAGAACTGAAATTTAACAGGCACTCCCATGCTGTATGCCTCTTTGTACGTCAGCATTATAAACATCAAATAAAGTCAACTGTTAGCGCCCTTAAAAAAAAAAGCAGCATTGAGTCCTAAAGGTGTAGGCTAGGTAAAAATCCACAGCTGAAATTAAGGAACTTGATTAATACACAAAAGATGAAAGGTAGGAAAGAGCTAACACAGAAAGCACATTCCAGCACCAGATGATTATCTGATACATAGTTTTGCCTCAGTACCCCAGCAGCAGTAATGAACAGCAATTGACACTTACCCAGACAGAAAGCATAAGCTGGGATTGAAGAAAGAGTTGAAAATTTAACTAAAGAGAGGCAATATGGACAGCAGTTTTCTTTTATTTCAGATGTTTGCAAAAAAACCAAAATAGACTGGCTGAGGCAAGACGGAAAAATCTATTTACCTCAAAGTCTACAAGGATGCAGTACAGGAGGAAAGAATTCTTACCTCCTCACAAGCATAGTTGGCAAATCATGCTTAAAATCTTTTGAAAAAGGCAAAATCCAAAGAAGTCTGATGAAAATGAGGCAATCAGGCTAAAATCAGCATCCAACTAAGAATCCCATAAAGGTCACAACTGAGGTGGTCATACCATATTTCTACAAACTGCTCAAGCACCGCTGGCAAAGCAGTGGGTTTCACCCATGCAGGCACCTCACACCACTGCTGCCTCTACAACACCACCAGGACCTGCACAGCCACACACTGAACTGGTCTCATCAAATCACAGCTCAAGTTTGCCAACCAATAACAAAGGAAAAAACCACGCTGTAGCAGTAAATGTGCACAGACCCCGCAGAAATGCTTTGGCGGCAGCAACACACAAACCAAAGGAGTAACAAACTGCATCTAGGTGGAACAAGGAACTTCCATAACAGAAGAAAAGGGAAGTTGCCTCCTCCCTTCTCTTTATATAAGGGACGTTGATCTTGGAGAATACAAAGAAAATATTAATAATTCAGAAGCAACCCATGTTTCATTTACATGTCACTATTAAAGTAAGGCATAAATTAAAAAGTATCAACAGTACAACTCATCAGTGTATAACATCTTAGTAATATTCTTTTCACAGAGAAAAAGAATGCACTTGTACACATAACAAAGTCCAACAACTTAAAACAGTACCATGCAATTAAGAAACTGTAGTGTTAATGGACACTGCTCTTTACCGGTGCTGTCTCCATGCTTCAATTAAAGGATTTTAATCAGCTAAGTTGCTCTAAAATTCTTAAAAGCAAACATTTAACTTCAGTTTGCTGAAAATGCAGAACACCAAACAAGAACGAACTCCCTATTTGACTACAAGAGAGGGACAATTTTGCTCTCCACTGCCAATTCAGTATCTCAAACTTGCAGCATCAGTTTCACTGAGATACCACCTACTTCAAGATTTAATTAAGAAAAAAGAAGAAGAAATAGAGTGACTATTTTAAACACTGAATTTTTTACAGCATTGGAGAGGAGAAAGCATGGATAAAGTCAGCCTTTCAAAGACATACTCATACTTTGAAATACATTACAAAGATGAAACCTGATCTTGATGGGATTAGACAGACAGGGAATACCTCATCAAATAATATAAATCATCACTCCTTTCATATAGCAAGCTTCTAGAACAACAGTGACTTAAGTGTTTATGTATCATGTAGTTAATTTAACAGTTTTCTTTTATCAAAACCAAAGCATAAATATTCTACTGCATCTCTGCTGGCTTCTGTCCAAACTGCTGTATAAAGATTCCCCAAATTCTGTGACTCATGGAATGCAATTTGCAAGAAAGCAGAATATTTAATGAAGCAAACAGTGGGAAAACCACACCCAAAGGTATTTCAATAGAAGAGTCACCTCCCTGAGATACGCACCTATAGCCGCATGAAAGTGAGACAAAGCGTCCGCCAGCTGTCCAGCAGCCAATAATTTCTTCCCCATTTCAAGCTGTTTTTCTACTTCTGCATTTATTCCACACTCAGCTCCTTAAAGAAAAACAAAAAGATCAAAGGTTGTGAATAACATTTTGATTACATCAAACACATACAGTGATAATACAATACACATAACAAACCATTACTGATAGAGGCAGAAGTCGCATCCTCCTGCACTTTAGGTAACCTCAGGTCTTTCCCAACCTAAGGGATTCTGAGACTCTGTAAAGCACCCTGCAGTCTAATAACCTCATAGCATGTCCCAGTTAGGATGTGTCAAAGTACACAAGACATTGCTTTGCACCCACTGTGACCAAATCCACACATTCAGTAACACAGTCTAACTTTCAATTCCAGAAGAATCTGGAAAGCACTTGTAACACACACATGCAGCAAATGCACACAGGTTCTAAGTTAAAATTCATTACCCTGAAGGTAACTTAATACTTAACTGAGAACTGTTTGGCTACTTAGAGATTGGCTTCTCATCTACCACACTTGTCTCATCTTCATAATTTCCAGGGCAAACTTCTACAGGACTGCAAGTTTAGACAAACAATTAAAATTCTCGCTCCTTTTTCCTTCAACCAGTAGCATGAAAACCATACTAAAGTGGTAAGTCTTTGAAGCGCCAGTCTGAGTTTAAAGCTAATAAATTGCTGCTGCTCAACCAACAGGTTGAGCACTGTTGAGAAGAAACGAGCAGCCAAGTGCAAGTACGCGCTGTACGTACATCAACTCAGCAACAGCTTTTTCATTTGTCCTGCTCCCGGCAGTCTTCAGATCAGGGCAGAATTCCACTACAAATTACCCACCAGCTTATGACTATTAAAAAATTTTCACACTAGAAAAATTTTCATTCATTAAGAGGATATCCTATGCCTAGATTTAAGCAAGGCAATATACTGAAATCCTGAATAAGCACATTATATTAAAACCCAATTATTTATAACTTATTTCACTCAGGTTTTGCACTGAGCTGATTCAGATAGGCACTTTAAATACAAAAATGCAGCAGCACTCCAAAGTTGTTTCTTAAATCCAAATAAAAATGTTACAGTACAACTCATTGAAGGAAAGTATATCCAAGCTTCTCACACTGAAAGGTGGTTAAACAACAATGTATTTGTAATGAACAAACAGGAACTTCTTATCACCAAATCATCACAGTTTTAGATGTAGGAGCTCTCAACACCTGGGATCTTAATTTATGTTTTCTTTTCTACTCCATTATACAGCTCACAATTCTTTTAATTCCACATTATAAGAAAATCCTTGAGCTGTCTATACTAAAATGAACAAAATCCCCTCTGCATCCACTAGAGAAAGTTCTATCTGCTGAAAGGCTGACAACAAGTCAGCACACTGGATTCAAGGGCTTCAACTCAATTATTTGTTTTAGAACAATGACAGAAAGCAATGTCTTTTTAATTAATGGAAATTACTTCATTAAGTCCCAAATTTCCAGTGAATATTTTTTGTTTAAGTAGATGGATTTAAAACTGCCTACATGATAAATAATTATTATTTGAGGATCTTACTAAATGATTAATTTTAAAGGCAATTCTAGGCATGTAAAAATGTATTTCCATTTTATGTGTCCAATTTGCAGCAAAAAAGGACATTCTTCCTGGCCCACTTTCCTTCACTAGCTTAAAGCTTCAACCATCAAGTAGTCACAAAAAGTCAAAAGTGTCATTTAAAATGACAACAAGTATAAGAAACACAATGAAAAACTAAGAACTGAAAAAAAACCTCACCACAAATTTCACTGGCTTTGGAAGCATGCTAGCAGTAAAGCAGGTATAAAACTATAAACAGACTGACAGATTTAACATGACCTAATACCAACTAGAAACTCTTTTCGTCCCTTCTGTGTTTGCCCACACACAAATACCTGAAATCTTTCAAAATTTGTCACCGGGAGTGGTATCCTAGAATTGGGCTATTAATTACTCTTTGATGAACTTTCCATCTACCCAAACACAGCATTCAATTCCCACAGTCTCAAGCATCCTTGTTTTACATTCAGTCACATCAGGATAGCTCCAAGAATACATTTTTCCACAGTAAGATGTACCTACACAATTTAGTGTCTTTCAAACATATGTACAGCACAGTTTTACAGTTACATAATACTTTAGGTGGAAGAGCCATCTTTTTCCTTGAAAATAATGAAGACAATTACTAAAACAAATTAGAAAGGTGCCCACTGGTAGCAAACAAGTAATAAAAACAGGAGCAACACGGATAAAGAAAGAAGCAAATTGTGAAGTCCTCTACATACCCTGTAAAATACATTAAATATTGACATACATTAAACTGTACATTAAACCTTGGCTCTGCAAGTTGCTGGACATCATAAATTGGTGCATGAATCTCCAGGAGCAGCCTGCATCATCAGCCTAACGACGACGAAAAGTGATGTTTACCATAACTACTCAGGAACACTCCGCACTGACCTGATGGTTGGGCTGTTTATTCACAGAAATCTGTTGCTTATTCATTTTCTGGCTGTAGGCAAACAATTGCTCCAAATAAAGCAGCCCACAGTAGACATCTGAGAACTGATAACATAAGCACAGGAGCCCAAGGACTCAAACTCTCTGCAACCTATTTGGGTACCTATGCACTCTTTGGTCTGGGAATGAGCCTAAGAAGTAAAGTTCAGCTGGAGCAAAAAAAATCACCAAACCTCACCTCACAGAGCTCTTTACAACAGATACACATTGGACGAGCTCGGTACCACAGGCCCAGTGGAAGAAGCTCTGCATACTCCACCAAGCAACTAAATTTACCCAAGAGATGTGCAAGCTTCCCATTACTTTTAAAAACTTCCATGTATTTTAATTTGAATATAATTTCTAAAGACTGCCTAAGTGTTAAATATTCACCCTGGGCCTCAAAAAACCACACACATGAGCTGTTAAATCAAGTCAAATATTCTGGATAAATTAAGAGCCTGTAGTCCACGTGTAAAAAAAAAAAAAAAAAAACCCAACACAAACAAACCAAATAAACAAAATCCCCCAGACTATTTCCATATAATTGGTACTAACCCTGACAACTCTTCAAGGGACAACAATCAGAAGGCGCAGGGAAAACAAGCAGGTGCAGCTAACCTGTTTTTCCAGTTAAATACACTCACTTCAAATAAATTATAACTTCCTGGTAGGATTTTTGTTTTATTAGGACAATTGGTGCTAATATGTAGGCACCCAAGTCTACAGACTTGAACTATATCCCCGTATAATTGGCCCCATCCACACTGCAAAGAACGCAAGAAAGCCCTACAACTTGAGTATAGTTTTAAGATGTTACACACTTCTGTTTTTCCCCCTGTAGAATTTCCACCTACTTTTTTTCTAAATCTTGTTTCCAAGCTGAGTAACAAGATTATGAAAATAAACAGAATTAGTTCCTACTGTGTACCAAAACCGGTTGTTTGAACAATAAAGCAGCAGCATGCATGCCATTAATCTTAATTGCATTCATCTAAACCTTTATTTTTTCCCCACAGAGCTTAACGATTGCCTTATCTTGTTAGGAGAGTGGAAGATCCTGCTTTTGCAACATTTTTTATCAGAATGACCCTGAATCTCAAGTCTGCTGTTATTTTTCAACAGTTTGGTCCTTGCTTTAAGTGTATTCACTAACATGATTTTGAAGAATTACCACTGAACTAAGATATGGACAAGCACCAACAGTTTCAGAAGCAACACTTCTGAGGTTTACAAGGTTTTCAGAGTACACAGTAGAGATACGTGCAACTTCCACCCATCAAGTTCTCACTCCCTCCGTCTGCAAAGGAAGTTGGTAAACACAGCAAAGACTGGCAGACAAAAAAAAAGCCCCACCCTCAGTACTCTTTGTATTTGGGGCGAATAAAAAAACCAAAAAAGCTCCCAAACTTAGGGGGAAAAAAAAAAAGGTGCGGGGGAAACCACTTAATGCTTGTGGTCTGACAGTAACAAAATGAGCTCTGTATACTCAGAGCCCCTTTATTCTTCCCCATATTACATTTCCTTTCTTCTGCTACGAGGAAGGAGAGGGGAAAAAAATGAACAACTCTCCTTTATTTCTCCTCAGCCACCTCTTTTTGTTGTGATAAGTGTGGACAAACAGCAGTGAAGAATGAATCTTACCAAAAGAGGATCTGTGCCAAATTCACCACAAATTGAGGTGAAGAGGAGGAATCAAAACCATTTTTACTAAGTGTATTTACCAGCCAGATATAAATAGTATTCATTGCCATCAACTGTGAGATACAAAATTAATACAGAATGACTCTTCCAGATTCATGAATCAGATGACAAAAGGCAGACTTCTATTATCAAGACATCAAGATACAAATTTAAATGCAACTATGAACACCTTTGAGCTCAAAGACTAGCAATATTTGTGAGGAAAAAACCCTAGATACTTAAATAACATAACCCCCCCAAAAATTCTCTAACTATACATTCTGAAAAATTAACTCATGAACTAAGAAGTCAATGAATTCAGGAATAAGATCCAGTACCACCACTTCTCATTCTATTACTGTACTCTATATCTTTATTAACTGAAGTTAAGACAACGTCCCCCAAAGTAGGAAATTGCTATACCCAAATAGCCATTAAACCACATACGTGAAATAGGTTGGCAACACTAAATTATGAATCCTCAGCAGGAGCGCCACTGCCACAATCTAAAGGGGGCGGGGGGAACAGTATGCTCTGACCAAACTTACTATTTGTCTTCTAACACTACTAGAACACATATTATAAAAAAAAAATAAATAAAAAAGGCAATTTGACATCACAGTACATGGTCTAATGCAGGGTGACTCTGACCAGCTGAGCTATTCTTTTATTTAGTGTATCAACTGAATTTTTAATGCTAACCTGTATCTTCCTTAAGCCCATAGCCTTTTTCTGACTACTGACAGCTTCAGTAGCACTTCCATCTGCCACTGGCAGGTAAAGAATGTCCCTCAGGTGAAACCCTGACTGTAACCACCACTCTATAACAGAGTTAGAAACTTAACAGCAGCCTGTGAATAAAAGTCTGGCTACACAGGTGTTGCTGGCAGTGTTCTATGAAAGTAAATAAGCTGCACAAAGCACAGATAAGCTAAACTTCAAATACCAACGCTGAGGTGGGGAAAAAAAAAAAAAAACAACAACAAAAAAAACAATAGAAACCATAACAACAAAACAAAAACAGAACCAATTCAACGCAACCATCAAAAGCCTCAGCGAATCTCTAAGCATGGTACTAATACTGGCTGCGGCTGAGAAGGGCAACTAGAAAAGCCTTTGAACTTCGGAACTACACAAAATCCACACGGGAGTGCGGAATTCACGGTAGCACTGGTGGGCCAGTGCTGTCACACAGCTGCACTCGAGCGGCCGGCGGCAGCCCCGGCCCGTCCGTGAGCAGGCCGGGGAGCGCCGAGCGCACACACTGCGAGCCACCGCCAGGATGTCCCACTAACCCCAACAGGTCACGGCAGCGGCCGTGCCCTCGTTACGCACCCTTCGCCGCAGCCCCGAGTGATGAGGTGGCAGCGCTGTACCTCCCTCCTCGCACCCTTTCCCGAAGTATGTCCCCCCTCAAGACAACATGGGCCCGGGGAGGCGAGGAGTGTGGGGTGTGTGCCCCGCCGCCATGGCGGACACCGCGCAGCCCCGACAGGAGGGACGGAGGGAGGGCGACCAGCCACCAGCCAGCACGGCCGAAGGCCCACCCCGACGGGCCGCGGACGGCCACGGCACAGCCCCCCGGCGACGCAGCCCCTTAGGGACCCCGGCCCGGCTCACCCTGGTACTGCAGGTCGAAGAGAACGAGCAGGAAGGGCAGCGCGGAGCCCAGGCGCCCGGCG
The DNA here is from genome assembly GCF_017590055.1 of Onychostruthus taczanowskii. Taxonomy (NCBI): domain Eukaryota; kingdom Metazoa; phylum Chordata; class Aves; order Passeriformes; family Passeridae; genus Onychostruthus; species Onychostruthus taczanowskii. Next base: position 2,930,096 of record NW_024505561.1, on the reverse strand, counting down.
GAGGCAGCGGGGGACACCATCTCCTCCTCCTCCGTCGCCGCCCCCTGTCCCGACAGTGGCGGCTCCGGGCCGGGCCCAACCGAGCGGCGGCTCCAGCTCCTCCGGGCAGGGTCGTGGGCGACGCTGATTGGCCGCGCCGCGCGCGCCC